>NC_045427.1:416044737-416349380 GCF_902635505.1 Sarcophilus harrisii | reverse complement strand
TCTTTGTAGTGGCAAGAAACTGGAAACTGAGTGGATGCCCACAGTTGGAGAATGGCTGAATAAATTGTGGTATATGAATGTTATGGAATATTATTGTTCGGTAAGAAATGGCCAACAGGATGATTTCAGAAAGGCCTGGAGAGACTTACATGAACTGATGCTGAGTGAAATGAGCAGAACCAGGAGATCATTGTACACGACAACATCAATATTATACAACAATCAATTCTGATGAAGGTGACTCTAACAATGACATGATTGAAGCCACTTCCAGTGGTCTTGTAATGAAGAGCCATCTACACCCAGAGAGAGGACTGTGGGAACTGAATGTGAATCGCAACATAACATTCTCACTCTTTTTGTTGTTGTTTGCTTGCGTTTTATTTTCTTTCTTTTTTTGATCTGATTTATCTTGTGCAGCAAGAGAGTTGTATAAATATGTTTATACATATTGGATTTAAGATGTATTTTAGCATGTTTAACACATATTGAATTGCTTGCCATTAAAGGGAGGGAGTGGGGAGAAGGAGAAAATCTGAAACACAATGCTATGCAAGAGTCAATGTCAAATTATCCATGCATGTGTTTTAAAAATAAAGCTTTATAAAAAAAAAAAAAAGAAAAAAAAGCTTGAGAAAAAAAATTTTTATTTTCACTCCCTTTCTCCACTCCCACATCCATGCCTTAGTACAGACCTTCCTCACTTCTTCCTAATTATTTTCTCCTCCCCCAAATCCACACAGTGGTGGGTCATTATAAAAGTGTCACTTCCTTGTTCAGAAACTTTCAATCCCTCCCCTTCCTATAAAGTTCCCATGTTAAAAAGACAGAGTTCCTTGAACACAGAAAACTTGTTTATTAAATAGGTCTGGCATCCCCTCTTTTATCTGGGAAGAAGCTTCTAAAATGTTCAGGTCCCACAAGACCTAAAAAAGAAAAAAAAAAAAAAAAATCCCTTGTTCCCAATCTAGCTACTATCCCAAATCTGATAAAATTCTTAAATAACTTATCTACACTACTTCCTTCTACCCACCTACCTATACTCTCAATCCCTTGCAATCTTAAAAAATTCAGTGACTTCAGAAATTGCCCATCAACTGTTACAGATGTCCTCGGGCTTAACATATCTATAGCTTTTGATATCACTGGTCCCTCCTACCCCAGCATTCTTCCCCACCTCAGCTTCAGAGATTGCATGCTTTCTTATTCCTCCCAGGCCTTTATCTGTATGACCTCTAGCTGAGCCCTCTTCTTTCTGTATTCCTAACCCAGTCCCTTGGCAATTATATTAACTCTCCCCTATGCAGATGATTCCCAGCTCAACTAGCTTCAGCCCCATGTCTCTGCTAAATTGTGTTGATTTCCCATCTGAAACATATTAGATCAAGCCATTCATTCCAGGGGGTCATAACTGCTGTCACCCAAGAGAATAGGCCCTCATAACTAAACACAGGGTGCGGCCTTGGACCTAGAAGATATTGTACAGACAGGAAAATCAGACTAACTAGAGCTTAACAACAATAAAATTTTTATATTATTGTTATATTTTGCATTATATTCATATTATTATATTATAGCTAATAGTTTCATTGTGCTTTACAAATATTATATTTTATTCTCCCAACAAATTCAGGAGGTGGTACTATTATCTCTAGTTTATAGATGAGTAACTAAAGCTTAGAAAAGTTACATAATTTGCCCAAAATTATACTGCTAATAAGTTTCTCAGGCAGGATTGTCCTTCCCTCTTTCCAACACTAAATCTGGCACTGGTATAAATAAATTTCACAATAATGTTGGACAGGAACTTGTTCGAAAATCCTGCAAAGGAGTCAAAGGAAAAAAGTTCAACAGAAATATTACTGCTTTCAAGTTTGCTCAAATATTCAAGCCATCCCTACTCAGGAGGTAAGCACAAAGGAAGATTACAGCCAGAAGGAACTGGAGGATACCTTAGACATCAACCAGTCCCCTATAATGAATCCCCTCTAGGTATCCAAGATGCCATCCCAGGAAAATGAGCTGAGGCAACTGGAGGGTAGCAGATCAAAACAAATAGTTTTCCAGTAAGGAGCTTACATGAAATCAGTGTGCAACCTCAGGGCAAGTGACATTTTCCTTCTTTCTGGGAAAGATCATAGGACAATAGATTTAGAGCTGAAAAGAATATCAGAAGCCATCCAATTCTCCTGTTTTACAAATGAGGACACTGAAAAACATTTCTTTTTTTTATTTTTTTTAAATTAAATAACTTTTTATTGACAGAACCCATGCCAGGGTAATTTTTTACAACATTATCTCTTGCACTCACTTCTGTTCCGATTTTTCCCCTCCCTCCCTCCACCCTCTCCCCAAGATGGCAAGCAGTCCTATACATGTTAAATAGATTACAGTAGATCTTGGATACAATGTATGTGTGCAGAATCGAACAGTTTTCTTGTTGCTCAGGGAGAATTGGATTTAGAAGGTATAAATAACCTGGGAAGAAGAACAAAAATGCAAGCAGTTTACATTCATTTCCTAGTGTTCTTTCTTTGGGTGTAGCTGCTTCTGTCCATCCTTGATCAATTGAAACTAAGTTAGATCTTGTCTTTGTTGAAGAAATCCACTTCCTTCAGAATACATCCTCATACAGTATCGTTGTTGAGGTATATAATGATCTCCTGGTCCTGCTCATTTCACTCAGCATCAGTTCGTGTAAGTCTCTCCAGGCCTTTCTGAAATCATCCTGTTGGTCATTTCTTACAGAACAATAATATTCCATAACATTCATATACCACAATTTACTCAACCATTCTCCAATTGATGGGCATCCATTCATTTTCCAGCTTCTGGCCACTACAAACAGGGCTGCCACAAACATTTTGGCACATACAGGTCCCTTTCCCTTTTTTAGTATCTCTTTGGGGTATAAGCCCAGTAGAGACTGAAACACATTTCTTAAATGACTTGCCTAATTTCATATATCTAGTATGTTGGAGGGAATTTGAGCCCTAGTTGTCCTAAGTCTATAATATCCCTGGCAACCTTAATTGTTTACATTTTAATTTATTTTTGCTTTTTCACTTGATGAATAGGGTTAACTAAATTGACTGAAGCTGCTCTGGTGTCTATTCTGAGCCCTCTAAACTGTTTGCTTCAAGCGACCAGACACTGTCCCTCCCAGGCTCAGCTTAGTTTGTGGATCTTGCCAACTCTCCCCTCCAGAGACTCCCAAGCTTTCTTTACAGTCTTTTGCTTATTATGCAAAACGACCTACACTATGAGATCCCTAACCCCTTCCACAGACAACCTAGTCATTCTCTCTGCCTTGGGGCTCTATATAAACCCTGTTCCTGGCCCCCTCTGGGGTATCTCAGCCCCTGTTCTGCTGCACCACAAGCTGTGACTCTTCTACCCAGATTAAAGACCCCCATTTTGTTGTATTAACTGTTTTCATTTAAAATTCTCGATGACACACTAGAACTGTGATTTAATCTGTAGGGAATTGTCTTAGAGAATCGCCTGAGGGTACTGACCCAGGATCACACAGCCAGTGTTAGTGAGAAGACCTAAATGATGAGAATAGCTAATATTCACATTATGCCTACTATGTGCTTTACAAACCTTAACTCAGTCTCTCTTAACAACCCAGGGAGTTAGATGCTAGTTTATCCTTTTTTTACAGTTGGTTTTTGTGGTTTGTTGTCCTTTTTCGAAGAAGACCATGACATCAGGGAGATGATGCCATGATGACGTGCAAGCAAATTGGATTTAAGTGAGGGAGGGCTGAGCAGGGCCATGTGGGTCCAGTGGCCAGATATGGATCAAGTAGAAAATGAAACTAACACAGAGGTCAAATGACTTGTCCAGAGTCACCCTCTAGATTTAAATCCAAGGGCTCTAGGCCCAAGGTTCTGTTTCCTGTGTGCCCAGCTGCCTCTTCTTGCCAGCTTTCTCTTCCCTACCCCAGTCAGTCTCTCCTTTAAATCTTTTAAGCCCACGAACCACAAAGCCAAACACCTTCTAACACTTTTTTAAAGAAGATAAAAATTAAACTAGTTTCAGCTGATGATGGCTGGGGATAATTGTCTGCAGAGTAGCTAGCAACTCTACAGAACAGAGACACACACACACACGACATATACCCATTTTTGTATACCTGCATATATATAGATATATAGATAGATAGATACACACACACCATGTATGTGGGTATGTATAAATGCACAATACACCCAAGAGTACACTGTGTGTATGGATGTATCAGCTAAGTAGTACATTGTGTAGGGCACCAGGTCTGGAGTTAAGACGACCAAAGTTTAAATTTAGCCTCAAATATTTACTACCCACATGGGTTAGTGAGAGTAACTCTAGTTTAGTCTTTCAACCAGTTTGCCACAGTTTACTCATCTGAAAAATTGAGATAACATCCATGTTGCAGTATTATTGTGGCTTACATGGGATAATTGTAATGAAAAGGATAGTCGCCCCTCCCCTCCATTTCCTATCAGTTTTTGTACTTCTCTGGAGCCATCATGCCTTCCTCTCTTCCCTAGGAAAACTCATCATTGGAAATTTTCACCATGCTGCAAGATCGAATCTCTCTAATATTTATATCCCTCTGATCAGACCCTCAACAGAAGCAGGACAGGGGCTCCAGGAGATCAACACAATTTTTCTTCTCTTTTCCTACTAACCACACTGCTTCTGGACTTTTCTTGAACCCTTTAGCAGGCCCCTGAGGTGCGTACTTAACCCCTTCAAATTTCAGTTTCCTTTTGCGGATAGTCTTTCCCCATTAGTTTGTAAGTTCCTTGAAGACAGGAACTGTCTGTTTATTTGTATCCCCAGCACTTAAGTGCAACATAAATGTTAATTATTATCTATAATAGTTATAATAGATAACCTATTATCTATAAGTTTTTACATGCTTTAAGATAGGCACCAAAAGGAACCTAACTGTTGAGGCAGATAACCTGTTTCCTTATTTAATAGGGACAGGTTAGGGATGGGGGGAGGAAAAGGAGAGAAAATGTCTCTTGGAGTCACCCAAGATCAGGGCTGTTTTGGGCAGGGGCATTTTCCCTTATTGTTAGGCCCATCATTTGAGATAAAAAAAAAAGCACAACCCTGCAGGTTCCATTGGTTTGACTTCTGTGGTTACTTATAAGTATTAAAAAGGAGTAAGAGAATAGTTGCCCTAAACTCACACTACATAAGTTTTGTTCCTTTGTTCCACAATTTTCCCCTTTGATACTTCATTAGAAGTATCATCAAGTCTGAACTGCTCAATAAATAGGTTCACACCCTAGTGATTTGTATTTGTTTTTATTTTCAGGTGAAATGAGGGATGGCAGCCCAGACACCATTTTAATCCTGAGTTGGAAAGAACTGGTATCTGTACCAGGACCTCAAATAACAAATTTGTTCTTGGTGAAAGAGTTGCTCTTGGTGGCTGTATCTGCATGGGCCTGGTAGCCAATAACAACCTTCGGGGAGAGCCCCAACCTCTCCTTGTAGACACGTCTAGGGGGTATAAGGAAATACTAAGTTTCCCACCCATGCATTCCCAGTATCTTCCTCCCTCCCTCCAGGCTCATCATTTTCTGTTCCTCTCTCCACTTCCCAAGGCTATAAATTCCACATGGAAAACCTTTGCAATTCCCTCTCCCCTCCCCCCAACATGTTTACCCAATAAAGGTGACAGCTGGCTGGTTCTCAGCCTCACTGGTCCAGATGGCTATCTTATCCCCCTTGGTGCGAAGATTGACCACAGCCCCACACACCTCCTCACTGTATTCCTCAAAGGCCTCTCCAATCAGGCAAAGAAGCTGGCCCCAGAAAAATAAAATGATATATTTAGCCCTGATGGCCAACCCTGGGCCTAACATCCTGCTCTGAAGTTAGACCCTAGTAGACCTGCCCCCTCCTAAAAGCTATGGATATCCTCAAGGAGAATCCCCTTCCCAGCTCCTGGTGAGAGGTAGAGTGATTAGTGATTGATCTAGTCCTCTCATTTTACAAAAGAGAACTGCAGAGAAGGAAAGCAAAGAATCTGTTTTAGAGTCATTATAAATAGTGACTTTTTTTTTTAGCAAGTCACTTTTTTTTTTTTTTTTTTTTTTTTTTTGTGACTTGCAGTTTCAGATTAGAGTTCTAATTTCAAATAAAAAATTTTCCAGGTTAGACTGGGCCAGGGAGAGTCCCATCCCATATCCTCACTTTCAGGAGTAGCTGGATGAATATGAGTATAACTTGTTGGGGTGGATACAGGATATCTATAAGAGAGATGTTCTTTCCCTCCCTTCCTCCCTCAATCCCATACTGACTGTCTCTAGCCAGAGCCGGTCGAGGTTGCTTTGGCGCTGTTGCTTGGCCAGGCTGACCAACCAGCGGCCACCATGCTTATTCCTGCTATCTTCCCACATAGGCTCAATGCCATCCTGGGGGAGAAATAAGAGGGGTTAGCACAGAGGGCAGGAAGGTAAGAAATCATTTAGTTTATCTCCACCTGTGCTAATAGCATTCTACTTTCTGCTAGAAGTCAGAGACTCCTGCTGCCACTTAGCAACTCAAAATAGAGAAGACTTCCTCCCCACAGAAGAAAGCAAAATTCTGTGCCTCATCCCAGACTTGGTACTCTCCAGCAGGGAAAAAGCTCTCTAGGGCCAACATGGCAAACCATCCCAAGAATATCTCTATTTCCACCCCCAACTACCCCAGGCCTTTCCCTAGGGAAAGGGAAGCTAGACTTAGCCAAGCTTTGACATCTAGCTTTATAGGATTTAGAGCTAAAGGGAATCTTTAAAATCTAATTTAGCCTCTTTATTTCATAGGTGAGGAAACAGACCCAGAAAGGGGGAGAAATTCACCCATGTTCACACAGAAAGTTAATTCTAACTTGGGTTTTCCACAATCAAGTGGATCATTCTTCCTACTCCACCACAATCAAATGGATCGTTCATCCTCCTCCACCACAATCAAATGGATCGTTCTTCCTACTCCACTACAATGTATCCAGGTGATGCTAATTCTGCCAGGTAAAGTTTCTTCCCCTCTCCCTCCCCAGTCTCTCTCAGGTGGAAGGCTCAGTGGGGATTGGATAGAGAATATTACCTTGAAAAGGGCATAGTCACAGCCCGAGGTCAGTTTGCTGGCCATTTGGATGTGGCTGTAAATCCTGGGAAAATAAACCTTAGAGTCCCATATCATTTTAGACCTAGAAGAGATCTTAGGAGCCATAGAGCCCAACTCCCTCATTTTATGGGAAATCAAACTCTAGAGAGACACCACAATACCCCATTACTATATAAAAACTGTTTTTTGTATGTTAACCCAAAAGAAGGCTCCGAAGAAAATCAAGTCCCATGACAGAACCACAAGTACCAGATGAATGTGTAGAACTCTAAGGACTAAAGCCTAAAAGAGAAAAGCTAGAAGGGACCACCTTGGAGTCTCTATTTTTGAGGACCCCAACCCAATTTTACAGCTATAACTTGAGTTATATAGAAAATGCCCCATGGACACTTCAGAGTTCTAGTTCTGGCTACCAGGTGGCCTTGAAAAGATTTTAATTTTTAGTATGATATGGCCCATAGCCTCTCCATATGCCTCACCATGATATCTGCAAAGAAGCAGGATATCATGCCATCCACCAAAAAAAGAGTGAGTTTGTGGCTCTCTTCCTTTAACTTTCTCACAAATGGTCACTGGATTTTCTGTTCAGGCAGAAGGGGTATCACTTTTTTCCCATTTCCAGGTTGCTCCTATGTAGAACATGAACTCAACTAGTTGAAATTATACCTAGACCACTTGGAAAATATTTGGAAGAGAAAATCAAAGCAGAAAAAATTAGCCTAGACCACTTGGCTAATTTTTTCTGCATTGATTTTCTCTTCTGAAATTTTCAACTGAGCAATCAACCTAGAGGAATATATGTCGTCCAATCTTGGAGAACTTGCAAGTTTGAGAGATGTGAAGATCCGAGTCCATTAAGTGAAACAAGGATTTCTTCTTTGATGCCTTCTATGGGTCTTCAGTGTTAGATGTATAGGCTTGTTCAGGAGCAAAAACCACTTCTGGGCCAACAGAGGCTGGTGTATTGCTCCCGTTCATTTCCAGTAAGGGACCCATCTGCCTGAACCCACAAAGGCAAAGAATGCCAGCAAATGCCATGCAACCCACGTAACATATTTACCAATGTCACACAGGGGAAAAAAAATAATAGAACTCAGACACTGACTAAATCCAGACGGTTTTCCCCCCAGGCCACAAGGAAAATCTGGGACCAGAGAAGACTAGAAGGGACTTTTTTCTTCAGGAACAAAAAGGGATCTTTTTATTTACACTTCAAACCAAATTCTAAAGATGTGAATATTTTCTTTACTGCTGTTCTGGGAGGGAGATAAGAAATTGGTGTTGTCCCCATTTTACAGATTGGTTCAAATGGACTCACCATGTCACAATTGTTTAAGTTGTTTTGGTTGTGTCCAACTCTCCAGGACCTCATTTGGGGCCTTGCAAAGATACTGTAATTGTTTGCCATTTCCTTCTGCAGCTCATTTTACAGACGAGAAATTGAGGCAAAGCGGGTCAAGTCACACAAAAGTTAGTATCTAAGGCAAATTTGAACTCAGGAAGATGATTGAGTCTTTCTGATTCCAAGCTCATTGCTCTAGCACTATTATAGCTCCAACTAGTTGCGCTCTGTCACTATAGGCAGCTCACATTACCTATGCTAACCATGATTAACTGATTTAGTTAAGTTTGTAAATATTGAAGTCGGGACCTTAAACCTTCTGATCTTTTGACTCTAAGACCAGTATCCACTTTCTGCTTCCCCATACTACCTCCCATCATTGATAAACAGACTCAGCAAAGACATGATAGCTGTCTTCAAGGATTTGAAGAGCTGTCTAGTAAAAGAAGGATTAAACTAACTCGGCTTGGCCCTAGAGGACAGAATAAGGAGCAATGAGGAAGCAACTATATTTTGCTTGGATGTTGGAGGAAACTTCCTAATAATCAGAGCTGTCCTGAAATAGAGATGTGATTGATGCTTCAGGAGGGAACTCTCAGTGGAAATCTTTAAGAAGATTGATGGAAGACCACTTAGGGATGTTGTAGGAAGGATTCCTGTTCAAGAGCAGATGAGATCACATTAGCAACAAGGGCTCTTATTTGTTTTAGGCCCATATAAGCCAAGAGTAGCCCAAGTCTTAGTATTGAGGACCCCATATTCCTGCCTAGAGGTCCCAGGGTCAAGCTAGTCAATCAGACACTTATGTAAATAAACCACATTCAAATGGCAGATTGTGTTGTCCTTTTGGGAAGGATCTTTATGAAGGGACTGGTCTCAGGGAGAATTGACAGATGTTCTACCAGAAAAATATAGGATCCCACTCACAAAAGGCAATCCCAGTGGAGTGGAGAAAAGATTATTTTTTAGGTGAGAGAAAGAGGGTCAGATAGAGCTACTGTTCCTTCACTGGTAGAGTTTGTCAACTGAGTATGGCTTGGCCAGTCAACAGGGAGCTAATGAAAATTTTTTTAGTAGAAATATATATTTCTTCCTTACCACCCAACCCCCTCTTCCCTCTCTGGGTCCAGCTGAAAATCCTTCCACCAAATGCCAGATACTCACGCCCAGAAGTCCTCCACAGTATCAAACTCGGTGACCAGATGAAGGTTGTCCCGCCAAGTCCTGTTTCTGTCATTCTTGAAGAACCATAATGCCCACCTGAAGAGGGAGGGGAAGCGGAAAGAGACAGAAAGGAAGTAAAATAGTGAAACTCAGTCATCTAGTACTGAAAAAATATAATAGGGAAAATTTGTATCATGCTTTTGGTGACCAGAGTCCTGGCTCTGCTACTGATGCAATATGTGCCCAGGCAAATCACTTTAATTCTCAAGGGTCTCTTCTGTAAAATAGGTTTCCTCTTCTGTAAAATGAAAGGATTGGGCTGGATGATTCAGTAGACTAAGCCACTTCTAGCTCTAAATTTTAGGAACTAAGCCTGAGGCAGAAGTAACAAAGAGAAGGAGGGCAGGAAGAGAAGAAAAGAGCCTTACTCTTAAACTGAAGGGGGTGCTTAGGGGCAGTACTGCCAGTACCTGTTCTCCAGAGGATGCTTCTCTAGCCGGTCCACAAAAGACAACTTCCTCTCCCTTGGGGATTCCTCCAGCATTTGGGATTCAGTCTGCAAATCCTGCACCTGGCCAGAGGAGGGAGAGAAGGTAGGGGATGGGGGGAGTTAGGGTCCATGAAGGGCTATCTTCCAGTCCCCCTCAACATCAAGCCACTGCCAAGCCCGTGGTCAGAGTTAAAATAAGGTGGAAGTATTGAAACACACAGAAGGGGGGGAGGGGAGGTATCAGACTCACAGTTGGAGCAGCTGTAGCCATGCTTAGCCTCAGACCTCTGCCCAGGGGACTCCTTTTATCCTCTGACCACAAAGGAGGGCATGGTTCTTAAAGGAACAGTCACCATCTCCTAGCTGCCTCACCTCTAAAGTTGAGGTAGTATGTTTCAGGTTGAATTGACTCCCTAGTCTTGTTTTCCATTCCTCTTCCCCATCTCTAAGCACCTAAACGGTCTCAAGGCTGAGCTTAACCTGGTGGGAGCTGGACTAATCTATATTTAATCAAGTCAAATCACTTCTCTACTGAGAAAATTTTCATTAGCTCACCAAATTCATTTTCCTGATATTCAAGGCCCTCTCAACAAGCTGGCACAGGTCTATTATTTCACACTAATATAATGTTATTCCTTTTCTATACATTTTATATTCCAGTCAAATTGGACTGCTGTTTGCCCTATCCCATCGATCTCCAACATATCCAGGGACTTATTGCCTTCCTGAAACCTCTTTACCTTTTGAATTCCTACCCATGCTTTAAAACTTAATCAAATATTTTCTTTAATTCTTCTTTAGTGTCCTGCATTCCCTTGAAAAGACCTGTCTCCTCAGGCATCATGTAACAGTAAGGATAGGAGCTAGAACTATGATTTCATTGATATAGGGAGTTCTCAGGAAGGGAAACTCCCTCTACCAATCCAAGACGGCATCTTCTCTTGTTTGTACTTATTTGTTGTTGTTCCCATTAAATTGTGAGCTCTGTGACTGCAGGGGCTATGTCTTTGTATTTGTAGTGCTATGTACAGTGTCTAGCACACAGTAGGTCTTTAATAAACATTAATTAACTGATTCTTGACTACTTAATAGCCTTAGAGTCACAAAGCCAGTAGGTGTTAGAGGCAGGACTTGAAAACCCAGCTCTTCTTAGCTCCAGGCCAGCCTTCTATCCACTGTGCCAGATAGACTTCATATAGTAAAAAGAAAGCTGAATTTGGAGTCCAATGAACTGGATTAAAATCTTGTCTCTACCACTGACTTCTATTTGACCTTAGATAGTCACTTAACTTCCCTGAGCCTTGATTTCCTCCTATGAAAGAAAGGATAGTAAATGGCTTCTAAAGTCCCTTCCTGTTCTACATTTGTGGTCCTCTGACATAGTACTTTTTGTGTATTTCTCTAAATGCACATATCATGTAATATTGAGTATGGGCGTATCTATATCTCATCATTCTGTGAGTTTACATACCTGTACATTTTCCCCAGTATTCTGAATGCAACAAGCAAGTGACCCAAAGGGAAAAGTGTAATGTGGGGTAATCAAAAGAGCCCTGGCTTTAAAGTCAGAGGACCTGGGTGTGAATCCTAACCTTGCCACTGATTTGCTATGTTACTTTGGGTGAGTAATATAACCTCAGTTTCCTCTTCTATAAAATGAGGAGCTTGAACCAGATGAACTCAATTCCTTCCAGTTCTGGATTAATGATTCTATATGACGTATTCATATATGTACTCATAAAATTTATATATACTCTGTATGATGAGATACTTTGTGAGTCCGAGAATCTGGCCCATTTATTATCAGTTTACTATAGGAACCTAGGAACCTGATTGTCCTGCCTTATTATCTATAATCTATTCAATAGTGTTATTGCTTCTGCAAAACACATGTCTATGGACTACTCTCTCTATAAATCACTCTCTCTTTGATTCACCAATCAAAAGTATTCTAGATCAGTGCTAAAGATCTTAAGACAAGACTTGTTTATCCTTCATTTTCTAATAGGACCAATAAGCTCATAGAGGACGCCTTGACTTGTATATGAATTAGTTTTAAATGAGGCGGAGTTGCACAAGTGGTCAGCTTCATTCTCTTTCAGAGTCATTCAAGTCCGATAGCAAGACAGAAGTCACGACTATGATTGGCAAGGATATACCCAACAACTGGGTCCTGGATGTTTGGCCAAGCTCTAAGCTCTTCATAGTGCCCCCCTTCTCCCCGCCCAGTCACCTTCATGGTCAGTGGAATACGTCCTCATCTACCCATTCCACAGAGGGAAGTCTTCGCAAGCTTGGGGTAAGCATCCTTCCCTCACCTACATGCTGGAGACCTGTTGGCGTGGTCCTTATGCATGCTGCTGCTGCTTGGAGCCACAGTAAGAGTTGGGTGACTCATGAGCAGCCTTAAAAGGGGCTTGCCAGATCCTTTCACATCTCCTGAACTCCCCATGCACCACAAGGCAAGATTTAGCTGTTGATTGGATATGTTGGGTAAAGAAAAGTGTGGTGGGGCAGCTAGATGATCCAGTGGATAGAAAACTAGCCCTGAAATCAGGAGGACCTGAGTTCAAATGTGACCTCAGATATTTAACATGTCCTAGCTGTGTGATCTTGGGCAAGTCACTTAATCCCAACTGCCTCAGCAAAAAAAGAAAGAAAGGAAGAAAGGAAGGAAGGAAGGAAGGAAGGAAGGAAGGAAGGAAGGAAGGAAGGAAGGAAGGAAGAAAGAAAGAAAGAAAGAAAGAAAGAAAGAAAGAGAAAGAGAAAGAAAGAAAGAAAGAAAGAGAAAGAAAGAAAGGAAGGAAGGAAGGAAAAAAGAAAGGAAGGAAGGAAGGAAGGAAGGAATAAAGAAAGAAAGAGAGAAAGAAAGAAAGAAAGAAAGAAAGAAAGAAAGAAAGAAAGAGAAAGAAAGAAAGAAAGAGAAAGAAAGAAAGAAAGAAAGAGAAAGGAAGGAAGGAAGGAAGGAAGGAAGGAAGGTAGGTAGGTAGGTATGGAGTAAAACTTGTGAGGTTAAAAACTTCAGCCACTAGAAGAACGGCAATGCCTTTGGCAGAAATAGGAAAGTTTGATGGGAGGGGAATGAGGCGCAAGGAAAAAGACAATGAATGAATTCTGTTTTGGTGGAGAACAGATAGAGAGAGAGGGGCTGATGGCTTTGTCAGCAAAGAACAGCTTGAGGTCACCGAAAGGACCGAGCATTTTCCCAGGGAGAATCAAAGCCATTCTTCAAGGGTTTGAAAAATGAATAGATGCTAAGAAAACACAGTCAGTGAGTGTAGATGATTTGGGGAATTTGACAACGAAAGAGAGAAAAATAAAGCATTAGCTTGAGGGGATGGTATGATCAAGTGAAGATTATTTTTAGTATAAAAGGCACAGAACCACACAGGCATAAAGGAACAAATGCTTTCTTTTGGTATTTAAAGGTCTCAGGGAAACTGCTCAGAGTGCAATACATACTCCTGCCACCAGGTGGCAATTCAATCTCATGCAGTTCTGGCCCTCCTTCATTGTGCAGGGCCCAGTTTACTCTAGGTTCTGGTTTTCAGCCACCTGCTGGGTGAAACTCAACATATATGGGTGGGCCCCGCTTGGTCCCTGCATTTCCCCAGTTTTACCCTTTTCAGAAAAACCCTGCGTTGAAAGTCTATCTTCTTATGGCCCCCATAACCACCCTATTATAGTAATTATTTAAGTAGTCAGTAAGATAACAATAAATAGGAAATAGGAGCTAAAGGTACAAGGAGAAACATAAAAGCCTTTTGCTAAAACTGCCTCCTAAATTAATTATGGCCACATACAGACTAAGTGCTAAGTTGAGATAAGCCAGTTAGATCCCCACAAAATGGCCCTTGGCCTGCAAGCAGCAGATAAGCACTAGACACATAGTAAAGCTAGAAAAAAATTGCTTTAATAAGACTTCCAAATTGTTAATGCTGTAAAGTTACCCATGCATATATCCTGTAAATAAAAGGCTATTAAATTAAAAAAAAAATAAGACTTCCAAATTCTACTCCTTGAGCATTCTCAACCATCTGTCCATGCTGTCTGTCCAAGTGCTCCCACCTCCAATCAGCAGTTTTATAAGTGAATCTACAAGTCATATAAACCAGTTTGCCTCAGTTTCCTCATCTGTCAAATGATCTGGAGAAGGAAATGGCAAATTACTCCAGTATCTTTGCCAAGAAAACCCCATATGGGGGTCACAAAGAGTCAAACACGACTGAAAAATGATTCAATAACAACAAATGTACCCTTCTTCTTCCCCTGTCTATTTCCCTACCTGTCTCTCTCTTCTAACCTATTTACAGAGCTGTCCTTGAATCTTCTGCCCTTTTACTCTGTGCCTTATTAAAGTGTGACTGTTGCATTATTTCCCACTTGCTGCCAGTATGATCTTTCCTGACATCCAAAGAACAAGATTTGCTTGCTCTGATCCAACTGAGACCTCTTTTATGTGCTTCTTCCTGAAAGCATAAGTCAGACAGCCAGGCTAGGACTTAATTTGTCAGCAACCAGACATCATATATCTCATAGGAACTTAGACTCTTCCATGGGGAAGCTTGCTACTATGAACCCACCAACAGAAAGCAAGGACTGATGTATGTACCTCTGGGTGGGGATCTACCTTCCTGACTGGGCTTAATAAAACAACCCCAAGTTCCTATCTTTTCTGATACCATGATGAATTATTACCAATAGTTCATTTTTTTTCTCAGCAAATAAAGGGCCAGATTCAGAGATAGGAGTTCATTTTTTTTCTCAGCAAATAAAGGGCCAGATTCAGAGATAGGAAGATCTGGTTTCAAGTTCTAGTGCCTAAGTGATGTGGGCATGTTCATTTAACCTGTCAGTGCTCCAGACAATTGTCCAGCTTCAGAGAAGATACAGACCTCCATAGGTAGAGAGAATTTCTTCATTCTAGAGCTCTTATGTACATTAAATTAAAGATTCTAACAAAAAAAAACATAATTTATCAAATATCTATAGCTCCCTTTGTTTTTTTAACCCACATATTTCCATATTAGTCATGTTATTCAAGAAAACGACAAGAAAGAAAAAGGTGAAAATAGCGTGTTTCAATTCACATTCAGTCTCTATAGTTCTGTCTCTGGATGTGGATGGCATTTTCCAAGTCTATTGGAATTGTCTTGGAGCACTGTATTTCTGAGAATTAATAATCACATACTCTTGCTGTTATTATGTACAATGTTCTCCTGGTTCTACTCATTTCACTCAGCATCAGTTCATGTAAGTCTTTCCAGACTTCTCTGAAATCAGTCAGCTCAACATTTCTTATAGAATAATAGTATTCCATTACATTCATATACCATGACTTATTCAGCCATTCTCCAGCTGATGGGCATCCACTCAGTTTCTACTTCCTTTCCACTACAAAAATGGCTGTTTTTGTACATGTAGGTCTTTTTCCCTTTTTTATGGTCTCTTTGGGATACAGACCCAGTAAAGACACTGCTGGATCAAAGAGTATGCAAAATTTTATAACCTTTGGGCATAATTCCAATCTAATCCCTATCCTCAAAGGATCTTAATCTTTTTTGACTTGGGTAACCTAAAAAAAAAGATTATTCACACACATATTATGCGTGTACATAAAAGAAAGTATATTTGCTAAAGCAGAATCAAAGTTAAACAAAGTGCTATTTCTAAAGAAGCTCTGAAGCAGCAGTGGCCCTCTCTTCATGTGGCATGTTTTATTGATCTCCTAGGAAATGGGGAAATATCATATCCAAAAACTTTGATAGAGTTCCAGGAGAAGAAGGAACCACTTCACTACCAATGGCTTTTATAGATCTACCCTCAGATTCTAGTTGCTCCCTAGGAGAGATGCCATCAGATACCTTAGCCATTTGCCCCCAAGGAACTTGGGCAGGCTTTTTCTCTGCATTATCTCACAAAGTATTGTAGCTATTACTCAAGGAACCCCAGTCTTTTCATCTTCTGGAGTCATAGGTAGTCAGGACTAAAGTTTAACTACCAACTCAAACTCATGGAGGATCAAGGGAGCAAAGTTCTAGAGAAATAGAGTCAGACAGACAAACAGAGACAAAGCACTACATAAAGTTCTGCCTCTGTCCTTTTAAAAAAAGTCCTCCTGTCACAGTACATCTTGTGCTAGCTCTCACTCTAGTGTACTGTCACTCCCTGAGGCCATAGAGCTCCACACTTCCCATCTCTTTGGCACCTTTTGCAGCCGGTGCAGGGGGAGCATGTATTGGCTGCATTGCAAAAAGCTGTTGCAAAGAGTGTTACATTAGGCCTGAGCATGTTCTTAGGCAGTGGGGAAGGAACCAACAGACAGGGAGAGGTTAAAGCTGAGGGAAAAAATAGGTGAGGGGAGATGGTTCAGTAGAAGACTTGGCTTTGACTGGGAGAAGGGATGCTTCTTCCTCAGAAATAAGAACAAAGGAGCAGAGGATAGGGGAGATGTGAAGGGAGTTTGAGGTATAAATTAGGGGAGCTGACAGAGCTCACAACGAATGGCCTTGATTCTTCCGGAAGAGTAGTAATCAAGGTTATCTGCTGAAAGAAAAGGGGTTGAGATTTAAGGAGAAGCTTCCTTAGTGTAATAAAAAGTCTTTCAAGAAAGAATGAAAATATTGCCATATAGTAGTGAAATGTCATTTTTATGTATAACTGGGAAAAATAAAAATACATTTTTAAAAAAGAGAAAAAATAGTCTTCTGACCAATATTCACATTGCTAGCCTCTCTCTAATCTACCCTCCACAGAGGTCCCAAGATCATCTTTCTATGGTATAATCTTAGCTATGTTAAGATCCTCTGAACTTGTCTTTTTAAGTTGCCATATTTTCCAGAAATACTGGACCCAGAGTATGCAGGAGGCCCTGAATGTGTCATGGACAAACAGGCCTATTTAGTGCTCATCAAATCTTAGTCCATTTTACCTTTGCATAAACTGTCTGTCACCCACATGTCATGACACTCTTCCTCCTATCTCCTGCCACTAAGAATTCTTCCTTCGCTCAAGTCTCAACTCAGGCACTCCCTGCTTTAGGAAGCCTTCCTTGGATTATTAATTCTCTATCCTTCCTCTAATTATATTGCATTTGTTTATCTGTTTATATGTTAAATTCCCTAGTAGGATGTAACCTCCTAGAAGAGAAGAATGTTTTTCATTTTTGTCTTTGTATCGCTACTGTTTAACACCTTAAAAATATCTGTGGGGAGAGAAATAAAGAACTGTGATTTCTTAGCGTAGAGAATTCTCATGATGGAAATTCCCCCACCCCAGCACATATCAGCAGCTGTCTGTTGTTGTGCAGTCATTTTTTTAGTTGGGTGACAAAGGTCTTCATGACCCCATTTAGAGTCTTCCTAGCAAAGATATTGGAATGGTTTGCCATTTCCTTCTTCAGTTCATTTTACAGATGAGGAAACTGAGTCAAATGATGTTAAGTGACTTACCCCAAAACACACAGCTACTAAGTGTCTAAGGCCACATTTGAATTTAGGAAGATGAATCTTCCTAACTCCAGACTGTGCATTAAGTCCCTTAGCTGTCCCTGTTCTGAAGTATAGAGTCTTATATAGCTGCCTGGAGGGTACTGAGAGAAAGACCTAGATCCAAATCCTGACTCAGATACTAGTTTCAACATTCAGCCTTGCAAAAGCTTGTGTTTCAATTTTTTTTTTCTCCTTCCCTTACCTCACCACCCCTTTCCCTAGATAGCAAGTAATCCAATATATGTTAAACATATGCAATTCATCTTTATATATTTCCAAAATTATCATGCTGCACAAGAAAAAGCAGATCAAAAAGAGAAAAAATGGAAAAGAAAACAAAATGCAAGCAAACAACAATAACAAAAAAGTGAAAATACTATGTTGTGACCCACACTCAATCATAAGACCTTTGGAACTGGCCTAAATCTCTTTGCTGTTGAAAAGAGCCACGTCCATCAGAATTGATCATTGCAATAATCATTTCTTAAGCACATATTATATGCCAGGCATTGTAGTAGTAATATAAAAAGAGGCAAAAGACAATTCCCACCCTGCCAAGGACTTCTCAATCTCTTGGGAGGAAACAATAAGCAAACAAATGAAAATCTACTATATATATATTACTATATATATATTAATATTATATATATATATATATGATAAATAGCGATTAATGAACAGAGAGAAAGCAGTAGAATTAAAAAGGGTTGGCAAAGGCTTCCTGAAAAATATGGGATTTTAGTTAAAATTTTAAGGAAGCCAGGGAAGCCAGTTGGCAGAGATGAGGAGAGAGAGCCTTCCAAGCATGGGAGACAGCCAGAGTGTCTTGCTCGTGGAATAGCAGGGAGGCCATTATCTTGGATTGAAGAATACTTGGCAGGGAGAAAGTCTACGAAAACTGGAAAGGAGCTGAGTTTTGAAGGAATTTGAACATTAGAAAATTTTGTATTTGATCCGGAAGGCTATCTTAGTAGGGAGCTATTGGAATTCATTGATACTATGGCATATTGTTTCTTAATAACTGGTGATAAAAATTTAGCTATATCTACTCGTATGAATGACTAGGGTAGAGTGAAGACATAGGTCAAGAAGTTAAGGAGATCAGAGATTCAAATCTTTGTTAACACATTGATAATCCCAAATATTGAAGCCCCTAATTATAGAAAGCAACAGTTGGGGTGAATGAATGAATAAAAAAGCATTTATTAAGTATTTACTATGTACCAAGCTCTAGGCTTGTATACAAAGGACTCACAGAACTCATATTTCTACGGAAAAAGAAAACATATATAAGTTAATAGAGACGGGAATGGGCACAGATAAAAAGATAGCCAGGGTAGAGAGAAAGACTGAGTCCCTCCCTGAATTCCTTGAGAAAATAAGAAGAGAGAAGCAAAATAATATGATAGAGTGAGCTGGCTTGAGATTCAGGGACACCTGTATTCAATTCCGGCTTTTGAAACTACGAGCTGTGAGAGGCTGGTTAAACCATTTAACCACTCAGCATCCCCAGGCAACTATCTAAACATTTTGAGGAAAGCACAGATTTGAATTGGTAGAAAGATTCTTCTCTAAGAGGTTCAAAGAAATCATAAATCTGAAAACATTTCAGAGAGAAAGACAGAGACATAAAGATAGGGAAAGAGATAGAGAAACAGAGAGAAAGGGAGAGTGATTTAGGGCTAGCAAGGCTCTGCTCAGAGGTGAAATAGGTAGGAATCTAAGGGAAGAGAAGGTGGGAAGCATGGATCTCTCTCCTAACCTATATCAACCCTTTTTTCCTCCAGAGTTCAATCTAAGAAAGACAACACAGGTTGTATCTGTGGCTTTATTCCTCCTAAATAAGCGGACATGTATACAGAAAGATGTATATAGGTATAGGCAACAGGGGTTATAAAGACAAAAATCACAGGGGGTGGGTGGGTGGGGTATTTGAGTAGTGGTCTTTATTAGGTCTCTGGGCTGGGTTGTTTTTCAAAACTAGGATCAGTCTGAGAATGTTATCTGGCATAGCAGGGGAAATTCTAGGTTCAATATACCAATACTACAAGGAACTTCTATTAGCCTAGCAAGGTATACTCAGTTTTATCTGATTCCCAGGTCAATCCAACCTTTTTGTATAGTAGAGGAGCTTGAGCAAATCAAGGTGATTAATACAGTCATTAACCATTCCATTTTCACACATGATACATGGATATGAAGAAAGAGGCACTTTGAAGGAGCCATCAACATTGGAAAGGATGCAAAAGGATGAGGTATCTTTTTGGGAAAAGCCAAGATTCCTGGAGCCCAAGAAAAAGCAAAGGGGTGGGGAAAGTCATTATAAGATGAAAGAGAGTCTATTAATAATAAAGGGGCTTCAGGGGGCAGTGGAAGGACAGGACAGAGGAGGAGAGGGTTTGGGGAAGGTTGAACAGGGAAAGCAAGGAGTTGTCAAGGAGCCTCCGAAACATGGAACTAGGAGAAAGAAAATGGAAATGTGCTAACAAAAGTAGAGTGGGGAGACACAAAGGGGTGGGGATGGGGGAGTACCACTTGTTGGGGGGGACAAGATATTTGGCTGAACATAGAAAGTATCATAGAATCAGAGACTTAGAGCTGAGAAAGACCTTAGAGGTTATAGAATTCAATATCTTGTTTTACAGATGAAGAAATAGGCCCTAAGAGCTTAAGTGACTTGTCCAATGTCATCTAGCTAATAAATATCTGAGATAGGGGTTGAACCCAGATCTTCTTGATCCAGGCCCAGGACTCTCAGCCACTCCATCACCTACTGGTGCCTTCATGGGAAGATCAAAGATAATGGCAGTGGAGAGGCTGTGTGGCTAAGGAGGACGGGCCTGGAATAGGCTTCTTGCTCTCCTGTCCCTTTCTATCACAACATTTGAGAGGGGCTATTGATGCAGGAGTAGAGGAATGGGGGCTCCCAGGAGTCATGTGAAGGAAGAGGCCTGGACAGCACATTCAGCCCCTTCATTTCTCATTTAAATCCCCTCAAGGGTCTGGGGCAGCAGAGTAGGCCCGGTCCTAGAGCTGCCTCCTCCTCTCAGCAGCACCTCTGCCCCCACCTTACCTGGGTTTTCACTGGTGATAAAGAACTGAGCTGATGCTGCTTTCACAGCTTTTAGGGGAGGGTAGCATGAGGTGAGAGAACTCACAGTGAGTGTTGCCTCCACAGATGGCAATAGCAACCAGAAAAGAGATTCTACACATTCAGAAATGAAACAATAGGGATATATTATGAGAATTTTTTTTAAAAAACCTGTTTAGTTTCAAACTGGGCGACTCTCATTTTCTGGGGGACTCTGAGGTTCTCAAGGCCTGTAGAAATACAAAATTACCTGTCCAAGTAGACATATAATGGCCTTGATTATGGTTCAGCTTGGAGTGGGCCCCAGATAAGGTATTTCCTTCAGAATGTATTCTAATTGAATTTGAGGTTATCCATTTGGGCTCCCTAAAATAAACCCTATTGGCCCACTTTTATAATCACAGCTTCATTCTCAGCCAATCAAGAAACTTAGATGATATTATGGGCTCATGAAGTTTTTCTCATATCTTTTGGACAGCATCAGTAATTTCATGTATTTTTATAGAGCTCCTGGTGTTAAACTCTCTCCACCAATGTAGATCAGCACCTGCTCCACGGCTTATACAGCCTTAGAGAGTTGCCTGGGATATTGTGAAGTTAAGTCACTTGCCCAGAGTTTCACCTGCATCATGTGTCAAGAGGCAAGAATCAAATCCTTAATGGCTTCCTAACTCTAAAGCCTGCGGTCTATTCACTATGTAGCGCAGAAGGACTTTGCCAGACAGTACAAAGAGGGTAGGATTGGGACTAGGTAACATGGGTGACAGGAGTACAAATAAATCCCACTTCTGCTTTCGTAGGGAGAGCAAAAGAAGCTAAAAAGAAAAAGTAAACCTCCAAAAGTTGGTCAGCCATAGTACTAAAGAATCACTCACCTAAATAGATATCCAGCTTTCCCACTTCCCCTTCAGGAAGGGAAGCATAATGGACAACAGTGACTGCACTGAAAACTAGGAAATCTGGATTCAAATCTGAGCTCTCACATTTTATTACCCATAATACCTTGGCTTCTATTTTGGGGTGCCACTTGCTTTCTGTGTGATACTGGATAATTCCTTTCCTCTCTCTTAGTTTCTTCTATAAAATGAAGAGATTAGACTAGATAGTCTAAGGGCACTTTCAGTTACAATACTTCTTCCTCTCCATCTCCTGCTTTCCCTAGCTTCTGTCAGTTCAGAGCAAAAGTTCTGCCTTCTGCCAGAAGCCCTTCTTGGTCCTTTTTAATGCTAGTGTCTTCTGTTTGAGATGACCTCCAGTTTTACACACAACACGCACACACATGTATATTTGTACGTTATGAACATACATGTGTAGATGTGTATACACAATCTTTGCATATTATCTCTCCCAATTAAAGCTCTTTTAGGTCAAGAATAAAATTCTTATTTTTTATTTTTGTTTCTTTGCTAATTTTGGTGGTGGTTTATCTTTATTTGCTTCCCTAGCTCTTAGCACAATGCCTGGCATGTAGAAGGTCCTAAATAAATACTACTACTTCTTCTTCTTTTTTTTGCTGAGGTAATGGGTGGTAAGTGACTTGCCCAAGGTCACACAGCTAGGAATTGTTAAGTGTCTGAAATCAGATTTGAACTCAGGTCCTCTTGATTTCAGGGTTGGTGCTCTATCCACTGTACCAATCAGCTGCCCCTTAAATAAATACTTTTTGATTTTATATCTATATATATCTAGCATTTTAACTTGATTTTATCTAAATACAATTGTTAAATGGGGATAGTTGAACACAACATGATTTGTATTTCACAGGGGAATGAAACACTTTACCAAACTCCAGTCTTATTCATAAACATTCCTCATTATAGGAATTGCAAAGAGCAATTTTGCAAATTTTGACTCTTAGGTCAAAAGATCTGCCACTCACTGACAGTAGGCAAAGATCTGGGTGTTTTTGCATGCAAGTTCAATAAAGATCAACAATGTCTTATGGCAGCCAAAAAAGCTAATGAAGCCTAAGATTGCATTAACGAAATCATAGATTACAGATCTAGGAAGATTCAGTGTATATTTGCAACTATATTCTGTTCGGATCAGTCTCAGTCCCCTTATAAAAATACTGTTCTGGGAACAACATTGTTGGAAGGATATTGATAATCTAGAAAGTATCCAGAGGAGGATAATGGATGTGTGAAAGATCTCAATATCATTCAATTCAATTCAACAAGTATTTATTAAGCTCCTACTATATGCCAGGCACTGTGGTAGGCCCTTGGGATATAAATACAAAAATGAGAATCCTTGTCTTTAGGGATTCACATTCTACTGAGGTGACCAACATAAACGTAGACAAGTAAATGGAAGACCAGCCAAGGTGGCAGAATAGAAGAAGGCAATACAATCTAGCTCCTTCTTCCACAACTATACTAAAAGGGACCTAGCAAAAACTAGCTCCAGTCTCAATCTGGAAATCCAAGTCAAAACAATGAGTCCTATTTTTAGCATAGGTCAGCAGAGGGAGAAAGACAGAGAGGTCTGTGGACACTGGAGTAGGGAAGAGCTGCATGAGGACTAGCTAAAGGAAACTAGGAGTATTAAGCCTAAAGAAAAAAAAATTTAGTTGAATGCACTGGGCATGAAGCAAGAAAGGCCTGAATTCAAATCCATTCTCAAACACTTACTAGTTTTAGGCAAGTCACTCAACTTTTTTCATCCTCAGTTTTATGAATTGTAAATAATTACTGCATTTGCCTCATAGGATTGTTGGGAGTATCACATGTTGAGTGAATGTAGTATGTAAAATATGTGCTATGTCCTAGATATTAGCTATCACATTTATGAATCAAGTATTTGAACGGCTGTTATGAAGAGATATTGGACTTATTCGTATTGGTTCTGGAAGGTGAAACTAGAAACAATAGTAGATGTTGAAAAGAGACAGATTTAGGATTGATTTATTTTTTCTATTAAATTTATTTATTTTAATTCAATGTATACTATGTACTTTATGAATCATATTGGGAGAGAAAAATTAGAATAAAAGGGAAAAACCATGGGAGAGATTAAAAAAAAAATAGAAAAAAGAAATGAACATAGCATGTGCTGATTTACATAAAGTCTCCTTAGTTCTTTTTCTGGATGCAGATGGCATTTTCTGTACAAAATATATCGGGATTGCTTTGTATCACTATACCACTGAGAAGAACCAAGTCTTTCATAGTTAATCATTGCACATTCTTGCTATTATTGTATACAATGTATTCCTGGTTCTTCTTATTTTGCTCAGCATTAGTTCATGTAAATTTTTCTAGACCTATCTAAAATTAGCTTATTCAGCCATTACCCAATTGATGGACATCTACTCATTTTCCAGTTCTTTTTTATCATAAAAAAGAATTGCTGTTTTTATGACCAAAGCAGAACTAGAGATCATTACTGATCACAAAATAGAAAATTTCGATTATACCAAACTGAAAAGTTTTTGTACAAACAAAACTAATGCAGACAAGATTAGAAGGGAAGCAATAAACTGGGAAAATATTTTTACAGTCAAAGGTTCTGATAAAGGCCTCATTTCCAAAATATATAGAGAATTAACTCTAATTTATAAAAAATCAAGCCATTCTCTAATTGAAAAATGGTCAAAGGATATGAACAGACAATTCTCAGATGAAGAAATTGAAACTATTTCTAGTCATATGAAAAGATGCTCCAAGTCATTATTAATCAGAGAAATGCAAATTAAGACAACTCTAAGATACCACTACACACCTGTCAGATTGGCTAAGATGACAGGAAAAAATAATGATGATTGTTGGAGGGGATGTGGGAAAACTGGGACATTGATGCATTGTTGGTGGAGTTGTGAACGAATCCAACCATTTTGGAGAGTAGTTTGGAACTATGCTCAAAAAGTTATCAAACTGTGCATACCCTTTGATCCAGCAGTGTTACTACTGGGATTATATCCCAAAGAGATTATAAAGAAGGGAAAGGGACCTGTATGTGCACGAATGTTTGTGGCAGCCCTTTTTGTAGTGGCTAGAAACTGGAAACTGAATGGATGTCCTTCAGTTGGAGAATGGCTGAATAAACTGTGGTATATGAATATTATGGAATATTACTGTTCCGTAATAAATGGCCAACAGGATAATTTCAGAAAGGCCTGGAGAGACTTACACGAACTGATGCTGAGTGAAATGAGCAGGACCAGGAGATCATTATATACTTCAACAACAATACTATATGATGACCAGTTCTGATGGATCAGGCCATCCTCAGCAACGAGATCAACCAAATCATTTCTAATGGAGCAGTAATGAACTGAACTAGCTATGCCCAGAAAAAGAACTCTGGGAGATGACTAAAAACCATTACATTGAATTCCCAATCCCTATATTTATGCACACCTGCATTTTTGATTTCCTTCACAAGCTAATTGTACAATAATTCAGAGTCTGATTCTTTTTGTACAGCAAAATAATGTTTTGGTCATGTATACTTATTGTGTATCTAAGTTATATTTTAATATATTTAACATCTACTGGTCATCCTGCCATTTAGGGGAGGGGGTGGGGGGAATAAGAGGTGAAAAATTGGAACAAGAGGTTTGGCAATTGTTAATGCTGTAAAGTTACCCATGTATATATCCTGTAAATAAAAGGCTATTAAATAAAAAAAAAAAATTCAAAAAAAAAAAAGAATTGCTACACACATTTTTGCACATGATTCCTTTCTTCTCCTTTATGATTTACAGCCCCAGTAATGGCACTGCTGGATCAAAGAGTATATACAGTTTTATACACCTTTGGGCATTGTTCCAAATTGCTCTCCAAAATGATTGAATTATTTCACAACTCCACCAACAATGCATTAGTGTCTCACACCCTGTCTAATATTTATCATTATCTTTTCCTGTCATCTTAGCCAATCTGAGAAGTGTGAGTTAGTAGAGTTGTTTTAATGTTTATTTCTCTAATCAGTAATGATTTAGAATATTTTTCCATATAACTATAGATGGCTTTAATTTCATCATCTGATGACTAAAAACCATTACATTGAATTCCCAATCCCTATATTTATGCACACCTGCATTTTTGATTTCCTTCACAAGCTAATTGTACAATATTTCAGAGTCTGATTCTTTTTCTACAGCAAAATAACGTTTTGGTCAGGTATACTTATTGTGTATCTAATTTATATTTTAATATATTTAACATCTACTGGTCATCCTGCCATCTAGGGGAGGGGGTGGGGGGGTAAGAGGTGAAAAATTGGAACAAGAGGTTTGGCAATTGTTAATGCTGTAAAGTTACCCATGTATATATCCTGTAAATAAAAGGCTATTAAATAAAAAAAAAATTTCATCATCTGATAGAATTGATTTAAAGAAAGCTTCCTAAAAATTAGGACTATCTACAAGTAAAAATGCTTCCTTGGGAAGTAGTGAGTCACCCTTCATTAGAGATGTTCAATCAATACTGGATGACTATTTGTCAGGCAGGTTGCAGTGTGTATTTGTGTTCAGATCTGGGTTGGAATAAATGCCCTTTAATAAAGTATTTTCTAACTATAAGTTTATATGAAGTCCCTTGCCTTCTCTGAGCTTCCCTTTCTTCCTCTACAAAAATGAGACTAATCATACATTACCTATCTCAACGATTTCAGTGCTTCATGCAGTGTCAGCCCATGAAGGATTGGATCTTAAAAATTATCCAGGCTAACTTCTTCATTTGCATAGTAAACTAATGGAAGAGTAAGGATTTGAATACAGGTTTCAAGTTTGTTGTCCTGCACCACACAGAGCCTCATTGCAAGGACAGGGCAGCAAGGTGATTCATTGAATAGAGTGGAGGACTGGAAGTCAGGAAGATCAGACCTTGAATTCTGCTTCAGAAGCTATTTATGTAATTCTGGACAAGCCACAACATCTATGTACCTCAATTTCCACATTTGTAAAATGGGAATAATAATAGCATCTTCTTTACAAGGTCATTATTGCCAGAATAGATAAGAACGACATGCCAAGCCCTTTGCTAACCTTACAGCACTATATAAATGGTAATTATTGTTGTTGTTGTAACTTCATAAAACCTAAAGGACTCAAAAAGTGGGAATTATGACTGTTTTTCTTACTCTAAGTCTTACTTATACCCTACCACATCACCCAAACAATAGTACTTCTGCTGATGGCAACTCTCCAATTGAATCAGAATTCTGACTCCAACAAAATGTCTTATTCAAGTGTCAGGTCTATTGCATACAATAACCTTTAGTATATAGAAGGTTATTCTGACAGTTGGTTTTCCTTTTAGAAATTACCTTTCTAATTATCCATCTACTCAGGGCAGACTTAGGCTCCCTAGTAGGGAGATACCTGCTCCTTATCCAGAGGTTTCCAAATAATTGGATTTCTTTCTCTTCTTTAAACATATTTATGTAGTAGCTTTTATTAAAGAAATGAAAGTTTCTTTTTTTAAATTAAAGCTTTTTATTTTCAAAATATATACATGGATAATTTTTGACACTCCCCTACAAAATCCTGTATTCTAATTTTTCCCCCTCCCTTTTCCCTCATTCCCTCCCTGAGTTGGTAAGTGATCCAATATATGTTGAACATGTATAATTCTCTGTACATATTTCCACAAATATGCTGCTCCAGAAAAAAATCCGATCAAAAAGGGAAAAAATGAGAAAGAAAACAAAATGGAAACAAACAGCAACAAAAAGAGTGAAAATACTATGTCATGGTGCACATTCTGTTCCCATTGTCCTCTCTCTGGGTGCAGATGGCTCTCTTCATCACAAAACCATTGGAATTGGTCTGAATAAACTCAATGTTGAAGAGGGCCACATCCATCAGAATTGATCATCATATAGTCTCGTTGTTGCCATGTACAATGATCTCCTGGTTCTGCTCATTTCACTTAGTATCAATTCATGTAAATCTCTCCAAGCCTCTCTGAAGTCATCCTGCTAATGGAAATGCAAGGTATTGTATAAAAATTAACTTATATATTCTTAGAACTGCTTCTACTTCTGAATGCTAGATAAGGCAAAAGTGTGCAGTGGGAAAAGTCCCAGATTGTCAGCCTCCATTTTGCAATTGATCCATTGGGTACACATTGGGCAAATCACTTCTCATCTGTTTCAGCTTCCTCACCTCATGAAAAAGGCAATATGATATAATGAAAAGAACAAGGATCCTGGGTTTGAATCCTGGCTGTATTACCTGTTATCCAACCTTCTTATCTGTGAAATGAGGGTCTTAGATGCCCTCTAACTCCCTCCTCATTCCAAAACCTGTGATCCCTTTTGATAGATGACTTCTAAGGTTGTTGTCAACTCTGACACTCCAGTCTATCTATACTCTTTAAATTGATACTATGCAATTGGGATAGACTTAAGAAAGAAAACTCGGGTCTTCTAACTTTTACTACAAGGGATTTTCCTCTTCCAACCCTCATTCTCTCCCTTTTTGGTTCAATCCTTGCTTCAAGGGTACCTTACTGCAGGATATCTACAGACAGGATTCTGAGGTCTCCTACAATTAGATTCACAATAGCTTCTCTTCAGTCCTCTACCCCATGCTTAGTGAGGCTTATTGAAAAAGACAGATATTTTGGTATGTCTAGATAAAGCCAGCTTAGCTTGCTAGGCCTTCCATGAGGCCCTCTTTGTTTATTCTTTCCCCTCATTGGCCCAAATTGCTAGTTATTAACTCATCTATCCTTAATCACATCATATAGGGCTGTAAACTCTAGAAAGGCAGAGTTGGTAAGGACATTCTTTGCAACACATGATATTACAATTGAATGGATCTTTAGATTTTAGAACATGGAATGTTAACACTTAGCATCAAATTGAATCTCTTTATTTTACAGATGAGGAAATACAAAGGATTTCGTTACATACCAGGTCTTCAATTTTGAGAAGGACTTTGGAGTCAAAGGTTATAGGTTTTATGACAAACTGGAATACTTTCAAAAATCAGTAACTAGGATGTAAGAGACCTGGAAACCAATGTAGAAAACTATGTACTCTGTGGTACAAAAACTAAGAATTAATGTCCTAACTCTGTCCTTGGTCTAATGTTTTGAGTGCCCATCAATGCAGAACTAATCAAAATAAGGAGTATTAAACAAAGAGCGTGAAATGCTCTTAATTTATCTGTGATTAATTACATAGAAAATGTATTCTTTGTTTATTGTTGATCAAGCCAAGTGGAGGAATAAGAGGTGAATTGACATTCTTCATTTACTTAAAATCTGTTGGACAAACATTTTATTAATGTATAAGCCCCTTGCATAAAGATAAATTCTAACTAATAGTTTCTCCTCTAATCAGAAAAAAAAATCATCTCTCATTTATGCTAAACCATTTCCAATTCATATTTATAGAAATCTTAAAAAAAAAAAAAAAAGATGAAGAAATTTCACAGCAAAAACAAAAACAAAAAAAGCACAGGACTTTCACTCAGGGTTTTTGTATTATTGATCAAAGAGTAAGGGCCTATCCTTGGAAAAGATTGGTTTTCCAAGAAAAGGATACATTTTCTCTTAGTCTGGTCAACAGTCTGCTATTGATTTAATCAAGGATCAGCAAGGGGCTCTTACTTTCTTCATCTTGCTTTCCCAGATAATTAAGAACAATTTCTATTTTGATTAGATGTCTAATTGAGAGAGGAAATTAGACAAAAGACACTGTAAGGACATTTATTCTTAATTTTTGTAACAAAAAAGCTTTAGACTTAGGAGCAGAGCCAAAATGGCAGAGAAATGGGAAGAAGTATATCCAAACTCCCCCAAACAACTCCTTGAGAAAGATCAAGAAACGGCATCGGACAATCTTGATCAGTAAATTAAAAAAAAAAAAAAAAAAAGTCAGCATAATGTAAAGGGCTGAAATTTGAGTTCATGCACTGACATTGGACAACCGAGCACTTAAGGCTAATTACCGATTGGACAATACTCTATAAACATATGCTTGGAAAATGGCCCTTCCTATCCTGTGCTGGCTCGATAATTGGTGTATACAAAGAATTGTAGGAGGGACTAGGGGATGGAGTAAGATTAGCCAGGGTCACTTCTGGGCAGGAGACAAAGGAAGGTTGCGGAGATTCTGCTTTCATCCAATTCACTCCTACCTCTAAAGACCAAGAATAAAGACCAAGGACTTTTGCTTATCCTGACTCCACCTGATTCTAAGGTATCCAGGGTGCTAACTTGGTCTTTACAGCATAAGAAGACAGACAAAGAGGAACAGTGCCTAGCTACCACCATACCTTACAGAGCACACCAGTGCACAAGAACTGAAAGAAGACAGATAATATGGACCAGGGCAGATCTATATGGAGAGGCCCTATCTTGGGCAAGTTGCAGAAATACTTGGCAATTGGTAGTTTTGTCAATCATTACCCAGTTCCCATTCATAAATCTAGGATGGACAAGAAAGTGATCTGAGCCTATGGGGAATGTTTCAGGGCCCCAGGTAGTTTATCTTCAGAGAGTAAGTTCAGAAACAAACAATAATGTTGTGATTCTGAGCAAAGGAGTGGTGGTAAAGTCTCAGTTCTAGCTTCCAGGTCTGTTTGAAGTCCAGAGTGGAATTATCAGGGCAGGAAATCCCAGACCAAGGAAAGAAATTCTGTTTTTCTGAGTCTGCAGCACTTTTTGCTGGGCTGAGCCCAGTAGAAGTCAACCAGATGCCAGCCCAGAGTTGTGTTACTTTCTAGTAGTTCCTTGAGGGAGGAAACATCTTGTTTTTGGTTTTGGTGTTCCCCAGAACCCAGAACAGTCTGGAACATAATGGGTGATTAACTGGTTGGATTGTATAATGAGATGAAAAGTCATAATTGGCACCTTCATATAACTGCCAAAGGGACGAAACAAACCTGACCTCATTCCTATTCCTAACTTTAATCCTTCACCATAACACCATCTCAGTCCTGAACTTTATCCCTGACCCTGATCACAGTGTTCAGGAAGGTTCGGATTTGCTTTTTATTAGAATTGATGGGGTATAGCTTCTAGGGGAAATGTTGCAATAATTCTGGAGTCCCATGGCCTTAGAAATATAACAGTAATTCTGAGGCCCCCTGACTTAGGAGTACTATTGTTCTAACAATCTGTTTGTCAATAATCCTAAAGTCTCCTGGCCTAAGGAATACATTGCTAACTGTCAGATCAACCATCTGTTGGTCAGTGATAACCAAGTTCCTGAGATAATAGTGAATAGACTATCCCTCAGACCTATCTACAAGCCATAAAACTAGCAAATAAATAACATAAAGCTTCTGGTCTCTTCAACTTTCATTTATAAGTTTGTCTTTTTGCTCTGGTTCTTTGCTAAATTCTTTTGGAATTTAGCTCGCTTCAATTGGTGTTACAATTATAATAAACTTTGCTCCTTAACTTGGAGATGGATCAGAGCCTACAAATTCTTTTGAAACACCTGGCAACACCACTCTGCAACCGCAACCTTTTGGGGTTTCCCTTGAACCTCAACAGAATGATATGAGAAAGCACCCCAGACTGGCATATTAGAATACTAGATTTTAGGCCAGGATCTATAACTAATTTGTGTGCCTTTAGGCAAATTACTTTTCCTTCTTCACTCTTGGTTTCTTCATCTTTAAAATGAGAAGGTTAGACTAGATAATTTCTAAGCACCTTTATAACACAAGATTCTTTGAGTACAGGGATCAGTGTAATTCTACAATATAGAAACCAGTAAAGTGATACATTCACCCTTATTTTCAAAATCTATCCCCAATTCTGTCCCCTGTCCCCTGATTTAACCTTACCCTGACTGAGATCCATTTCAACCCTGACCTTTTCCATCAGTTCAATAGTCTAGGAGAACAGAAGAGAAAGTCTCTTTTTTCGACTCCTAGAACAATATTAGTTTACAAAATGCTTTCCTTACAATAGCTTTGTGATATGGATAATGTATCTTGGTGAGAAAAGTTCCTTTGAGGAAACTCCCTTTACAAATTCAATTTAGCAACTGTTCTACAATTTATAGCCATTAAGAGTTCCCTGGGGCTCTGAGAAATCAAGCTCTCCTAGTAACATAGTCAGTATGTGTCAGACACTTGAACATAGGTCTTCCTAACTTTAAAGCTGACTCTAGAGCTATCTACTATTTCACACAATACAGGCAAATAGTGTAATGCAATGGAAAGAATGCTGGATTTGGAATCAGAAGACGTGGATTCAAATCTTGCCTCTACTCTATACTTCCTACTTATGGGACCTTAAACAAATTATTTTACCTCTCTGGACCTCAGTGGTCTTTTCTGTAAAATGAAGGGGCTGGACTAGATGGTCTCTCAGATCCTCTCCAAATTGATCTATAATTCTGGTATGATCATTTCAAACAAGAAAACTGAGGTTCAGAAAGATAAAGTGATTTGTCAAAAGCTACACTGCTATTAAGTCAAAGCTAGAAGAATAGCTTCCATTTAATTTTTTCTTTCTTTCTTTCTTTTTTTTACAGCACTTCTGTCACATGAGTAGTACAGATAATCATTACTGAAAAGGAAACAGACTCAGAGAGATAAGGGCACTTAGCCAATTTTACACAATCAAGTTAATAAGTATTTTTCTTTTTCTTTTTAATTGTATTTTAATTTTTCCATTTATATGTGAAAATAAATTTATTTTTTGTTTTTTATTTTAATTTTTCCATTACCTGTAGCAACATTTTGTTATACATTTACATTCATTTTTTATGTATTTCTTTATGAATCATGTTGAAAATAATTTTCAACATTCATTTTTTTTAAATGTTGAGTTTCAAGTTTTCTCCCACCCCTTCCCGTCCTCCCCCAAATGGCAAACAATCTGATATAGGTTATACGTGTGCAATAATGTAAAACATATTTCCACATTAATAGTGATGTGAAAGAAGAAACAGCACAAAAGGAAAACACATACACACAAAACAACAACCAAAAAAGTGAAAATAGTATGCTTTGATCTGCATTCATATTCTATCAATTCTTTCCCTATATGTGGGCAGCAATCTCCATTTTCCATTCTTCTGGAATTATCTTAGATCACTATATTCTTTTTTTTTTTTTTTTTAATAGCCTTTTATTTACAGGATATATACATGGGTAACTTTACAGCATTAACAATTGCCAAACCTCTTGTTCCAATTTTTCACCTCTTACCCCCCCACCCCCTCCCCTAAATGACAGGATGACCAGTAGATGTTAAATATATTAAAATATAACTTAGATACACAATAAGTATACATGACCAAAACATTATTTTGCTGTACAAAAAGAATCAGACTCTGAAATATTGTACAATTAGCTTGTGAAGGAAATCAAAAATGCAGGTGTGCATAAATATAGGGATTGGGAATTCAATGTAATGGTTTTTAGTCATCTCCCAGAGTTCTTTTTCTGGGCATAGCTAGTTCAGTTCATTACTGCTCCATTAGAAATGATTTGGTTGATCTCGTTGCTGAGGATGGCCTGGTCCATCAGAACTGGTCATCATATAGTATTGTTGTTGAAGTATATAATGATCTCCTGGTCCTGCTCATTTCACTCAGCATCAGTTCGTGTAAGTCTCTCCAGGCCTTTCTGAAATCATCCTGTTGGTCATTTCTTACAGAACAGTAATATTCCATAATTTTCATATACCACAATTTATTCAGCCATTCTCCAACTGATGGACATCCATTCAGTTTCCAGTTTCTAGCCACTACAAAAAGGGCTGCCACAAACATTCGTGCACATACAGGTCCCTTTCCCTTCTTTATAATCTCTTTGGGATATAATCCCAGTAGTAACACTGCTGGATCAAAGGGTATGCACAGTTTGATAACTTTTTGAGCATAGTTCCAAACTACTCTCCAAAATGGTTGGATTCGTTCACAACTCCACCAACAATGAATCAATGTCCCAGTTTTCCCACATCCCCTCCAACAATCATCATTATTTTTTCCTGTCATCTTAGCCAATCTGACAGGTGTGTAGTGGTATCTTAGAGTTGTCTTAATTTGCATTTCTCTGATTAATAATGACTTGGAGCATCTTTTCATATGACTAGAAATAGTTTCAATTTCTTCATCTGAGAATTGTCTGTTCATATCCTTTGACCATTTTTCAATTGGAGAATGGCTTGATTTTTTATAAATTAGAGTTAATTCTCTATATATTTTGGAAATGAGGCCTTTATCAGAACCTTTGACTGTAAAAATATTTTCCCAGTTTATTGCTTCCCTTCTAATCTTGTCTGCATTAGTTTTGTTTGTACAAAAACTTTTCAGTTTGGTATAATCGAAATTTTCTATTTTGTGATCAGTAATGATCTCTAGTTCTGCTTTGGTCATAAAGACTTCCCCTTCCACAGGTCTGAGAGGTAAACTATCCTATGTTCCTCTAATTTATTAATGATTTCATTCTTTATGCCTAGGTCATGAACCCATTTTGACCTTATCTTGGTGTACGGCGTTAAGTATGAGATCACTATATTCTTGAGAAGAACTAAGTCATTCACAATTCTTCATCACACAATTTTGCTGTTACTATGTACAATGTTCTCCTGGTTCTGCTCACTTCACTCAACATTAGTTCATGAAAGTCTTTCTAGGTTTTTCTGAAATCTGCCTGCTCATCATTTTTAATAAAATAAAATTTTTTTAAAAGTATTTCATTATATTTATACACCATAACTAGTCCAGCTGTTCCCTAATTGACAGGTACCCCTTCAATTCCCAATTCTTTTCTACCACAAAAAAGCTGAATTTATTATTATATTTTTGTACATGTGAGTCCTTTTCCCTTTTTTATATGCTATATATATATATATATATACATATATATATATATATATATATATATATACACACACACACACACACACACAAGATAAGTTGGAGATAATTAACAAAGGAAAATAACTTTTTTTTTTTTTTTTGCTGAGGCAATTGTGGCTTGCCCAGGGTCACACAGCTAGCAAGTACTGTGTCTGAGGCCAGATTTGAAATCAGGTTTCCTGACTTTAGAGCTGATGCTCTATCCACTGAGCCACCTAGCTGCCCCTGAGAGTAACTCTTATTAAGAGGAACTTGTTAAGATTTCTTGCAGAAGGGGAGATTTTAGCTGCGTCCTGAAGCAAGTCAGAGACAGAAATGAGAATGGAGAGGATTTCTGGCATAGGAGACAGCCAGAAAATGTGTCAGAAGATGGAGGACCAAAACTCTGACTACAATGTTTTCCCTCCTATATAGCATGGTACCTGAGGAAGAGAGGGAGTGGAAAGTGTGATGTGTCTAATTGGAAACCCAGCCCCCAGATCATACCCAGCACTAGGCAGGACACCAGGGCAAAGAGCCGCACATCCTGGGTATTAAAGTAATACTCTGAGGGGTAAAAAAAGCACCCTATTTGGCATAGAGGGATCGGAGTTCAATTCCTGCCCCTGTTTGTTCATTATCTATCTATCTATTATTATCTAGGCCTGATTCTTGACTCACTCTGGTAATCAGTCATCTTGTCTGTAAGGTAAGGGAACTGAAATACACGATTTGCGTATTGTGGTCTCTGTGTGTCTTATGATCTCTAGTATGAGACCAGTGGAGAAAAGCTTTAATTTCAAGGGGTAGGATAAGGCTTTGAATGTTAATTCTACGGCTGCGCCGCCCGAATGACCTTGGGCAAAACCTTTCACCTTTATGGACTTTAATTTCCTTCTCCTGAAGAAAATACAAAGAAGTGGACTGACGCTCTCTAAGATCCCTGCCAGCTGTAGGGCTGCGGTCCAATTTTCTCCTCCAGCCTCCCTTCAGCTCTAAGAATCCATGCAGACTCTGGAGGAGGAGCACAGGCCCTCTGACCTGGCTCCGCCCTGGGCAAGCTATCACGAAGGAGCAGAGTCGCGCCCCGCCCCTCTCGCCATTCCTTCCCCTCCCCTCTCCCCAGCAGGGCTCGCTGCGACCGCCAGGGGGGAGACGAGAGCTCAGAACTGCCGCAGCGGCCGAGAGAGGAGCAGACACTGGGGAGGAAGAGTCGGAAGACAAACAGAACCAGGGAGAGCGCTCGGAAGGCCGGGGACGAGCTGTCACCTCGGAATCGCGCAGCGTTACGCTCCATGGCTCAGTGCTCCTGCCAGTCCGGAGAGATCTGAGCGCCCCCAGCAGCCCCAGCCCCGGCTCCGGTCCTTCCCGCAGAGACATCGCGGTCCCTCCATCTGCCAGCCACCGCCGCATCCCTCCCTCTCTCTCTCCATCCATCTATCCATCCACCCATCCATCCTCAGCCCGGTCGGCCGGGCCCAGGTGAGGTAGCCATGCGACCAGAAAAGGGCTAGAGAAAAAGCGGTGGGGATGAGGGGGATGCCGGGGCTGCTGAGAGCTGGAGAGCGTTGGGGGAGAAAAGGTGCCCTGGGGCTTGGGAGGAGGGAGAGCTCTGGGCGGCAGGGCAGTGGAGGGAAGGGGAGGAGAGTCCACTACAATAGAGGAGAGTCTATTGTAAAACGAAGGGATTGGCGGAGAGGAGGACCGAATCCTGGGGCTGCCGAAGAGTGGGGAGGGGGAGAGAGAAGCATAGGTCACCCTAGGGATGGTGGAAGGAGGGACACAGACCTCCGGGCTGCAAGTGTGGATGAGGACACGGAATCGCGGGGTTCAAGGGAATTGGGATTAAGCGAAAGGTACCGGAGAAGACAAGGCCTGGGGTCTGGAGGTGGATGAAGAAGGGGCGAAGGGCCTTAGATCTGGGGGAGGGGATTGAGCTCACTGGGGGAGGTGGAGAGGAGGGAGCAGAGGGTACAGGAGCTTTGAGGGGGGGAAGCTTGAAAAGCATCCAGGTAGAAGTGAAGCTTGTATCCCCAACCCCATTTCTCCTCTCCAATTTTCTAAGCCCCCAGTTGATGGCATGGGTGCGCGTGTGCCTGCGCGTGTGACTTCGTGTGTCCCTATGTGACTGAGCATGCGTCAGTGCAAGTCTATGGGTCAATATATGTGCCCCCCTCAGTTGGTGCTGTGGCTCTCATTCCACTAAAACCCCCATGAAGGAGTCCTCAGCCCCTCCCAGTTTCCTGGTCTTCAAGGACACTGGGACTTTGGCCCACTGTGAATGGGAAGGGATAGGGGCCTCCCCAGGGAATTGGACTGAAAAATGTAGGGGTGGCAGAGGGAAGGCATTGTGAAGGGAGAAAAAGGGAGAAGGACAAGGGTTCCCTTCCCCTACTTTGGGAATTTCCACCAGGATACTTCACTCTGGGGTCAATAGGTCATCTATTCTGTCCCCCCCAGATTCCAGCAAGATGGACATGTTCATGAAGGGCCTGTCCATGGCCAAGGAAGGCGTGGTAGCTGCTGCAGAGAAGACCAAACAGGGGGTCACAGAGGCTGCAGAAAAGACCAAGGAGGGTGTTCTTTATGTTGGTGAGAGCTGCCCCCTTTGTACTCAGGAAGACCTGGTTTGACCTAGGCAGACAAGCCAAGCTTTTCCCAGAAGACCATCTCAGTAGGGCAGCAGAGTATGAAAGTCATAGGTGGAGGACGGGTCAAGAGGGAGTGAGAAAAAAAGCAAAGAGGGAGTGAACAAGAGTCTGTGGGTTAACAGAGATCAGAACAATGAGTCAACAGAAGGAATCACTATAGGAGGGATCAGGGTTCAGGTGTTGTAGTGGGGAGAGTGTTAGAAGCAGTTAAAGGTGGTATGGAATCATGGAATGAGCTCTGGACATGGAGACTGAAGAACTTAAACTATATGCCTCTAAATAACATTCTAGCATTTTTGGAAATTATCTTTGATCTTCATTTTCCTTATCTTTAAAATAGGGATAATAATATGTGCATTACCTACTTCACAGAGGTGTTCTAGGGAGATATTTTGCAGACTTTTTAGAAATGTGCCTCATCATCATCATTATGATGGGCTTGTGGGGGTAGCCAGAAGTCTAGTAGGGATTCAGTGGGTGATACTATGTATTTTTGTCTCCCTATCTCCTGATCACTTCTCTATCTATTCCTCCATGCTGCTCTATGGTTGTTGAGGAGTCTCCCCATTTCTTTTCATCATCATGCTCCTTGGTCAGCATTATATTGGTACCAGATGTAAGACTCTGAAAAAAAAAAAAAAAAAAAGGCCACTTGTATTTCTAGACTCAAGAGAAACTAATGAGAAGAGAGAGGGCTGCAATGGAAAGAATGTCTATTAGCCAAGATACAGGGTTCTGAGAAGCTTGGACTTAGAAAAGCTGCATTTGAAGCTTGACTCTTTCATTTTGTAGCTGTGGAACCTTTCCTTCTCTGTGTTTCAGTTTCTCAATTGTAAAATGAAGGCACTGGATTAGATAATCTTTAAGGCCCCTTATAAATCTAACTTCATGAATCTAAAGTGCTGCTCTCAAAGCCTAGCACAGTGCCTGACACATGATAGATGCTTTATAAATGCTTGTTGATTCATGCCTGGGTGAGCAATATTCTCTTTATCATTCCTCTTTTATCCTTTTTAAGAAAACCTAAGACTAGAATTGCCTAAAACTTCCCTTTTCGTCTTTGAAGGTACAGAATCTTTTCCTGCTTGGCACTCAACTCCCCATCCCCTTTAATGTCTAGTAAAAACTGCTGTCTTTCACAATTCTCTGTCAAACTGGTATATAATTCACATATTTCTTGTTTATTCATTATGTATCTTTTTCTCTGCTCCTCTTCAAAGGATAGTTTTCTGAACTCTACAATCTAAATCACCTTTGTTTTGTATTTGCCTTTATCTCTTTCCAACTTTCCCTGAAGTAGTACTCTGTGCCCATTTCTCTTTGGTTAAGCACCTCCTTTCCCCACAGCCTGGGCTATCCTATTCCTTTGATTAAATCTCCTTTTCAAGAGCTATGATATACATGATTCTATTAGCAAAAGCCCCCTTGAACCTTCAAAATACTTAACCCACCACTAGTCAGTGATACCTAAAGCCTCAGGTCCTATTCTCTTTTGTGGAAGAGGAAATTTTTGCCATAGGACAGAATTAGTGAGTGAAATGAGGGTCCAAGGAAATTGTTGGTGCTTAGAAACCTGCTCTCTGCCTCAGGGCCACCAGGTGACAGCAGCAGTGAGAGCAGACTAGACTGGTCTCATCAAGGGATGCAAGCTGCCTGTGTCTAGGCCTTCCAGCTGTCCTGTCCTACAGAAAGGCCCACCTGGATTCGCTTTCCTTTTCCTCCTCTTCTTCCTTCTCTCTTTCTTCTTTCTCTCTCTCACTCTCCTCCCTTTTCCTCTCTCTCACCTCGCTCCTCTCCTTTTTCTTTTTCTCCCTCACCTCTCCTCTCTTACCTTTCTCTCGTTTCTTTTCTCTCCTCTTTTCTTTCTCCTCCCTCTTCCTTTCCTCTTTCTTCTTCTCTCCCTCTCCCCTTCTCCCTTTCTTCCTCCTCCTTCTCTTTCCTCTTTCTCTCCCCTCCTCTCTCTCTGTCCTCTCTTCCTCCTCCTCTCCCTCACCTCTATTCATTTTCTTCTTTCACTTTCCTGTTTTCCTTCCCCTCTCTCCCTTCTCTCTGTCGGTTTCTCTGTTTCTCTCTCTCACACACACACACACACGCACCCCTTACACCTGAAGGGGAGGACTCCCTGGCTTGGTCCGGTGGCCAGGGGAGGACCACTTTCTGGTTGGATTCTCTGCCACCCTCCCCCACCATAATCACGTAGGTGCCTCCGATAGTGCAAGCCCTCCTGGGACAGCGAGGGCAGAGGAAGGAGGTGACTCCCGGGGACTCGGGGATCCGGCGCGCTTTTCCACGCCGTCGCTCCAGGGGGCATTTTCTGACTCCTTTCTCTCTCTTCAGGTAACAAGACCCGGGAGGGGGTGGTACAAGGCGTCACATCAGGTACCAGCCTCCCTCCCCTCCCCCCCCCCCCGCCCTTGCCCCAGGTGGCGTCCCGGGGAGCCTGGGGTGTGGCCACAATATCCCGGGAGGCGGGAGGCTCGCTGCGGGCTCAGTCCTGCGGGAGGGAATGGGTTAAGTCCTCGGAGTCGGGGCAGGGCCTGCGCTCCCGACCCTGGCCGCAAGGGGGCGACGCCCTGATACCCGTGCGCTACCTTCCAGTGGCGGAGAAGACCAAGGAGCAGGCGTCCCAGCTGGGAGGCGCCGTGTTCTCGGGGGCTGGGAATATCGCGGCTGCCACGGGCCTGGTGAAGAAAGAGGAGTTCCCTACCGACCTCAAGGTGAGCGCCCCCTGCAGGCGGACCGGAGACCTGCGGGGGGTGGGGAGGATCGGGCCCCGCCCAGCCCACGCGTCCGGCGGCCTCCGCGTTGGCGGGAGAGGATGCTTGTATGGTTGGCCCGTGGCATGTTTGTGCGCAACCAGTATCGGCCCTATCACATGCCTTGTGCTTGTACGGGCGGACCCTAGGGGAGGGGAGCCCCATGCTCTGCCGGAAGGGAGCAGTCCCGCGTAACGGGACAACGCTCACCGGCCCGGGGCGCCACGGGTCGCGTTCTCGGCGCCCGCTGCGCGCCCCGCGGGGGCCCCCGGGGAACGGAGACCCTCAGAAGCACGGGCAGGCCGCGCGTGTCTGCGGTGGCCCCGTGCCCGTAAACGCCCCTAGGCGCGGCGGCGGCGGGGGATGAGCCGCGTTAGGGACCCCAGGATACCTGCGGGCGCGCGGCCGGGCGTCTCCGAGGGACTGGGCCGCCCTTGCGCCCTGCGGGGGGGCGGCGGCCGGCAGACCCACTTCCGTCCGCCGGCGTTTGCCGGGTCCGGGTGGCAGCTGGGAGGGGGGAGGGGAGAATCTTGGATCTCGCCGCTCAGCGGCCACCTCCCAGCTTATCCCAGAATAGCAGCGGCTGAAGGAACCAGGCCACGGGGAGGGGGGAGGGGAGCGGCGCCCAGCGCGGGGCTCCGGGCGGCGGAGCGGGCCGGTCTCCGGGGGGAGACGCCCCCACCCCCACCCATGTTCTCCCCCTGAGGGTTTAGGTTGGGAGAGAGAGGGCTGTACTAGGGAGAAGTCCCTAGGGTGAGCTTTGTTTTTCCTGCGTCTCCTCGTCTCCTCCCTGGGTCGGTGTCTGCCCGGAGAGGGCACTGAGACCGCTCCTCAGTGCCCTCCTGTTTCTGCTTCTAGCCAGAAGAAGTGGGCCAGGAAGTTGGGGAAGAGGCAGGGGCTGAGCCCCTGCTGGGTACTGAAGGAGAGAGTTATGAAGAGCCCCCTCAGGTAAGCTCAGCACTGGGAGGTAGCAGGGAGGCCCATCCCAGGAGAACCACAGGCCTTTGCGTTCCCAGGGCGGGCTTCCGGCGCGCAGCCCTCCCTCTCTTGCCTTATCCTTGGAAGCCCGGACTCAAGGGGAGAATGGAGTTCCTGGCAGAGCCAAGGATCCCAGGGTTCTCCCTCCTCTTGCAGGGAAAGTCCTGGGGCATGTGGGGGCCCGCAGGCCCAGCTTGTGCTTCAGCTTTCTGCTAATGGGGAGGGCTCGTAGAATCACAGAATGTCAAGCCTGGAAGGAGTAAAGAACATGGAACACAGGACGCCAGAGTGAAAAGGGAATCAATAGCCCAGGGGTTCTTAACCTAGGATTTGTGAACTTTTTAACATTGATGATCGTTCATCAGTATACTTGTTTTCCATTATAATTCTATATATTTTATTCTGTGAATTTAAAAACGTTTTATTTTGAAAAGAACTTCCTGGGCATCACCAGAGAGCCAGAGACACAGAAAAAGTTAATAACCCCTGATCTAGTCTGAACTTCTTTTATGGAAAAGAATACTAAAAGTCCCAGGAAGGCTTGGCCAAGGTTGTCAAAAGTTAGTGGCAGTATTAACACTAAAACTCAGCTTTTGTGACTCTGAGGGGAAGGGAGGGGAGAGGAGCAGAGGGGAGGGAGGGAGGTTCCCTGGTGGAGAGACATCCTGAATGGGGGAGAAAAGATGGGGATCTTCCAATGCCATAGTTCTAGGTCTAAAATCTATTTTGGTTCCTTTCCATCTCTTTCCCCACCCCAACTTCCCCCACAGGAGGAGTACCAGGAATATGAACCAGAAGCATAATGGACCAGGCTCCAGCCCTCCCACCAGCAGCACAATAACCGGCCCCCCAACCCCAGAGCCAGGGCTAACCTCTACTTCCATTCCCCTCAACATCAAATCTTCCTGACCCACGATCCTCTCCCCTCCCCAGAAGTCTGTGTTTGGTGTCTGTCCCTCCCTCCCTCCTGGGGGCAGCGGTCAGGGCGGAGAGCCTGGGAATCTCCCAGTTCTCCTCCCCCAGCCACCCCCTCTCCCAGGGTGGGATACAGCATGGCCCATATGTTTTTAAACAAAGTTAGGCAAAATCAATCCTGGCCTAGGCTAAGACTGAGGTACTTCCTGCCTGGCTGGGGGCTCCCTGGGTGAGCTTGGGTCTCCTATACTTCCTCCCTACAATTGGGCCCTTCGGGCTCTCCAGGGTAGCCTAGACCCCTTCCAGGACCCGAGAACTTGTGTTTTTAACCTAAAGCAGGAGCCAGGCCATGTATTTCCATCCCCTACCTCCAGTTCCTCTGTCCCCTGCCCTCTCTTTGAAAATTTCACTGGAGTCACCCTGAACCTGACCCGGCCCGGGCGGTGTGTGTTGTGACTGTGGCATGGAGACATCCTTCCCCTCCTGTGTGTGTGTCATGGGGTTGCCCCTCATCCTGGGACTCCCCAGTGTGTCCATGAATAAAGCCAATTGTCTGTACCCATTCCTGTGCTGGCCTCAGCCCCTTCAGAACACTTGCAGCCCCACTCTGATCAAGCCTGGGTTCTAGCCTCCTGACTTACATCCCTGGGTATACCTCTGGGCCCTGATCTTGGTCCTGGTCCTAGCCCCTGATCCTTGCTGGGGCCTGGTTTTGGTTTGATAAGCTATTTCTCCTCTCGGTCTATGTTCTTTGGACTCTAGACACACATGCAACTCCTCTGGAGCCTTAAGGTACATCTCTGGGTGACTTCCTTAGGTTTGTTTCTTTCACCTCCCCCAATCCCCAATAGTAGAACCCTTTGTTCCTCTGGCCCAAGAACCCCCTACTCCTGGCTTTGTCTTCTTTCTCTTTTTTGAGGCTCCCTGTTAAGCCCTGCTACTTCAAGGTGCAGTGAATCTTGCTCTCCCAAGTTTAGCCTCTATGATTCTGGGGATTCCTAGCTCCGGACCTCAATTTCCGCTGTTCTGATCAGAATAGCGTTTTTGGGGATCAAGACACTCCCATCTCCCTCTCCCCTCAGGCTTCCGGCAAATGACCCATTTTTCTATATGTTAGGCCCTCTCAAAAACTGGGCTGGAAGGATCATGGAAGGCATCATCCCGCGATGATCGGAGGGGGTTTGGTGGGGAGGCATGCGCTGTTCTAAGATTCCAGATGCCACCTGCTGGTGAGCAGCGCTTAGGGCCTGCTGGGAACCGCAGCTGGGTGGCGGGGAACCCACACCTCCCCCTCCCTTCTCTTCAGAAGATCTCAAAGCCATTATCCAAGCGTCTGGGTCCAGGATTCAACATTTTCCCTCTCCGCCTCCGCTGGTCGGCTCAGAGAAAACTGGAGAGGTTGAGACTGCCGGAAGAAACGAGGAAGCCCTTCTGGGGGGCTATGGGAGGTTGGGGAGTGGGAGGGGCGATGGCGGGAACTTGCTGCATTGAAGGACTATACAGACGCAGACTGCACTTCCACCTCGCGTATACACAGACACTCTCTTCCCCCCACCCCACATGTTCACACAGACACACAACCACCCCCACATTTTTACACGAGCACACCATACTCCCCACCCCCGCACACATACTCTCAAGCTCTCTTCCAAAAAAAAAAAAAAAAAAAAACTGTACGCTTCCACCCCCACTGCACAACAGATTTGGGCTCCCCGCCTCTATTCAATCACAGACCTCACCCACACACACAACACAATTCGTGCATGACTGCTTCTCCGATCCCCGTCCCCACTCCAACTCCCCCGACACACACAGACGGACATTCACTCGTGTACACAGCCGCCCCCATTCGCACACTGACTCACAAGAGCCATCCTCTCCCAGCACACGCGAACACTCATCCCGCAGAAACACGCGAAAGCAGACCCAGACATGCCGCTCACTGGCACAGACACACAAGCACACACCCCGCCCCCACACTCATGCTCTGTCCAAAGATGCTGTGAAACTCCACCCTGCTAGGATGCAGTTGCCTTGGTAACCGAGGTAGGGGCGGGGGCGGGCACTTCTCTGAAGCTCTCGAGCGTGTGTACACACACACACACACACACACACACACACACACACACACACACCCCTCTTAATGATTCCATCGAATATCCGGTTGGACTTGACTTCTGAGCTGAGCTGTTCCCAGAGCCAAAAGGATGGGGGAAGGGAACACTCAGCCAAAGAACTGTCCCCCTACCATGCCTTTGGCCAGAGACCTCTCATTGCCAGAGAATTGGATACTTGTAGGACCTTTAAGATCAATATTCATAAAGTGGACTAAGGCCTTAGCCAAGAGATAGGAGGGCAGAATTTTAATACTCCCTGCTATTCCCTATTCCAAGGGTGAAGTGACTCAAGATCCAAGATGGGTCCTTGTTATGGATGCTCAAGGATTGACTCTTACAATACCTAAACAATCTCATTTTTCAAATGAAAAAAACTATGTCTCAGGAAGGTAGTAATACATAAGTTTTTTGAGGATAGGGACTGGTTCATTTTTGTCTTTGTCTATTCATCTTCTAGCACAATGCCTGACACAGAATAGGTGCTTAATTAATGTTTGTTAATTAATTGAACTGAGGATTTACCTTACTCTCCTGACTTCTAGTATTCTTACTGCTGTATCATAATACATTATTTCCTTGACTAATGAATTTATTAACCCTATGATTGCTACCTTTAGATAGGAATAAATATTTATACAGTGCCTATTATGTCACCAGAAACTCTGGGTTATCTGGTCTATGAGTTATTTGTTAATTTAAGAAAAACAGTTCACACTTATAAAGTATTTCACTGATGCCAAAGTGCCTTCATCATAATAACAGTGAGTACTATAAGTATTATCATTCCATTTTACAAAGTGGAAACCAAATAGTAAATTCATTTGCCCAAGCTCATGTAGATGATTAATGACAGAACTAAGATTTGAACTTAAATCTCTAAGCTTATAGAATTTTGAGGTGGAAGGAATGGTTTTATCCCTACTATAACTCAAAACTCCCACGCTCAAGTGATTTACCAGCCTCAACCTCTAGTAACAGAGATTACAACAGAGAATGTGTTGGCATATGCCTAGGGTTCTGTCCTGGGTGTCTCTCTTTATGCCCTTTCTCTCAGTGATACCAACCACTCTCCATGAACTCAATTATCATCTCTAAGTAAGTGACTCTTAGATTTTCATACCCAAACTCAGCCTCTCTGATGAGTTCTAGTACTACATCACTGGAGAGTAGGTAGCTTAGTAATGGATCTGTGCCTGGAGTCAGAAAGATCTGGGTTTAAATCCAGCATCAGACACTCACTAGCTGTATGACCTTGGGCAAGCCACTTAAACCTGTCTGCCTCAATTTCCTCATTAGTAAAAACGATCTGGAGAAGGAAATGGCAAACCATTTCAGTATCTTTGCCAAGAAAACCCCAAGTACAGTCAGGAAGAGTCAGACATATCTGAAAATAACAACTATGCATTAAGTGCTGTCTTAGTATGTTAGAAGTACAAAGACAAAAATGAGAGCTATCTCTAGAACTTACATGGAAGCCTGAAGAATTGAACAGGACTAAACAATAACCACAATCGTGATGTAATCTAATTTCTACAAGCTCAATTATCTTCTCTAAACAGATGACTTCCAGACTTATATACCCACACTCAGTTTCTCATGAATTCCAGCCTCACATCATCAATTATCTATTGGGCATTTCAAATTGGATGTCTCATAGACATCTCAACCCGAACATATCCAACATAGAATTCAGTCTTTTTTTTTTTCTTAAAATTCAACGCTCTTGTTAAATTTCTTATTTCTTTCAAAGGCATTACCATCTTTGCAGCCACCTAGGTCCATTACCTCATTATTTTTGATTCTCCATTGTCCCTCAGTCCTCATTCTCCATACCCAAGCTGTTGTCAATTCTCTATTCCACCTATTAAACATCTTTCAAATATATCTCCTTCTCTGTACTGACATAGCCACCATTGAACTCAAGCCTAGACTGTTACAATAGCATTTTAATTGGCTTGCCTGCCTCCAGGATATCTCTCTCCAAATCCAGTCACCATACATTAGAAATTTAGTATTTCCAAAGCATAGATGTGACCATGTTCCTTACTCAAGGTACTACATTGATTTTCTATGGTCTCTCTGACAAAATATAAATTCCTCTCTTTGGGGAAAGAGAACAAGAATTTATATAGTACCCACTATGTGCCAGGCACTATGTTAAATATCTTATACAAATATTATTTCATTTGATCTTTACAACAATCCTGCAAGATAGATGCTGTTATTATCCCCATTTTAAAGTTCAGGAAAATCAAACAAAAAGAAGGTTAAATGACTTGACCAAAGTCACACAGTTATTAAGTTTCTGAGATCAAATTTTAACTCAGGGTATCCTAACGCCAGGCCAAGTATTCTATCCATTATACCACCAGTTTCTTTTAGATACATAATTTACCTTCAATCTATCTTTTCAGGATGATTGTACATTTGCTCCCTCACAAACACTGTACATTTCAGCAAATATTACTCTCTCATTTTAAGTTGTGTCCAATTCTTTGTGATTCTATTCTGGATTTTCTTGGCAAAGATATTAGACTGGTTTGCCATCTCCTTCTCCAGCTCATTTTGCAGATCAGGAAACTGAGACAAATAGAGTTAGGTAACTTTCCCAGGGTCACATAGCTAGCTAGTGTTGGAGGCTGGATTTGAATTTAGGAAGATGAGTCTTCCTGATGTTAGACCTAGTATTATGTCTAGTGCACCACCTGTTACCTATCTGCCATCCCCATCACATAACATTCCTCACATGACATTCCCTTTTCTATCTCTGTATCTTTTCACAGGCTATCCCCTCCCATAGGCATGCCATGTTTTCCCTTCTTCCTTGTGATTCTTAGAATCCTTGTCCTTGATCAAAGCTCAGCTAAAGTGCCATCAGCTCTACAAAGAATGTCCCTGTCCATCCATGTTTTTAGTAGAATCCCCACCAATAACTTGACATATATCTTGTACTTCCTTATATGTATACATATTGGTTCTCTCCAAAAAGATATAATTCCCTTGAAGGCAAGGAATATTTCATTTTTGTCTCTATGTTTTCAATGCCTAACACAGTGACTGATCTGTGGTAGGTATTTAGTAAATGCTTGTTGAATGAGTGAATGAACGAATCTGAATATCCCAGTAAAATGTAAAAGTTTTGGAATTTTGATCAGGTTTGCCAGAGAGTAGAGATTCAGCCTGAAGTTGAAGTTAGGATTAAGGATAGGGGATTTTCTAGGAAAGCATTTTTCTTTGTTGGAGCTAATTTAGCTCAATACATTTGATTTCCATTTCTTTGGCACTATCCCATTCTCACTGATAGGGCTGTTTGGGTGATTTGTATATTTGGTGTGGAAGAAGATTGGGGGGAAAAAAAGGTAAAGAAGTTCCTGTAGTGATTGGCTGTAGATAGAATTAATATGGGCAGATTTCCTATAGAAGTTAGGAGTTGGATATTTTGGAAGGTAGGAGTGATATGTATTCAGCAGCTGCCCTTCAGCATAAAAGCCTCCCAATAGTCACAAATAGGGCAGAGCACAGAAGCCATTCCAGCCCTGGTGAAGGTTGGTATCAGTATTCTGAGCTTCCCAAACATCACAAACTCCATCTGCAATCTATGTGCAGAAACCTATAGAATTATTTCAATCCCTTTACAAAGAAGGAAACTGAGGTTCAAAGAGAAGTCATTTGGCTGAAGTCATAAATGATAGTAAGAGATGGATAGGATTCAAGCCTACAGACTTTTGACAATAAAACTAGTACACAACACCAACTGCCTCACAACCCTCCCTTGGGGCTTGTTGGGTGAGAGATAAAAAAAAAAACATTCCCAATCCCCAATCCCCCACCCCCACTAATCAAGCTGCCCTGAGTCACCAACCCCAGAAGAGCTGAAGGCTAGCCCAGAGACCAGCTGCAGCTGATCCGTAACCATGACTTTATTTTTGTTTTCTCCCTCCCTATTTATAGCTTCTTCCCCTCCCCAACTTTGCAGGAAAAAAACCGTCTCCTACATCCCAGTTGCTTAGGAACAGGAGCTGGGCAAGTGGGGCTGAGTGAGGGGAGGGGGAGCTTGTGCCTGGATCAAGCATACATGCCATACACATACACATTTTCACACACACGGGACTAAGAGAGATGGATTTTCCTTCATCTTCACCCAATCCCCCCCTGGAACTCTATATCAGTGTCCCCAGGCCCTTGACTCCTAAATAGTTCAACCAAGGTTTTCTCCAGGTCTGAGCTGAAAGCAAAAGAACTAGAAATATAGTAGACTGGAAAGAGTATGGCTTTAATACACTGTTGGCAAAGATGGAAATTGGCACAATTCTAAAATTGTTTTTTAAGTGACTAGAATATCCATATCCTTTGACCCATAGATCCTATTTATGGACACATGTATACACACATATATACATATATACACATACATACATGTATTTACATATATTTATATATATACATGTAGTGGGGGTGGGAGGAGTGATATCAAAAACAGAAAGAAAAGTCCCATATACACCAAAATATTCATAGCAGTACTTTTTGTGGTAGCCAAGAAGTGGAAACACAGTAAACATCCATCGACTCAGGGATGACTAAACAAACTGGTGCATGAATGCAAAGGAATAGTGCCACACTATAAGAAATAGTAAATATGAGGAATTCAGAGAAATAGGGGAACATAAACTGATGCAGAAAGAAATTAGCAGAACCAAGTAAACAATATGCATAGTGACAACACAATGTTAAACAAAAAAAGACAATGAAATACTGAAAGCTGAATAATTAGAATCAGAGAAGAGATAGAAAATTGCACCTGCCATCCTTCATTGAAAGATAGTAGAATATGATTGTGAATTATTGTATATGCTCCCACATATAGTCAATATACTGGTTGGTATATTGCTAAACAGTTTTTTATTCTTTTTAAATTCTTATAAGGAAAAACTTGCTAAGTAGGTGATGGTGGAAGATGCTTATAAATTAAGGTGATATAAAAACGAAAAATGCTTCTCTAATCCTTTAAAAAAGAAAAATAGGGGTGGATTTGAAGACAGAAGAGATTTGAGTTCAAATTATTTCTCTAAATATTGTCAAATCATTTGACATCTCTGAACTTTGCTCCTTTGATAAAAAGGGGGTTAAAAATAACACCTATATCTAAGAGTTGTGAGGATCAAATGAGATAATGAATTATTAAGTGCTTTGTAAAGCCTTAAAGCACTATATAGAAATAAACTTTACAGCCCTTTTTTGTGGTGGCAAGGAACTGAAAACTGAGTAGATGCCCATCAGTTGGGGATTGACTGAATAAGTTATGGCATATGAATGTTATTGTTCTATAAGGAACAATCAGCAGGATGATTTCAGAAATGCCTGGAAAGACTTATATGAACTGATGCTAAGTGAAGTGAGTAGAACCAATAGAACATTGTACACAGCAACAAAAAGATTATGTGATGATCAGCTCTGATGGACTTGGCTCTTTTCAACAATAAAGTGATTCAGGCCAGTTCCAATAGATTTGTGATGGAGAGACCAGAAAGAGGACTGTGGGGACTGAATAGTATTTTCTTTTTCTTTTTTTTTTTTATTATAATAACTTTTTATTGACAGAACCCATGCCAGGGTAATTTTTTACAACATTATCCCTTGCACTCACTTCTGGTCCGATTTTTCCCCTCCTTCCCTCCACCCCCTCCCCTAGATGGCAAGCAGTCCTATACATGTTAAATAGGTCACAGCATATCCTAGATACAATATATGTATGCAGAACCAAACAGTTCTCTTGTTGCATAGGGAGAATTGGACTGAATAGTATTTTCACCATTTTTGTGGTTGTTTGCTTGCTTTTTTCTCATTTTTTTCTCTTTTTGATTTGATTTTTCTTGTACATCATGATAAATGTGGAAATATATATAGAAGAATTGCACATATTTAACCTGTATTGGATTACTTGCTCTCTAGGGGAGAGAATGGAGGGAAGGGAAGGAGAAAAATTTGGAACACAAGGTTTTGCAAGGATGAATGCTGAAAACTATCTTTTCATATATTTTGAAAATAAAAAGTTATTAAATAAAAAACGAAAGAAAAAAAGCTCTAATTATATCTGACCGTACCTAGAGTTGACACCAATCAGATCTCAGTTCATTGTTTTACAAAACAACAAATTGGAAAAGCAGTTTAGAAAACATCTAGTCCAACTATCATGTTGTTATTTTTAAAAAGAAAGAAAAAATAAACAAGCTTAAAGGAGGGGAAATGATATGACTAAGGTCATACTGGTCGTGTCAGAACTAGGACTTAAATTGAGGCTTTCTTATTAAAACCAATACATATCCTGTATGTCTAAGATAACCCATTTTGGTGTTTTAATCATGTCTGTAAAGACTTATGCCATGCAAATTCATCCAAACAAGTCTCTCCTAGGTGAGTTATTGAAATCAATCATTCGTTTCCCCACACCACATTTATTTATTTATAAATCACCTACACACATAGACACAGACACACACACCCACCCACACACACACACACACACAAACACACACACTGCCACAGAATGGTTCTTTGGGGTCTACAAAGAATGATCACAGATGTATTCACTTGATACCCACAGCAGCCCTTGGAGGGAATCAAGACAAAGGTTGTTATCCCTTTTTGAGTGAGGAGGAGCCTGAATCCCAACTGAGAAGAGGAAAAAAAAGATCATGAAGATGCTCAAGGGCAGAATTAGGGACCTAAATCTAGGCCATCCAATTCCCATTCCAGGGTACTTCCCTGACCCTACTATGTGCCCAGTCCTGACAAAGAATCATAGGATGACACTTTTACAATTGAACAGGACTGTCAGGAACAATTAGGTCCTCCTCTTAATTTTATAAATGAGATTTTTTTATTTCCTTCACAGGCTAATAGTACACGATTTCAAAGTCTGATTCTTTCTGTACAGCAAAATAACTGTAAAGACATGTATACTTATATTGTATTTAATTTATACTTTAAAATATTTAACATGTATTGGTCAACCTGCCATGGTGGGGCGGGGGGAGTGGTGAGGGAATGGGGGGAAGAAGGGGAAAAAAGTAGAACAAAAGGTTTGGCAATTGTCAATGCTATAAAGTTACCCTTGCATATAACTTGTAAATAAAAAGCTATAATAAAAAAAGGTAAAAAAAATTCATAAATGAGAAAACAGACTCAGAATGTAGTAGCTTATCTGTTGTCAGGCAGATAAGACACAGAGTAGAGATTTGAATCCAGGTCTTGATTCCAAATCCATTGCTATTTCCTCTGAAACAAGCTTCCACTAGCAAGCAGTCCCGAAGGTTTTACTGAACAATTCCTCAAAAAATAATAGAATATATAGAATTTAGAAATAATCTAATCCAACTGCTTTCATTGAAATATTTACCTAGTAAATAGAACAGCTAGGATTTGAACCTATGTCATCTAACTTCCAAATCCCAAATTCTTTGCACTTCATAATGCCTCTTATCCGCTTAGGTAATTTATTTTATTGCAGAAATATGGTCAATATGGAGGGAAGAGACTATAGGCTTAGGAGTGCAGTGGAAGAGGTTCCTTTCTCCACCTTCTGAGACAGATCAGAGATCATAAGAAAGAAAACATTCTGGGAAGAGACATTAGTTATCTTAGATGTCTTCAAATATCTGAAGATGTATTATTTGACCCCATAAGGCAAAAAGAAAAAGCAATTAGGGAAATTTGGCAGTGGTAGAGTTTGGCTCCCTAGAAGGAAAATCTTTCTAATAACTACAGTTGTTCAAAAGCTAAATGGCCACCTTCATAAGTTAGTTTGCTTTCCAGCAATCTTCAATAATGAAGGTTACTAAGCAAAAGTTTGATGACTCCCTGTGAGAGATACTGTGGAAGAGCAATAAATAGAACTTTGGAACCCTTAGTCCCTTCTAACTCTGAAATAGTAATTTTTTAATTCATTGGGGGCTGTCCATAGAGCTGAATCTATTATTATTCCTTGAATTTCTGGAAGCAAATTCCTATAGCCCAATATCACATTCATTTCACAGATATGCCCAACTAGAATCATAGAATTTAGAGCTGAAGAGGATAGAGATCTTCAAGCCTAGTCCCTTAATTTTAAAGAGAAGAAATCTCAGGATAATAGAGGTAAAAAATAATTGGCTCAATATCAAACATATTAAGTAGAAGAGTTAATATTTGAATCCAGGTCCTTTAACTCAAAATTCAGTGCACTCAGGGCCTCCCTTATAAACCATGAAAAAGTATCAAAGGATGGAGTAGGAGAAAGGGTGATGGATCTGGCATCAGGGGACCTCGGTTCTTCCATTTGTTATATCTCCACTCTGAATCAAGTTTCTTCATGTCTTGAAGCCTATTTCTTAATTTGATCAAAATAAATGATAACATAGATACCTTCAGATTCAAAGGGCTTCTGTGAGGGAAAAACTTTTTAAATCTTAAGGTGTCACAGAAATGGAAGCTATTATTATCTGGACACAAGCAGCTCCTTGTCCACACCGGTGAGTTTTCTTCCTAGTGATGACTCTGGACATGTACAATATAAGTTACTTCTTGGTGGAGCTTTAAACCTTGTCCCCAAAGTGCCTCAGACCAGCTCTTCACTTCCCAGTTTTTCTCCCAATTGGGACTCTGGTTTCCGATTCAAGGGAGATGTGTCTTTTCCATTCTGTCCCCTGGAGAGTAGCAATCCCCTGTGGGGCCTCACCGTCTATGTTTATGTATGGGACTAGAGGGATTTAAAGGCTAGTGATGAGAAATAGTCTGAACTTGTGACTAAACTTCATGATCTTTAGCCCCTGTATCCAATAAAAAAGAAACAAAATAGAATGAAGATTCCTATCTTAAAATGTTATATTCTTTCCTTCCCTCCCCCCAGTTCTCTCTCTCTTTCTCTCTCTCTCCCTCTCTCTCTCTCTCTCTCTCTCTCTCTCTCTCTCTCTCTCTCCCTCTCTCTCTCTCTCACACACACACACACACATACACACGTTTAGGAATTACTTTGCATAAATTTGTATTGATTTGCATGGGATTAGTGCCAAATGTGTAAAATGAAATTAGTTCCTTCCATTGGATGCAGCCAAAATTCAGAAGAAAGAGCTCTAGGCTGGGAATCAAGAGGTCTCTTTTAAGTCCTTGCTCTTTACTAACTTACCATGTGGAATGTAGACTGTAAGTTCCTTGAGAGCAGGAACTTTTTTTTTTACTTGTAATCTATTTTCATCTCTCCAAATGCCAAGCATAGTGTTTTACATATAAGAGGGGGCTTAATAAATGTCTTTTGAACTGGCTTGAATTGAAAGTAACTTCTGTCCTCTGAACTTTTGTCATGTCATTTGTAAAAGAAGGCTAATATAGATACACAGATACCAAAGAGACACATGGGCATACAATGCATACAGAGATAGAGACAAAGGCACAGATGCACAAGCTCTTCCTTTGGGTTAACTATGAAATAAACAGGCTGTCAAACCACCACCATCATTCCCACCCCCATCACCATTGCCCTGTGGGGAGCTGTCTAAGCATCTGATCAGGAGCTATGCTGGCTGGGGGTGGAGAGGAATTGGAAAAAAGCCCTGTTCAACCTGAACCTTCCTTCTTATGATAAGAGCCCATATCTGGGGGAGCCCTTCCCAACCTCCCATCTTCCTATTTCTTCCTTGTGCTTTTTTTCCCCTCCCCCCAACCAAGTTCTCTTCACTCTTGACAACCCTCTGCCCCAGCAGCTGGAAGGAGGTGGAACCACTCTTTGGAGGAATCAAAGGTGGCCAGATTAGCAACTGCTCAGAGATATGATTCATGTGTGAGTCATAGCCTAAACTCACTCACCCAAGGCCTGGCCCACCCCATCCCACTTTATCCAGGGGCCAGTTTAGGGCTGCCTGTTCTATGCCTATCTCTTATGCCTTTGTGTCTATGTGGATGTTTGCCTGTGTGGATGAGTAGCCACAGGGGAATTAAGGAGCTGTCAGAGCTGACTGTGCTTATCTCTTATCTTTGTCCTGCTTTCTATGGCACAAGATATTCATCCTTCCATTAGTTCTTTAACTGTGCCTGTCTTTGTGTATATCTCTTTCTGGGTCTGTGTATATTATGTAAGTGTTTATGTATCTTTGTATATTCATTTATCTTCTTGAGTATTTCCATTTATGAATATATATGTCTGTATTTGTATATCTGTTCATTAGTGTGCATGAGTGTATATATCCATATATATTTTGTGTGTGTCTATCTGTATGTGTCTGTATTTATGTAAGCATATGTACATCACAAATATGCTAATCTGTGTTTGTTAATTGGGCTATACATGTCTATGTATATCTATGTATATTTACTTGAACACGTAGTCCACATGCCTGTTTTACAAATTCATAAAAATACAGAGATACACATGCCTGTGTATCTCTGTATTTTTATAAATTTATGTATCTGTGTGTAACTATGTGTGGGCATAAATATATTATCCAAAGGTCTATTATCTGTATGTGCACTTGTCTTGTATGTGCTTTTGCCTATTCACACTAGCAAAGAACAAATGAATGGGCTCTACTAGGGGCCCTGCCCTTCTTCTGTTGTACCCTCTCATGTGTGTTACCTATTGTTAGAGGTCAAAAGAAGGAGGTTATGAGTGAGAGAAAAAGAAGAGTCAGTCAGACAGACAATTAGAGGAGAGAGTGAGAAAGGGAGAGATTATATGTATCTGTGTGTGTGTGTGTGTGTAAGAGAGAGAGAGAGAGAGAGAGAGAGAGAGAGAGAGAGAGAGAATAGTAGGAAAGAAGGGAGGGAGTTTGTAAGGAAAGGAGAGGAAATTGTGTGATAAGGTAGATAGAAGAAATGCTTGTATGCTATGTGAGATGTCTTCGATGCAAATGATCAGTGAACGGCTTGGCTTGTGTGTATGTGTGTGTGTGTGTGACCCACAGGTGAGGGTCAAGAACACAGCAGAAAGATTCAGAAGGGAGAGAGGGCAGTCTGCTCCAGCCTCCTCTCTAGCACAACCTGTCTCCATGGAGCCTCCACCACAGCTTCACATCTCCCATGCTTAGAAAGCATCAACTATTTGTTCAGTCCCTACCTCCAACAACATAGGCTCCCAAACTCTTCCCTCCCCCTTCCTTGGATAATAACCTGTATTTTTCAGGTATATTTGTTTATGTGTTGTAATTGTTGATTTTTTTTTAATTACACTTATGTGCATGATGTTTTTGTGTATGTCTGTGTGTGAAGTTTGTAATGGGTATTACAATGTATGTAAGAATATAAAGAAAACTTCTGAGGTTTGAGAGACAACAGGTTAGAGGACTTTCTATGAAAGAACTGTGTCTATGTAGAGCCAGAGTAGAAAGAAGATGGAGAGAAAGTGTCTGAAAAAAATGTATCTAAGAAAAGTGGTATGTATGGCATTTTCAAGAAATATGAGGGGATCTAAGGCAAGTGTATGGAAAGTAGTATTGTCTGAGGAATATAGAGGATGCCCTGGGGAGAATTAAAAAGGTGTGATTTTCTAAAGGTTGCTTTCTGTTTGATCAGTGCCACTGACCAAACTGAGCTCCCCAGAAGTTTGCAGGAATACCCTAGACTTTCACTCTGTGCTCAAACTTCTCCTTTCCATGTCTTTCTCCATCTCCATTCCTCCTCCATCTTTTTTCCCCATTTCCATTCCTATCTCTATAGTCTCCTGTAGCCAGCCTCTGTTCCTATCTGTTCTTATCCCTCTTCTACTCTGTTCCTTTTTTGATCCTCCCATCTATCCCCATCCTTTTTCAAGAGTCCATCCCTACTATTTTTCACTTTGTGGGAGTATCAGGAAGGAAGTTGTGATTTTATCCGACAATTCTTAAATCACAAGCAGACCTGTCTCACTCCCAGCTGATATTGTATGAGGGATGGGCAGGAACCTTGAAACACCTTCAACATCTTCAAAGATGCTGAGCTGAACTCTGGCCCAGAATCTACTCAGTATTCACAATTTCCCCCTCCACACATCCCCCATAGTTGTCTTCTGCTCACTAGGCAACACCAGAAGCCCAGACCAATAGTCTCATCCCCACCCCTGACTACCCCTACACAAGGTACAGGAGAATTCACAGCCAAGATAATGTTCCTGCCCTTGACTGAGGGGTGGAGGAGGAGGGGACACTGCAGATATGACAACCATCTGGGCCCCTCAGCTCAGCTGCCAGATCCTTTCCCTAACAAGGCCAAGGTCGAAGGCTGTATATCTTCATGGACAAGTTAATATCACACAGATAGATGCTGCACTCCAGTCACAGATAAAACCTCACCATCTCTCCAACCCGAGCTTAATTTATTATAAATTAGATAGATAGGTAGATAGATGAATAGATAATTTATTTAACAATATGTCCCAGGCACTATGTATGCTTAATGAATTCTTGAAGGCAATATAATACTTGCCTTCAAGAAGTTTACATTCTAATCAGGGGAACAGCACATAAAGGACTGCTCAAAAGGGTGAAGAAGAGGAAGAGGAGAGAAGAACAGTTTCCCTAGGGTATTGTGAGAAGATGAGTATGTGGGGCTCAGCAAGAGAAATTAAAAGTTCACCTCTCAGAGATGGAGACCCAGGGGGTAGATTCCAAATTTCCAGTGGGATGGAGATGGTCAGTGAATAAAGTCTTGGCGAAGGGACTAAGCTCTAATCTTGGTCTCAGATTAAGCCCTGACATTGGTTATAGATAGTCAGAATGAAGTCTGATCCAACCAATTCACAGATTAATCACTAAATATTCTCATAGACAATTCCCAAATATATGTATTGGGAGAGGTGGTCAGGGGATCAGGATTAAATTACATGGGTAACTTCCGTGGTTCTTCTTTGAGTATTTCTTTTGGAGGTGCTGGGGATTGAGGAGAGATTGAAGAGTTGGTGAAGGTGATGTCAAGTAATTCACATTCAGGAAGCAGGTCTGGGTTTATATCATTTCTTTCCCTCATTCCTACTCTGTTCCATACTCAGTATATCACAGAATGTCTTCTTTCCCCATGGAAAATCCTAGAAATACAAAGCAGATTAGAGGTAGAATACTTGTGTGAGGGGAGCAGTATAAGTAGAAGTACAGAAGCAAAACGCTGCTTCTCCTGTCTTCTATGAATTTAGCCCTAGTTCAGAGGGTTGCAAAGAGACTGATGTCCACTTTTCCTTCTCTTCCCTTCTTTTCTCTGGTATTCACTTCCCCCAATCTTTTCTCTCTTGCTTCATTTTGCCCCTTTTTTGTCCTTCTGTCTGCCTCTCTTTTTTTCTCTTCCTTCCCCTCCATATATGTAGCCCTTTTCCCTCTCTCTCTCTCTCTCTTCTCTCTCTCCCTGTCTCTCTCTCTCTTTCTCTCTCTCCTCCCTTTCTCTCTCCTTCCTTTCCCTCTCTCCTCCCCCTCTCTCCTTCCCTTCCTTTTCTCCTCCCCCCTTCCTCCCCCTTTCTTTCTTTCTCTCTCTCTCCTTCCTTTCCCTCTCCCTCTCTCCTTCTCTCCCTCCCTTTCCCTCCCTTTCTCTCTTCCTCCCTTCCTCCCTCCCCTTCCCCCTTCCTTTCCCTCTCTCCCTCTCCCTTTCCGTCTCCCTTCCTTTCCCTCTCTCCACCTCTCCCTCCCTCTCCCTCTCCTTCCCTCCCTCCTTCTCTTCTTCCTCTCTCCCTTCTTTCCTCGCTCCCTCCCTCTTCTACTCTCTCCCGCGTCTCCCCCGTCTGTCCTGCTTGTCTCCGAGGCAGCGGCTTCCCGCGCATGCTCCATCGGAGGGCGCGAGCTGACAGCTGCGCTCGGCGCCAGCCCGGGCACTGAAGGAAGCAGCGCAGCGGCGACCGCGGGCGCGGGGCGCAGGGCACTGGGCACGGGTGAGACGGGCGCTGCTCCTGGACCCCAGTGGAGGCGGCCTGAGAAGGAGGAAGGGCTGCTCCAAGGGGGCACAGGTAACCCTATCCCAGCCCCTGCCCTAACTCACTCTGCGACTACACCCCCCACCCCATCTGTCCCTTGCCCCCCTCCCCTATCCGGGTCCCCTCACTGACTGGACAGGTGGGCCGAGCCCGAGTGGAGGGTGAGGGCTCTGTTCCTGATCCACCCAGGCCTCCAAAGGCTCAGTTACACCTCCCCCCCAAGATTCAATTCTCCCCAGCTCAGTCTCTCCCTCCAACCCCCAACCCCGCAACATTCACCCCCTCCCATTGGCTGTAGCCCCAGGCTATTTCCCCCAGAGTCCTTTCTCAAGATTTCGTGCCCCACTTAACTCTCCTGTTTATTAGGGAAGGGTGGGGAGGCATGTGTCCTGATTGAGTCTTTGATGCCCTCTCCCCCTGACACTCTCACTCTCTCCCCTCCCCATCCTGAAAGTTGGGAGGGTCCTTGGTCTAGCTCCAGCTGCTTGCCTTCGGATGATAGAAAGGTGGGGGTAAGAATCGGTTTCTTCTCTTCCCCCTCTCCCACCCCTCACTCCCCATTCCTTGTTTCTAGGCTAGAGATCTGTGCCATGTGCGTGCTTGTGTGTAGGCACATATATGTGCCTGTGTTGGGCTTAGCCTTAAGCGTTTTACACATGTGCACACGTGTGCAAATTCAAGAGCTGTGGAAAGGGAGAGATGCCAGGCCTGGAAGGGGCAATTTTTGTGGATGCAGCCTTCCAAACCTTCTCCTTGCCAAACCTCAATCCCAAATCGGGGGCTGCTTCCGCCTCAGAGCCCAGAGCATCGCTGCTCTCTTTGTCTCCCCCCCACCCCGATCCAGTACCAGGGATGGCGCACACACGTGTGGAAACTACCTCCCTCCTCCCTTCCTCTTTGTTTTCCTTGCACTTATCTCAGGGTGTTGCTTTGAGGAAGGGGAGCATAGAAAAGGAGGGCAGGGGGCTGGTCCCCAACTTGTCAGTATCTTAGGGGGTGGAGGGGGGGATCTGCCCCTTCTCACTGTCATCGGTTGGAGGTGGGGGTGGGGATTCATTTGTACACTCACACACCAGCTCTAGCTCTCCAGTACTTGCATTCATAGAGATGTCCACATTTTCATAGGTTTACACACATGTATAAGTAGCTGCGTGCTATGGTACACACATTCTCAGCTAAACACACACACTCTAATAGGCTCACATTTTTGTACATTTTTTAAATAGGATTTACTCAAACTCATATGCTCACATTTGGAAAATCACACTCTCCTATACACAAGCACACAATCATTAAACAAAGAACAAAAAATCACTCTCCAACCCCATCACAGGAATGTATATACATTCTCAGTAAGGATGCTTCCCATACCACTAATGGCACACAGGGTTTGACACAGAGAGACACATAAATCATGATTAACTTCCACCCCTTTCATGCTGTCATTCCTGCTCACAATTACAAAAGCCATGACAATCATTTTCACACATTTCTATACTTCATACAATGATGTCCCGCCACATGTATCCATACAATCTTTTCTCCTGAAGCATCTGACCCTCTTTGTGACACTCTTAGTTACGCCATGACACATACAGTCACACATGCTTCCATCCTTCATGCTGTCACACACTCTCGTACATCATTGTGCTTCCTCTCATTCTGGTTTTCATAGATGGCTCTATCTATCCCCTCACAGATGGCTAAATTCAATTTCACATGCACATTTTCCCCCTCACTGAACCCCATGCACACATACACAATTACCAACTATCACATACATCTACATATACTTTCATAGTATATGAAAGCACACAGACGGACATGTGCTTCCACACATATTCATCCTCCTCGTGATCATGGGTGCAAAATTACACAAACCATAGAATGTATACACACACATTACACTTCCTTCACCCATTTGTATAGTCATGAACTCCATCTCATGCCTACAAGATACACTAATTGTTCCACAATCCATGCTAGAGTCCCCAGAGTTTACACTCAGGAGGTCACCAGGTTTCCTGAAGAGGTTTGAGGTCTTTGTTCTGAGTCTTCCCTGAAGATTTCTAGGCCCGCCTCCCACCTACCACATACTGGGGAGTCAAGAAAAACTTGAAAGGGCCTTTGTTATCAAAGAGAGTTTTGGATTCCTATGTCAGCCTTATGCCTGGTGTGGCTGGAAAACCAACTAGAACTTTCTCTTTAGAGAGTGAGATAGAAAGGGGAAGGGGGGGAAGGATAGAATGTTAGAGGCAAAAAGTAATAGTAATAATAAGAGTTTGTATTTTTACAATACTTTAAGATTTCCAGGGTGTTTTCTCTGTAGCACCTCAGAGAGGTCAGAAGTACCAGTATGAGCTAAATTTAATGAATGAGGAAGCTGAGGGTCCCTGAAGGTAGAGTGATTAGTAAAGGATCACCCAGCTGAGGAACAAAGGGATCACTAAGTTTTCAGCTAATAGGTCATCAAGTCTTTAAAGAAATGTATTCCAAAGGCTTCCCTTACAGTGTCTCGATGTCAAACACTTTGTTTTGACAGCACAACCTGTTGAGCTCCTATGAATGGAAAAGCAGTAAAAGGAAGGAGAATAATTGAATCATAGATTTACATGATCTCAGAGCTGGAAGGGACTTCAAAGGACACACGTCTAACATGTACTTCTATAACACCTCTAGCAAGTGATCATTTCGCCTCCCTTTACAACGAGGCTCTCTATCTTATGAGGAAAGCCTATTCCTTTGGGAGAGCTCTAATTGTTAAGAATTTTTTCCTCATACTTAGTCAAACTCAGCCTCTCTCCACTGTGCCTCAACTTCCCCTCTGGAGCTAAGTAGAATAAGTCTTATTCCCTTTTAGCCTGACAGCCCTTCTGAGAGAAGGCAGCATGGTGCAGTGGAAAAAAATTTAGTCAGAAGTCGTGGTTTTGAATCTGTTAATACTATTTTGTGACCTTTGGAAAATCCTTTTCCTTCTCTGGATCTCATCCATCACATGAGTGAGTTGGACTAAATGAGTTCTAAGGTTGATCCTACTCTAAATCTATCATTCTATAATTCTAAATCATGACTATGACTAAAATAAATTAGAAGATGATCCTTCTCTTCACCAGGCTAAACATTCTCATTTCCTTCAACCATTCCCTTGTATGACAAGTCTCATCACTGTGTAGGTATCTCTTCCCTTACTGGTTATCTTCCTCAGAATAAACTCCAGTTATTTGGGGATTGTCATTGAGAGGAAGGTTGAAAGTACACTGACAAAGGAAGAAAGAAAATAGTATTTACAGGGAAGAGAATAATAGAACAAATCTGTGCTAACCAAAATCAGCTGAAGTTATACTTGGACTCCAAATATTGGGTTTTTTTGTTGTATCTGTTCATATCATTTTGGTGTCTTCATTTCAGTGAACATTTAATAAATGCCAATGATATATATAGATCCTTATGTCAGACCTTGGGAAAAGCCCAAAGTTATTTAAGGCACAATTTCCTTGATGGGGGGGGGGCAACCAGATCTCTAATGATGAGGAAGGAACCCACTCCCTTCTACGGCAGCCCATTCCTCTTTTAGATAATTCAATGTTATGTAAACATAACATTATGTAAAATTTAAATTTATCTAGCTGCAACCTCCAGATGTTGCTCCTGGTTTTATCCCAGGAACTAAGCAGAGAGTATCAAATCATTATTTCCCATGGAGCTTTTCAAATACTTGTAGAAATCTATTCTCTCTAAAGTCTTCTTTTATCTAAGCTGAACATACCCAGTTCATTCACTTGATCTTCACGGGCATGGATTCACTATTCTGGTCACCCTCCGCTTGCCCTTAATAAAACGTGGCATGATCTGAGTCAATGACAGTAGGATTGTCATTTTCTTTGTTCTGGACACCGTGTCTCTGCTAATGCAGTCTAAAAATGTAATCACTTTTTTGGACTACCATATTATCTATTGATATATATATATATATATGTATATATATATATATATATATATAGAGAGAGAGAGAGAGAGAGAGAGAGTGAGTTTGAGTTTTCAATGCATTAATAACTCCCCCACCCCAGATCTTTTACAGAACCAGCCTCCTATCATAGCTTACTCTGGTTCATTGGTATCTTCCAGTAAAAGAAACTCCACGCTTGACTAGTATGAGGCTTCAATCACTAATTGAAGCCCAACAATTGATCTTATTGAATAGTACTAATAATAGTTGACATCTATATAGCACTATGAAATTTATAATGCTCTTTGCATCCATTACCTCCTTCAGTCTCTATCTTTGCCTAATTTTGTAACCACAAGCAAGTCACTCCCTCTTTCTGAGCCTCACCTTCTTCATCTGTAAAATGAGAATATTTACACTGCCTATTTCAAAGAGTTTTGTGAGGAATTCTTTGTTAGACTTAAATCACAATATAACCATCTACTATCATTACTATACCATAGACTTGTGAGGAGTGCAAGGCAGAGATTATTACTCCTATTTTATAGAACGGAAACAGTTGACTCAGAACAATGAGGAGTTTTTCAAGAGTCACACAAGTAGTAAATAGGGTGTTCAGGATTCAAACCCAGGTTCTCTAAGCATAAAAAGCTGATGTACTTTCTAGTATTCAATACTTCCTTTACAACCAAACATTACTTACTTCACCTCCACAAGTATCAGTTTTCTCATCTGTAAGATGAAGGAGTTAAATGAAGATTATCTCTGAGGTCTTTATCTAGTTCTAAATTTTTTAATTTTGCCATATCCTTTCTTCCATAAGTCATCAAGCAAGAGGCTGCTGACCAGTGCTGAATTCAGAGCAGAATGAAGCAAATAGGATGGAAAGATTTTTCCTGGACCTAGGAGATTTTGGATGGAGAGATTTTTCCTGGATCCTAGTCTGGAGCTAGGATCAAGGAGGCCCAGGGTGGTCTGGATATGTCTCAAATCTTCTTAGGTAGTTACAGTGAAATAGGAGAAGAGATTCACACAGAAGTTCCTAGAAGGTTAGAATGGAAGTGGGACATAGAGATTATATAGTCTGATCTCTTCATTTTACAAATGTGGAAAATCTGTCGCCTTTAGGCTGGGTGCCATCTTTTAAAATGTATTCCCTGGGATCTCGAGAATTCAAGGGATTCTTTTGGGATTGAGAGGGAAAGAGGATATCAGGGCCCTGGATAGTCAGGAGTTTGGGACTTAGTTGATTGAATCACATAGATTAAACCACACATATTTGAACAATCTCTAGAAATCCAGCATAGCTAAACATAGAAAGAGATATTCTTAAAGTCAGGAAGACCAATATTCAAATCTTAACTCTGATATATAGGGTGATCCAAAAGTCATAGTACAATTTATAGCTGCTAAAACTTTAAACTGAATTAAGATTTTTGGGGACATCCTGTATCCTACCTATATGACCCTGATCAAGTCATATAACATCTCCGTGCCCCAGGCATTTCTATAGGTCTTTAAGTTCTAAAGGAAAAGTCAATATGCATTAGTAAAGGAAATTGGGTCACTGGAAGTTCCCTAAACCAATGAAATCACAGATCTAGCCCCAACTTCACCCTATCCCACCTCAAATCATCAAAACCATAATTCCAAGTCTTAGCATCATGGTCAAGCCTTAGGTTGGGGATTTACATGTGCTATGGTTATGTGGTTATCTCTCTTTATTTCTTGCCAGATGACCTTAGAATAGTTCCTTCTCTCTCTCAGGGCCCCAGTTCTTTCATCTATGAAATGGGAGCAAGGGAGGGGGGAGCGGACTACACAATCCCTAAAATCTCTTCCAACTCTAATGTTTTAAATATCTGTATTACAATAAAAGGAAATCAGATCCTGACATAAGAGATTTAGGCCTCCAAACCTGCGTTTGGTGAATCTGGGTGAGTCATTGAATCTCTGAATCTTAGTTTCCTTTTCTATAAAATGGTGATAATAATACTTATGTTCTACTTCATAGATTTGTTAGGAGGAAAGTGGTTTCATAAGCTTCAAAGTATATATATGAACTATGATTATGTGTTTCTAATTAAGTTCTAATCCAATATTTCTTAGTGGTGTATATGTAACCATAAATTCTTGAAGGCTAAGCAAATGAAGCACAAATTCTGACAGGTTTCACCAAGATGAAAAAATATTAGATACAGATGGTATATTTGTTGTCTAAAGACCAGCCTAGTTCTATTTGAGGTGGACCATCATCAAGTTGTCTGCATGTTGATTTTTTTCTGTCACAGCAACTTTCAAAAGCCATATAAATTATGGAGAGGTCACAATCTATACTGATAAAGGAAATACCCATGTTAGTAAAATCACAAGTCCTTGAAGAGTTGACATTTTAATGTAAGAAGGTTTTGTGATGGCAGCTAGGTAACTCAGTAGAGTCTTGGCCCAAAGTCAAGAAGACTCATTTTCCTTAGTTCAAATCTAGCTTCAGACAAGTATCAGCTGTGTGATCCTGGACAAATCATTTAACCCTGTTTGCTTCAACTTCCTTCCTCAACATATAAATGTTAAATGATGAAGATGGAGGTAAGAAGGAAATGGCAAAGCACTCAAGTATCTTTGCCAAGAAAACTCCAAAAGGGAAGGCAGAGTCAAGATAGTGGAATAAAGGTAGGAAATCATCTGAGTTTTCCCCAAAAATCCCTTTAAATATTTTCAAATAATGACTCTAAACAAATTCTAGAGTGTCAGAACCCACAAAAAGATGGAGTGAAACAATTATCCAACCTAAGACAACTTAGAAGGTCAGTAGGAAAGCTTTGTTGCACCAGAGCAAGAGAAGAGGGTAGTCCAGTACCTGGGAAACACCAGTGCAGATGGGATCCCAGCAAATCAGGAGTGGACTTCAGGATAATTGAATCAAGTGCTCACCAGTGGTGAGCAGACCTCCCACCCACAGACAGTAAAAGAATTGGACATCGGGTCAGGAGATTTATAGGGGTCCCTTTGCTAGCACCAGGGCAGAACTCTATTGCATTGCCTACACTTAGATCTAGGTTGCAGTCTTGGGGCTTAGTCCCAGTGAGAAAGAGTATTAGCATGGCAGAACTTGTGGCCACAGGAGCAAGAATCCTGGTCACAGTTACAGGGTTGAAAAGAGTGCTTGTGGTCATTCACAAACCAGTGAACAGTATAGGAGAATAGGAAACACATCTCTCCCTAGAATTCTTAAACTTTTTCCACTCATTACCCCTTTTCGCTCAAGAAAATTTTACATGACTCTGAGTACATAGATATAAAAAATGAGTACACAAATAAAATATTTATTATCAGTAACTTGCCAGTATTACTAGTAATAAATCATAATTTCACAATCTCCACATTCAGTTATGAGACCTCATATGGGAGTTGAATGATAGTCTAAGAAGCTGAGATCTAAATGATACCAATTGGGAAAAGCAAAAGTTTTGTCTCAAGAATTATCATTGAAAGCAGCTAAACATAAACACTGGGACAGTACTCCCTCCACTTGGGAAGCAGAGCTGCACTTTAGCATAGAGTTAAAAGTCAAGAAATAGGCTGGAAAATAATCAGACTATATAAATATTAGCAGAATATATGAAAAATAATAGAAAAATTCTGAGTAGAGAAAGTTAATATGGTGACAAAGAATACCAAAACACACACTCAGAAGAAAATAACAAAGTCAAAATCCCTGCATCCAAAGCCTTAAAGGAAAATATAAATATATAAATTGGTCTCAAGCAGGGAAGAGCCCCAATAGGATTTTAAAAACCAACTAAGAGAAGTAGAGGAAAAATTGGGAAGATAAGTGAGAATGATGCAAGAAAATCATGAAAAAAGTCAACAGTTTGATAAAGGAGATACTAAAAAAATACTGAAGAAAGTAACACCTTAAAAAAAAAAAAACAGAATAAACCAAATGGTAAAAGAGGCACAACAATCCAGTTAAGAGAAATATGCTTTGGAAAGCAGAATTGGCCAAACAGAAAAAAATATACTAAAATTTTCTGAAGAGAACTTCTTAAAAAATAGAACTGTTCAAATGGAAAAGGAGGTACAGAAGCTCACTTAAGAAAATAATTCCTTAAAGGTTAGAATTGGGCAGGTGGAAGCTAATGAAACAACCAAACAAAATCAAAAGAATGAAAAAAAAATAGAAGAAAATGTGAACTATCTCATTGGAAATACAAGTGACCTGGAAAATAGATCCAGGAGAGATAACTTAAGAATTATTGGGCTACATAAAAGTCATCATAAAAAAAAAAGCCTAGACCTCATCTTTCAAGAAATTAACATAATATCCAATCAGAGTGTGAAATAGAAATTCAAAGAATCCATTGATCGCTTCCTGAAAGAGATCTCCAAATGAAAAATCCCAAGATTGTGGACAAATTTCAGTCCTCCCAGGGCAAGGAAAAAATATTGCAAGCAGTCAAAAAGAAACAAGTCAAATATCATAAAATCACAGTCAGGATAATACAAGATTCAGCAGCTTCTTCATTAAAGAATTTGAGGGCTTGAAATATAATGTTTTGGAGGGTAAAAAAGATAGGATTATAACCAAGAATCATCCACTCAGTAAAACTGAGCATAATCCTTCAGAAGGAAAATGGGTATTTAATGAAATAGAGGTTTTCTAGCATTTCTGATAAAAGGCCAAAACTGAATTGAAAATTTGACTTTCAAGTATAACATGCAAAAGAAGCATAAAAAAGTAAACAGAAAGGGAAATCATAAGTGATTTGATAAGGTTAAATTGTTTGTATTCCTATATGGAAAAATGATACTTATAATTCCTAAAGAATTATTAGAGTGGTTAGAAGAAGGATACATAGACAAAAAGCAAAGGTGTGACTTGAATGTGATAGTATGATTATCCCAAAAAACAAAATGAAGGCATAAGAAAGAATAATACACTGGGTGAAGAGGAAAGGGAGAGGTAGAATGGAATAAATTATCTGACATAAAAGAGGCTTGAAAGAGATTTTACAGCAGAGGTTGAAATGGAGGAAGCAGGGAGATGAGCATATGAAGTTTACTCTCATTGAAATTGGCTCAAAAATGAACAATATGCACACTTAAATGGGTATAGAAATCTATTTTGCCACACAGGAAAGTAGGAAGGAAAGGGAATAATGTGAGGAAGTAGGGGGAACTGATAGAATGAAGGGAAGTTTGGAGGAGGAAAAGTCAGAAGCAAAATATTTTTGAGAATTTACAGTATAAGAAGAGAAAGACTAAACAGGAGGGAAATAGGATGGAAAGAAATACATTGTTGGTAATCATTCATGTGAAAAAAAATTTTACAGTGAGTTTCTCTGATAAAGATTTTATTTCTCAAACATATAAATAACTGAATCAAATTTATAAAAACAAGAGCCATTCTTCAATTGATAAATGATCAAAGGATATGAACAGGCAGTCTTCAAACAAAGTAATCAAAACTATATAATCATATAAAAATGTTCTAAATCTCTATTGATGAGAGAAATGCAAAACCTGTCAGATTGGCTAATATGAAAATGACAGATGTTGGAAGGAGTGTGGAAAAATTAGAACTTTAATGTACTATTGGTGAAATTGTATACTGATTCAGCCATTCTGAAGAACAATTTGGAACTATGCCCAAAACATGCATACTCTTTGACCAAGAAATAATAATAGTAGGTCTGTGTCTCAAAGAGATAAAAAGAAAAATAACCTATGTGTACAAAAAAAAATTGTATCAGCTTTTTTTGTGGTGGCAAAAGAATTGGACATCAAGGGTATGTTCATCAAATGGGAAATGGCTGAATAAGTTATTGTATATGATTGTAATGGAACACTATTGTGCTTTATGAAATGAAGAGTAGGATAATCTCAGAAAAGCATAGAAAAGTTTATACAAATTGATGAAAAGTGAAATGAGCAGAACCAGTAGAACATTGTATACAGAAATGGGAATATGGTATAATGATCTATTCTGAATAACTTAGCTATTCTCAGTAATACAATAATCTAAGATGATTCTTTAGAACTAATAGTAAAAAGTGTTGTCCATTTCCAGAAAAAAAAATCTGATACAGCCTGAATGCAGATCAACTTTATTTTTCTTGCTTTTTTTTTTTTTTTTTTTGGTGTTGTTTCAGAATGATTTACTTAGCACTGTGTTTTGCATGACTTATTATGTATAATCTATTTCAAATTGCTTGCCTTCTCAATATGGAGGGGGATGAGAAAGGAAGAGAATTTGGTACTCAAAATTTGAAAAAGAAAAAAAAAAGCATGCCAAAATTATTTTTACATGTAATAGGGAAAAATAAAATATAAAATGATATTTTAAAAAAGAAAACCCCAAATGAGGTCATAAAGTCAGATGTGAATGAAAATGACTGAATAACAACAAAGAACTATGCAAATAGATTATTATAAGCTATGATAATATTCTGAAGTTCCTTGTAGATTTGACATTTTATGTTCAAAATACTCTTTCAGCTCTAACCTTCTATGTCCTAAAGTCCCATTCAGTTCAGTCATTCTGTGTTCTGTTTTCTAAGATCTCTCTTACCTTTGATTCAATTCAGTTCAATATTATTAAGCACTATGTGAAGGCAATATGTTAGGCAAAAAAACAAAAAGGAAACAGTATAACATTTTATGTCCTAATTTTTAATATTTCTTCTGGCCCTGGCATTCTGTAGTCTAAATTCTAAGATCCTACCCAATTGCAACATTCTGTGTTTACAATTCAAAACTCCTTTCCAGTCCTGACATTCCATTTTCTAAAGTCCCTCCTGCTCTGACAGCTCTGATATTCTGGGTTCTTTGATCCAAAGTCTCTTCTAAGCTCTGACTTTCTAAATTCTCTCCCAAATCTGAAATTCTACATAATTCTAAGGCACAAGTTTTTTAAAAAGAGGGAGAGTTCCTAGAGCTTCCCTCTGCCTTTTTATGATAAGGGATAAACATCTTGACTACTCGAAAACCTGTCAGCGATGATGGCTACAGAGCCTGCTGGGCCATATACATATTTCTACATGACTAGGTTCATTAAATTTCCTGGGTCCAGCCATTTTTCATAACCAACTATTACCACCCATTTCCTGTGAGAAGTGCTTATCATTCTCTCATTCTGGAGCGTACACATTATATACTCACATGTATACATATACACATGCACATACACATTTGCATGCAGACATATATTTGAGCTAATGAGCCCTTGTGTATCTTGGGAGGATAATAATTTATAGGTATGCTTTTTGAGAAGCTACCTGTTGGTTATCTTTGGATCATCTTAGCTAATCATGGAGAGGCTCGTCCCCAGAAAGGAAATCACAGGGAATGAATTATTTTTGGCTACAGTAACTCATGCAAGCATCAAGCATGCAGGAATGTAATCTGTGTCAGTGAAGAGAATGGCCCCATCAAAAACACTCTTGAAGTGATTCTTAGAGGCAGAAGGGGATGTAGTAGAAGGAGTGTTAACATCAGTGCTATAATCCCAGTTCTGATAATTATTAGCCATATGACTCCAGGCAAGTATGGGGAAAATTAGAACACATCTATTATTGGTGAACTTGTACACTGATTCAGCGTACTTGACTACTGAGCCTCACTTTTCTCTTCTGTAAAGTGACTTTATAATATTTTTTCTTCTTGTTGTTTGTCCTTCTTTCTCAAAGCATACCATGACATCAGGGAGGTTCATTCCCCACTTGTAAGGAAGTGCTTTGCAAATTGTGAAGGGCTATAGACATTGGAGTTATTATTCAGATCAAGTCAATCATCATTTGCAAGGTATCAGTTATGTACAAGAACAGCATACTTAGTACAAATTACTAGGTACTAGTAGAAGGCTTTAAGTACTAGAAACTGAAGCTATGAGAACAAAAGTGAACTTTATCTGTCCTCAAGAAACTTACATTCTACTGTGGAGGGGATGTAAAATGTGTGTTAGAAAACACAAAGTATATATATAGTAATACAAAGTGAGGGGGCAGGGACAGAGAAGGTGGCTGAGCTGGGTTTTGTAGAAAACTAAGGATTTCATCAGGCAGATATTTACAAATGTACAGAGGAGGAAGGTTGTATGTCATGTTTGGGAAACAGCAAAAAGGTTAGTTTAACTAGAATAGAAAGGGTGTGAAAGGGAGTAACATAAAATGAAATAGGACAGGTGGGTGAAAGTCATACTGGGGGACAAGGGACTATAAACTGCCAGGATTAGAATTTGACAGATGCAATAGAAACTGTTGAAGATTTTTGAGGATGGGAATCTGTTTTAGAAATATCAATTAGTAGTTGTAGAGGACCAGACTGAAGAAGGGAGAGGTTGGAGAAAGGGAGACAAAATGTTACTAGGACAAGAATAAATTAGTAAATAAAATCAAAGAAACAAGACTTCTCTGATCTTACAGGGATGGCAACAGTAACCTTTTTTTGTTGTTTGCTTGTTTGGTTTTTTTTTTCTTTCTTATTTTTTCCCTTTTGATTTGATTTTTCTTGTGCATCATGATAAATGTGGAAATATATTTAGAAGAACTGCACATGTTTAACTTATATTGGATTACTTGCTGTCAAGGGGAAGAGGAGGAAGAAGGGAGGGAGAAAAATTTGGAACACAAGGTTTTTTAAGGGTGAATGTTGAAAACTATTTTTGCATGTATTTTGAAAAATAAAAAGCTATTATTATTTTTAAAAAAAGAAAAGAAAGGCCAGCTAGATGGTGCAGTAGATAGAGTACCAGCCCTGAAGTCAGAAGAACCTGAGTTCAAATCTGGATTCAGACATTTAACACTTCCTCGCTGTGTGACCTTAGGCAAGTCACTTAACTCTAATTGCCTCAATAAAAAAAAAGAAAAGAAAGTACTCTTGCAAGATCTCATTTTATAAATCCTTATTTATCAGAGTGCCCTCTTCCTACCTTCCACCTGCACCATGTGGTATAGATGCTCCCCTAGTTCAGTAGAGGCTTCAGTAGAACCCTAATTCAGTCTCTTCCCCTCACAATTCCCATTCCAAAATAGAAAATCATTGTTCTAGTACAGCATTAGCTTCTCCCAATTTTTGGCTCTCTTTGCTTTGACTTATTGGTATATTTACAGGAGATATAGTATACAGAAAATGCTACATAAATATTAGTATTGTTTATTCAGGAAAAACTTTTTAACATCTGACCCAGAACTTTGCTACCTTTGGACTTTAGTGATAGGTCTACATAGTCTCCCAGTGATTTCTACCTCAATAATATGAAAGACCTTTTATTTCACCGGTGTTGGTCTACCTCATCCAGAAGCAGATCTCAACATCTTCTTTTTTAGCAGACAATTCTGGGTGAGTCTTTGGGGCCAACCTTCTGGAGATGAGCCTTTCTGCACTTAGCTAAGCCTTAGAGACAGATACACAGATCTTACCCCAGATGTCTCCAGCAGAGTCTGCACTTTGCTATCAGAGCTTTTAAGAGCCTTGATTATGGCAAGATGACTAGTCAATCATTTAATCAACTATCATTTACTAAGTGCTAACTCTGTACCAGTCACTGGGTTAGGAACAGTCCTGTCCTTAAGGGCTTATACTTTATTTTAAAGGCAACATGTAGGTTAATAAGCATGCATGAAGAATACAAGTTAAAGGCAATAGCAGCAGTAGAAGAAACTTTATGTGAGGGGTGTGAGGAGGGACATGAGAGTTTTGAAGAAAATAAAGGATTCTAAGAGCTGACAGTGATGGAGGGAAAGCACTTCTGTGGGGGGTTAGCCAGTATAAAGATAAGAGATGGACCATCATATTGGACAGACAAGAAGAGGGCCAGTTTATCTGATCTTTACAATGTTGGAAGAGGAATAATGTTTAATAAAGGAGGGTTGATGACAAGTTGTAATGATTTTTAAAAATCAAACAGAGTTTATGTTTGATCCTAGAAGCAACAGGGAGCCAGGGGAGTTTATTGAGTAGAGAAGCAACATGATCAGACCTGCAGTGATAAAACACAAGGGGTCCTTTAATAGAGGATGTGATCACTTACTGCTTCATTAACTGCATCAGACCTCACAGACTGGCTACAAAGATCAGACTCATTCCCTTGAAACTCACAGCAGTTTGACTCAAAATATCTGAGCAAGAGAGAGTCATGCATAGCTTATGCTTGGGACATCTTATCCCATGAATTTTTGCAATATCTCTTGTGTTCAGTCTGATATTTCCTCTGTATATGTTGGCTTCGGTAAATATCTAGGATTATGGGATTTAGGAATGGACCTTTGGGATCATCTAATCCCAAAATGGTAAGTATAATTTTGAGTAAAGGATTTGTATCAGGGAATCAAAATTTGGAGTGCTGACAAGCCTCCCTTCTTCAAAAGGAAGTTAAAAATACTAGTTAAGTGAGGAAGCTGACATGCTTGCTTTCCAAACCCCCATTACACATCCTTCTCTTGCCTTCTTCCCCCCAGGCATTGTCTGGTCTGAGCTGTCTATTTTCATTCCCATCCCCACAAGGCCTAAGTCCTGAAATATAAGACCTTTATCCTCCCCTCCCCAAACCAGTTAATTTGTTTTAAAAGTTGATACACAGTACCATTCTCACTACTGGTCCCCAAGGAACTAGGGTTGCTTATTAGGGCTCCAGTTAGCCCAATCGTCTCATTTTACAGATGAGAAAACTGAGACCCAAAGGGATTAAGCAATTTACTTTATATATTACACAGTGACAGAATTAAGATTGAAACCCAGATCCTCTAAAGCCAGCATTCATTCCACTATATCACACTTCCTCATACATTGAATGAAATAGATTATGATAAATAAATATTTTAATAATAATAGCTAGCATTTTAAGGTATATAAAGCACTTTATAAATATTATTTCATTTGGTCTTTACACAACCCTAGGAGGTAGGTGTTATTATTTTCCCAATATTACAAATGAGGAAATTGAGGCAGATAGAAGCTAAGTGACTTGCCCAAGATCACACAGCTAGGAAGTATCTGGAGCGAAATTTGAACTCAAGTATGTATATATATAGGACACAAATAGCCAGCCATATCATAAGTGGATATATATATATATATATATATATATATATATATATATATAAACAACTTCATATAAAGAGATAGAGAGGAAGGAGAAAGACAGAGAAAGACAGACAGACAGACAGACAGACACAGAGAAAGAAAGAGAGACAGAGAAGGAGAGACAGAAAGAAGAAAGAAAGAGAGATAGAGACAGAGAGACACACACCTAGACAAAAAAGAGAGAGACAGAGACTGAGACAGAAACAGACAGAAAGAGAGAAAGGGAGCAAGGGAGAGAGAGGAAGAAAGAAAAAACAAGGCAAAGAACACTAAACTCAGAGTGATAAAACCTAGTTTACCCTCAATTGACCATCTGTGTGACTTTGAACATGGCCTTTTCCCTCTCTCTGAACCTTATTTTCTGTTTTTGCTTATTGAGAAGATTGAACCAGGTCAGAGATTAATGTCTTTAAATATATACAATACATAGAATTTCATGAAAAACCAATTACGTGAAATATAGTTATCAAAATATTTATTTAAGTTCATGGACTTAAGGTTAAGAACCTCTAAACTACATGATCTCGCAGATTCTTTTCAGTTCAAAATACTATGATTCTATGATCTGAACAATAGGAGCAATTATACTTTTATGCTATTTCCCTCACAGGATTAATGAGCATTCAGTGAGATAATGTCTGTAAAATACTATAGAAATGTGACCTTTTATTATAGGTAATATAGCTAGCCTAACTGAAGTTAGTAATCAGCACCTACTTTATGTGTGTGTGTGTGTGTGTGTGTGTATATATACATATATGTATATATGAGTGAATGACTGTTAAGTGTTTTGCAAATGTTATCTTTTTTGATCCTCACAACAACCCTGGGAAGTAGATACTGCCAATATAGCCATTTTATAATTGAGGAAACTGAGAAAAACAGCTTATTTACAAATTAGTTCCAAATATTTGTAAAGAAAAACACCCTGAAATCAGGAGGACCTGAGTTCAAACTCAGCCTCAGACACTTAATACTTTCTAGCTGTGTGATCCTGGGCAAGTTATTTAACCCGAATTGCCTCAGCAAAAATAAATGAATGAAAGAAATGAATGAATACATAAATAAAAGAAAAACAGGAATTAAGTAACTTGCCCAGTGTCACACAGCTAGTAAATGTGTGAGGTCAGATTTGAACTCAGGTCTTCCTGACTCCAGATCCAGCATTCTACTCATTGCTCCACTTGGCTGCCTTTATTTTATTTGTTGTTCAGTTATTTCAGATGTCTGGCTCTCTGTGGGTTTGCCCCAAACTTCATTTGGGTTTTCCTGGCAAAGATATTGAAGTGGCTTTTCATTTCCTTCTCCAGTTCATTTTATAGATGAGGAGACCAAGGCAAACGGGATTAAGTAAGTGACTTGCCCAGGCCCATACAGCTCGCAACTCTCTGAGGCCAGATTTGAACTCAGGAAGAAGAATCTTGTAAGCCCTGTTCTCTATCCACTGTGCCACCTAGCCGCCCTGCCATTACTTTATAGTCAAAGGACAAATTAAGTGGTGTGGGATTGAACTAAGTGAGAGGCCAGAAAAGGAATAGATCTGTTCAGGCTGGAGGATGGGAAGGCTTCAAGGAGGAGGTGGGCCTTGAAGGAGAAAGTAAGATTTGGATAATTCTTTCACTCCTCAGAGTTCTAAGTCTGAATAGCCTCCTCTGCCCTCTATTTCAGAACCATTGGAAACATCCGATAGACTATGGCCCAGAGCTTATGGGAACATGGGCAGCACTAAAGAGACAGCTAGCCTGCAGTTGTTGCCTCAAGAACCTGGGCCCCACCTGCCACAGGTAGCTCAGTCTGCCTCTCTCTGTGATCATGTTAGGAGCTGCCAAACTATGGACCTGGCCATGAGGAACTGCTGTGTGAGTGAGCTGAGTCTCCCTAGTGAAGCAGCCAGCTCTGAGCCTCAAGGTCAGCCCAAGAAAGAAGCCTCCGAGGTGAGTCTGGGACCTGGTCACCCCTCTGAACTGGCAGAATTGGCATCTGGATCAGAGAAACATTTACCACTGAGTCCAAAAGAATTGGGTCCTAGTGGAAGTTCCCTGATTTGTTCCTCTGATTCCAAGTGCCCCAGCCCCTCTCCCACTTGGACCACCAGCAGAAAGGAAGAGTCAGGAAAAGAGGCCAGTTTGGGGCTACCAGAAGAGCCCCTCAAAAAAGAGACTGTAATAGAGCCTTCAAGTCCACTGCCGGCTTCAGCTTCAGGGAAGCCAGATCCTGTATCCTGTGAGAAGGATCCTACACCCTCGGGGAAAATAAGTTCTGTGATTTTGGAGAACATGGATTGTATGTCCCCAGAAAAAAATGATCCTGCCTCTGTGCAGATGAAGGACTCCTTGTCCTCAGGAACATCAGACCCTGTGTTACTGAGGAAGGACAGTCCTATGTCCCTGGAGAAGGGAGATCCAGTAGCTTTAGGGAAAATGGATCTCTTGACCCAGAAGGCATACTCGATGTCCGTGGGAAAGATGGACCCTGTTTCTTTAGATAAAGCAGATTCTTCACCCTCAGAGAAGGCAAACTCAATACCTTCTGGGAAGACAGACCACATGGTCATAGGGAAAATGGATTCTCTGCCTTTGGGGAAGGAGGTTGCCATTGTCTCAGAAATGGCAGATGCTGTGTCTAAAGGGAAAGTACAGCCGGGATCATTAGGGAAGGAAGATTCCACTTCCCAAGGAAATGTAGATCCTGTGCCTCTGAGCAAAGCAGATCCTGTATCTGCAGGGACAGTACATTCTGTGGCCTCAGGGAAGGCAAATTCCGCTTCCCTTGGGAAAGTGGACCCCAAGCCCTTGGGGAAGGAGGATGCCATTGCTTCAGGAAAGGCAGCATCAGTGTCTGCAGGAAAGATATATCCTGGGTCCCCAGGGAAGGAAGATTCCCCAGGACAAATAGATTCTGTGCCTCTGGGCAAAGCAAATCCCACATCCTCTGGGGAGAAGAGTCTTATGTCCTTAGGAAAAGTTGATCTAGTGTCCTTGGGAAAGGCAAATTCCATTTCTCCAGAGAAGGTGGATCCTGTATCTGTGAGAAATGTAGATCCCATCTCCTTAGGGAAAGCAGATTCCTTTTCCCCAGAGAAAGCAAAACTTATTCCCTCAGGAAAGATGGAGCCTGTGCTCTCAGGAAAAACAGATCCCATCCCTTTGGGGAAGACAGACCCCTTGTCCTTGAAGAAGGAAGATCCCATTTCTGTACCCTTGGGGAAGCTGGCTCATATTTCCTCAGACAAGGGAGAGCCCATGTCCTTGGGGAAGACAGATTCTGTCTCCTTAAGGAAGGTTGATCCTGTTTCAGACAAAATAGATCCCATGTCCTTAGGGAAGATCAACCCAGCATCCTCAGGAAAAACAGACCCCAGACCCTTGGAAAAGGTTGATCATGTACCCTTGCAGAAGGCAGAACTCACATCCCCCAAAAAGGAAGACGCTATATCTTCAGAGAAGTTGAACCCCCTGCCCTTACAAGTGGATCCCAAGCCTTTGGGGAAGGCAAATCCCATATCTCTGAAGGAATTGGATGCTGCATCTTTTGGGAAAGCAGACCTTGTGTCCTCTAAGAAGTCTCCAGCCTCAAAAGAACTTCTCCCAGAAAACTCAAGTCAGAACTTAGCCTCCCCCAAACCAGAGACAATACCTTCTTCCTCTGACTCCCAGAAATGGAACAAAGAAATGGCTATTTGTGGAACCCCCCAGGACACCCATGCAGATTTCAGCCATAAGGCAGCAACAGCACTCCTTGCCACCGGACATGGGATCCCCTTAATGCAGGTCCCTGGAACCCAAGAAATCACAGAGGAATCTCAAAAAATTGTGTCTGCACCCCCAAGCCAAGGATGGTCCTTGGGGTGTTCCCCACAATCAGACCTGCAGAAGATGAACCCAGCTGGCCCTACTGGGACTGGAGCAGAGGGAATCCCACTGAGCCCAGAGGGGATCCAGGAGCTTCCCGGAGCCCCACAGAAAGCAATGGGCCCAACTCCAGTCAGGGAAGTCAGGACTAGGGATAATTTCACCAAAGTACCATCCTGGGATGTGAGCACTCCCCAGCAGGATGCTGGCACCCAGGCAGACACTCGAGCTGCCTGTGTGTCCGTGGCGGTGAGCCCCATGACTCCCCAGGATGGCTCGGGCCCCACGACCTTCAGCTTCCAGCCCACTGCTCAGAATGCTCCAGCCTCTCGCAGCCCGGGCCTCCTGCTATCCAAGAAGGATGTGGAGATGCAGGTGTCCATGGGTGTGGAGACCCGGTCAGTAGCCACTGGCCCCATGACCCCAGTGACCACATCTCCCCAGGCCTCTTATCCAGAAGTGCAGGTGCGAGCCGCTGAGGAGGCCCCTGAGCCTGTGCGGGAGGTCAGCTGGGATGAGAAGGGCATGACATGGGAAGTGTATGGGGCCTCCATGGAGGTAGAGGTGCTGGGAATGGCCATCCAGAAGCACCTGGAAAAGCAGATCGAGGAGCATGGGCGGCAAGGGGGGCCCTCTGGGCCACAGCTACCTGGCACTCGAGCCGGCTCTCTCAGAGGTGGCCCCCGGCCCGGGGAAGCCAAACGCCCCCCCAGCTTGTTCAGGTCCCTGTTGCAGAGCATGCGGAGGCCTCGGTGCTGCTCCCGGGCCGGCCCTACAGCCGAGTGAGCCACCCTTCACCCCACCCTGGCCCTGGGTCCTCCCTGCTCCTTTTTATAAATCTACACCAGTGTCTTGTGGTTTCTCAGGCAACATCTCACCTCCCACACTCTTCCCCCACTCTCTCACCTCCTGCTGCAGCCTCTGAAGAGTGAATCACTCACTTTCACAGAACCACACTGGAGGTCAGAGGAAGACTGATCCCAAAGCACCCAGGACAGGTCCTCTGACCAGCCTATAGTCATCCCTACCCCTGGGCCTGGGTTCTCCCTTTTGCCTCCCTCAGTCCCAGAGGAATAGGTTCACCAAGGAACTAAACATAGCCAGGGGCCATTAGGGAACCTTCTCAAGCCCCTCCCTCCATCCTGGGCCCCAGGCATCCTCCCTCCTATCCTGGCACAAGCCTTTGCACCTGCATCCGGTGTCTCTGATCCCAAGTAGCCCTTCAGGTTCTCTCCATGCCCCATTTCACTCCAGCCCCAGGCTTGGAAGTGGCCTTGGATCCAGTCACTCCTCTGGATTCCTGGGCTTCCCCCTCCCCAAACCTTCTTGGCTAAGCCCCTGAGACAGGAAGGGGAGAAGAGAGGCTGTGGTCCCTACCCTAGGATCACAAAGTCCTGAGAATAGCTGGCATTCTTAGTCTTATGCGCTAAAGCTGGCAAAGTAAGACACATCTGTCCTCTCCCTTGGTCCTTATGATGGCCCCATGAGACAGGAGGGATGGGACCACAGGTACCATTGTCTTCATTTTACAAGTAAGGAAACAAGCTAAATAACTTTCCCTGAGTCTCCCAGCTGGGAGGTGTCAGAGGCAGGATTTGAATTCAGGTCTCTCAATCCTAAATCCAGTATCACACTGCCTCTCACAAAGGGCTTTTGATAGGGCAATGCATGAGAAATATGGACAAATTGTAGCAGGGACGTGGAGCCCTGATGTAAGACCTCGTGTAAGATCTCAGGCGTGTAAGGCTCCGAGTGTGCAAGGCCCCACGTGCACTGCCTGAAAGCTGCCCGTATTTCTCAGATGGCAACTGTGTCTCCATTTCTGAAGCACTCAGCAACCAGGCCATGTTTGCTTGTGTGACATGTGTGATGTAGAGGCTGATGGCTGGCCCCTCGAGAGGCAGGCAGGGCTTCTTCTTAGGCTGTGCTGCAAAGAGTGGGCTGAGGGGCACCAGATGTTTCCTCTGGCCTCAATTTTCTCCTGGTTAGAGAGGCAGAGGAACTCCCCAAGCTTTCCCTTGCTTTCCTCAATTAAAATTTATTTCTAAATGCTAGGACAGCCTGATTACCCCCAGTAGCTGTGGCCAAGGCAACTGAGGAGGAGACTCACAGATTATATCAGGGCTTTACAGACAGATGCCAGGGGTTATAAAGGGCAAAAGGGGTCACAAGCCAGAGGTCACACATAATGAGAAGAGCGAGATAATATGTTAAAGCTTATAAAGGGTCATAGATGAATTATGAGCTTGTAAACAGCCTAGAGCTACAAACAAATTGGAGTTCACAGACAAAAAGTGTTCATTAATCAGGGAGCGACAGACTGGGCAGGGATAAGAGTAACATAACAAATTAGTCAGAGAATAAACAGGTCAGGATTCGAACCCTGATGGGACAGGGGCAGTTACAGCTAAAAGCCCTAAGCCTGAGCAAAAGCAGCCCTCCCTGCAAAGGCATCCCACATCCCCTGTCCTGGATATTCCTAGCTTCTCTTCTTTCCTCTGCTTGCCATCTCCTGCCTCCTGGGTGTGGTGTGAGCTCCCCCTCCCATCTATGGTGACCAAACCAGAACCCCTTATTCCAGTACCTGACGACTGTCCGACCCCAGCTCCCCCTGCCCATTGTTTTGGGGTGCAATTTGTCAATCTGTACATTGGTAATAAAACATTTCCCCAAACCTGAGGCCTGATTGATTGAATTGGGAGTGGGAGTGAAGGGGAAAAGAAAGGAAAGGAAACTATACAATTCATACAAGAGAATTAATTTAATGTAGATACATGCTGAGGCAGCCCCCAGGCCAGATGAGAGATAAGACAGCAGAGAAGCCCTGAGTCTCAGTGGCCCTCCATCCCAAAGGCACATTGTCCTGGAGGGCAGGGCACACGGTGTGTGTTCTGGGGGAAGCGGAGACAGGGGGTGACCTCAGGAGGGGGTGGAGGGCGGCAGGGGGCATAGGCAGGGTTAGAGGTCAGTGGTATCCAGAGCCATGTTGACTTCACCCAATTTCAGCACCAACTTGTCCTTTTCTTGATTTTTGTCCTTTCCTGCCTTCAGCACCGTGGTCAGCGGCTCAGTGTCAGTCAACTCTGGTTTCTCCTAGGGAGGTAGAGGCCAGTGCCAATGAAAGGTGAGGAAAGGTTCCATTCCCTGACCTGCTCACCGAGGAGGCTGGAATCTCCGTGGTGGTAGCAGGATTGAGAGGGAGATGGAGGAGGACATTCAGACCCACCAAACCCAGACATTGCCCTAGGACCTGGAAGGACAGATCTGAGGATTCCAAGATTCTAGGGATGGGGGGCATGGAAAGGGATGGGGGACCCCCTGGGAACCAAGAAATGGGTCCCATTGAACTGCCACTCGCTGGCCAATCCCCAAAGATCAAGGCTTGTGAGAATGGCTTTTCCACCATCATTTCTGGTCTGAAGGAACTTGCTCAGTCAGGAATTCAATCAGCAAATGATTTTTGTATCAAATTATGCACAAGACCTTGTGTCCTATGCTAAGTAGGAGCAAAGAGGGGAGGGATGAGGGGGAATAAAGGCAGTAATAATGAAAATATTGATGCCTGACCCAGAGAGCTCAGAGTCTGGCAGAGGAGATATGTCATGGAGTACAAATAGCTACATTATATAGGAGGAAGGAGTAACTACCTAAAGAAGTGTAACCATTAGGTCAGAGGTGGTCGGGTTATCAAGGAAGGCTTATTGAAAGTGGAAGAATTTCAAATGAGCCTCGAAGGATGAGAAGAGGAAGATTTCAGCAGACCCAGATGGGGCATTCTAGGTATAGAGTAAAGGCAGGAAGGAAGGGGGAAGAACATGTGCAGGAGTGCCTTGCTCTAAGCAAAAAAATATAGTGTTTACTTGTGTGAATCAAGTGTTTGTAACTCAAACCCAATTTTAAACGTACAAGTGGAGCGTGCTACTTAAAGAAGGACTGTAGTGAGCTCTTCTGAAAAGTAAAATCTTCTGTTTGTTAATTCTCTGTTTTGAGAATAAAAATATTCTTAAAATGAAACTCATATGTGTCCATGGTTTTCTTATCTGAAAATTAACATTTTAAATTACTCTTGAAGTGACTGGGGTGACCTGAGGCACTACAATTCTGCTAGAGAACAGCATCAAAGTGGTCCAGTCCCTCTTCTGGAACTTTTCAATGTCTCAGGAGCCCTGGCCTTCCGGGAGAGACATCTTACATTCTCTGCTGTCTCTCTTCCTCTCTCTCTTCCTGCTCTCTCTCTCTCTTCTCTCGCTTTTTCTTTCTCTCTATCTCTTTCCCTCCCTCTTCTCTCTGTATCTGTCTCTGTCTTTCCCTCCTCTCTCTGTCACTGTTTCTGTCTCTGTATCTGTCTATTTCTCTGTCTCTCTCTCCTTTTCTCTTTTTCCTTTCCTTCCTTCCTCTTTCTCTTTATTCCTCACTTCTTCCTCCCCCCCTTTTCTCTCTCTCTTTCTCCCAGATTACTGCTGGACTCTTTTCTGACTGAATCTTTTCCATTCCCTGATAAACAGTGGAACATTTGAAGGCCCCATGAGGAACCCAAAGGCTAAAACCTTGCACAGAATTCCCTTGGCTTCATCCCAGCTGCAATCATATCCTTCTGAACATAGTTTGTCAGAGCAAGAAGGAACCTTAGTGACCATCCAGCCCCAAACCATCATTCAAATAGGGAGGTAAATTGAGGCCCAGAGTAGGTAAGAGACTTGCTCAAAGTATTCTCCACCTCCAGTACCATAGAGATCATGAGAGTTCTCTCCCTAGCCCAACCCAGGCCAGTTCCCTAGAGGAGGAGCTCTGGGACTAAGGAAAAAGGGCCGTAGGGAGGTACTGGCGACTCTGGCAGAGGGCAATGGAAAGAAGTTGACCTGGGACTAGAGCTTCCATAGGAATCTTAAAATTTGAAGCTGGAGGAGACCTTAAGAAAGCTCCTCTTTTATTTTATAGATCAGGAAAGTAGGCCCAGAGAGGTCTGGTGACGAGATATAAATTATACAGTCAGGCTAAGCAGCAGAGCCAAAATTTCAGCTCAGGCAGGGCCTTAGATTTCAAGTCCACAATATCAAGTCTACGAATTTAGGTTGGGAAGCCTACTGCCCAGGCCAAGCCTACCTGGGAACAGAAATTGGGTGGTAAAAACCTCTCTGAAATTGTTTTTCCCCCTTTCTTTGTCTCTTAGTCAAAATTCCCTTAAAAAAAAAACACTCTTATCTTGGCTACTCTAAAAGACTTGAAGTTAAAAGACCTGGGTTCCAATTTATTTCCCTATTTGTAAAATTGGGGTGGGAATACCGATTTTTGTTTGTTCTAACTACATCTCTTAGGAATTCTGTGGGACAAGTTTTTTATAAATATTAAAGTTCTATATAATTATGATTATTAAAGATGATGGTAGGAAACGGCATCTGAGCCAAATATGTGGGAAAGCAGACATGTAAAGAATGGGATAACTATATGCTGATCTGTTTGTTGACAAGTAGGATGTAGTTCAAAATACAAAGGAAATTATGGTGTGACCATGAAGGATGTTGAACCTCTAACAGGCTCACAGAATAACAAAAACTTGGAGTCCTTTGGATTTAAATGATCAAGGTGGGAAAACCTTAAAATAGATTATCACAGCTGGTAGGGTCTTCCCATAGAACATAGAGTGTCAATTCTGGGAACAATTATATTGGAGCATGTAAATCAAAATGTCAGAGTTGGAGAGGACCTCAAAATTCATCTAGTTCAAACCTTTCATTTGACAAATGAGAAAACTGAGGAACTATCTTGTTATTTGTGGATGAGGCCTTAACCCTCTACTAGATCACATAGAAAAAAATTGTGAATCCTTCCTCCCTTTTTATTTACCTTGTGGTTAAGCACAGGATATTTCTCATAGAAGATATTTAATAAATTCTTGTTGAATTGAACTGAATAATGATGGTGGAGATAATAATTGTGAAAAGGGTTTTGACCACCATTGTTTTAATGACTGGCTGTAAAAGTGTCTGCTGGGCCCCTGAAGAATTAGCCATTGGGCCAGTTCTGAGTAAAGAAATCTTTTATGACTTTCTTTCCTGTGGACCAGGGCTACATGGAATCTGATTTGAGGATTAGGAATCTTCTCATCTCCTTCCCTTTCTCACCTTGTGCTCCTTCACTAGGTCCATGTCCATGACTATATCCACATCTGTATCCACCTTGTTCTCATCTAAGGAGTTGATGCTGGAAGAGAAGGCTGAGTTTGAAGGGAGGCAGAACAAAACCCTTAGTTTGGGGTGAAGGGATTCTCCTGCTGAACAGGACCCCAGGGATCCCCCAGGACTGATATCTCCTTAAACCCAGCCCCTTATAAAGGCAGATTAACTTTATAAACCACTCAAGAGTCCCTCAGGAGGAGCAAGTCAGTCATAAAGTGATCTGTTCAGGCAAGAAGGACAAAAGGAGGGGCTACTCACCTGGCAACATCATCTTCATTACGGGAAGAAAGAGATTCAAAGCCGAGATCCATCGAAGAAAAATTGAGCATAGGGTTGGCTCTGGAAGAATCAGAGAAGCTGAGAGCTGGGAAGGACCTCTGGGGCTAACTACCCCTAAGGGCCTTTCCAGTGTTAAATCAATGATCTTACTACAGCCTCCCCAAGTGCAAAAATCTCCTTGACAGACAACTATGCAGACTCTCTGTTTGAGCATCTTCAGCAACAGACAACTCACTACTTTGTATATGAATTCCTCATATGACAATGATCATAGAATCATGGAATATTAGAGCTGGAAGGAAATTATCTATTGTATTTTTTTTCCTTCTCCACCACCAGTTAATAGCATGAAACAGTGGGAAAAAAACACTTGGCTCTGGAGTCAGAGAGCCCAGATTCAAATTCTGACTCTGATGCTTACTGCCTGCATGTCCTTGAGGGGGGGGGGTCACTTAACTTTCATGGACCTTGATTTATTCATCTATAAAACTAGGAAGTTGGTCTTGGTGACCTCTGACATATCTTCTACTTCCAGATACAAAATCCTATTATCTTCCTCTAAGTCTTCCAGAGGGTTCATCAAAAGTGGTTGGATGGCTTTCTATCACTTTGGGCACTCCACAAGAACCAGATATCAGATAAAGACACTGATTTCCTGGCAGTAAGTGGCAGGCCTGTGACTGGAAGCCCAATTTCTTGATTACCCATCTAATGCTCTTGATACTCTGCCAAATTGTTTCAGTTCCACTTATTGGAATTCTTCCCCTTTATTAAGCCAAAATCTGCCTTCTTTCCCATGATCATGCCTCAGATACTTGAAGATAGGTACAAGGTTTCCGCTAACTCTTTCCTTTTCTAAATTAAATATCGCCCTTTCTTTCAAGAGGTTTTCTTGTGGTGAAATTTCCAGTCCTGTCCTAATGCTGGACAACCTCCTCTATATGAACTTCAGCTTAAAATTCAGAACTTATCAAAGCTGGAAGGAACTTGAGAAAACATCTGTCCCATAACCCTCTTTCTAAACATAAAGAAGCCCAAAAAAAGGAAAGGCCTGGCCCCAGGTCACACAGATATGGTATAGTAGAACAAGCCCATGATTTGAAGTCAGAAGAGATCTTAGTACAAACCCTGATTCTAACACTTGGGACTTGAGAAACTTTGGGGAACTCAATTAGCCTTTTAGGTCCCAGGTCCTCATTTATAAAATAAGGATAATTCTCATACTCAGTCCTTAGTTTCTTGGTCTGTGAAACAGAGATAATAATATCCATGTTTCAAAGAATCTTGAAGAAGTCAATAAATATTGAAATGTGTGTGTGTGTGTGTGTGTGTGTGTGTGTGTGTGTGTGTTTAAAGTCTTTGTTTCTTTTCTAAAATAAAGAGGTTGGACTCGATAGCACTAATGTCCCTTCCATTAGACTCCATAATTTTATGATTCCATTTGATCACCGGACTAAAACTCAGGGTCCCCAGTTCAAAGATAGAAGATCTTGCTATCCTGGTGTCCAAGGGATAGCATGCTGGACTAGGAGCAAGGAAGCAATGGATTAGAATCCTGTTGCCTTTGACTCTAGCTGTGTGATTGTGGGCAAATCATTTGACTTCTCTGGTCTTTGGTGTCTTCATGAATAACCTTACCTCCTAAGATTGATGTGAGAGTGGATGTTTGTAAAGTGTTTTGCAAACATTAAAGTGCTATACAGATGTCTATTATTATTATGCCTCAGGATATTGGCTCCCAGAACTGAACAGTTTCTTCTTGTCTATTCTCAATGTTCATAATAGTAACAACAATAATTAGCACTTATAGATAAATAAGGCTTTGGTTTGTTTGTTTGCTGAGGCAATTGGGATTAAGTGACTTGAGCAGGGTCATACAGCTAGGAAGTATTAAGTGTCTGAGGCCAAATTTGAACTTGGGTCCTCATGACTTCAGGGCTAATGTTCTATTCACTGTGCCATCTAGCTGTCCCATAAATAAGGTTTTAAAAAGCATTTACATGCCATCTCCTTTGATCCTCACTATAAGAGAGGGAGACAGGGAGACAAAAGAAAAAGATAGAAAGTCAGAGGCAGAAAGAAACAAAGTCAGAGACAGACAGACACACAGAGAGAGACACAGAAACACAGAGAGAAAGAATGGGGGCGAGAGATAGAGAGAATAAGAGGAGAGGAAGGAGAGAGAGAAAGAGAAAGGAGAGAGAGAGAGTGTGAGAGAGAGAGAGATCGAGAGAGAAGAGAAAGGAGAAAGAAAGGGGAGAGAGGAGAGGAGAAAGAGAGAAGGGGGAGTGGGGAGAAAGAAAGAGAAAGACAGAGATAGAGAAAGACACAGAGACAGAGAGAGGCGAGAGAGAGAGAGAAAGACAGAGAAACAGAGACAAAGACACAGAGATAGTCAGAGAGAGAGAGAGAGAGAGAGAGAGAGAGAGAGAGAAAGAGAGAGAGAGAGAGAATGAGAGAGAGATTATTCCCATGTATAGATAAGCAAACTGAGACTGAGGAGATTTCCACTGCCCAGATTTCACAGCTAAATAAATGCCTGGGAACTTACATCTTGCTGACTCCAAGTCCAGCATCTATCCACTGAACCACCTAGTTGCCAATCCTCATTGACCCTTTCTCTAGTCACTTTCCCAGGACCAGGAGACTGAACATTTTAAGCAGTCCCCACCCTTAATCCTATCACCATCATCACCAGTCAGTCCAGGGATGCTGCTCACTTCTCTGCATTAAACAGGTTTGTCCCAGGGATTGCAAGAGTCTGGCTGGTGAGTATTTCATTTGTCTTCATGGCCTCTTTACGAGCCTTCACAGCTCTAAGCTTCCTTTTGTAGCTGAAGAGCAAGAAAGAAGGGAATTGAGTCACAGGCAGAAATGTGGTGGTGGGGAATGGGGGCAGGGTATCTGTTTGCAGAGATGGAATACAGGGGCAACTTGAGGCTCCCAAGGCTGCTGACCTCTTCCTGGTGCACACTAAAGATACAACCATGATGATGATGAGAAGTATCAAAGCACCTCCCAGCCCAGCAATGATGCTGAGGAACTCCTTGTCTTTGTCCTGCTTTATCTCTTCTCCAGAGCCCTAGAAGGTACAAAGGACTTTGTTACCTCCATCTCCCATTCTCCATCTCCCTCCAGCCCTCATCCTATCCACTAGACCTTTCCCACTAGCTCCAATCCCTGACAACCCTCCTCCATTCCCCAATTCCCATCCCCTATCCCTTGCCCTCCCTCCAACTCCTTTCCCCCCCTTTTCTTCTCTTTTCAGCTCCAATTTTTCAACCCCTCCCTCCTCTCTCCCTGACTAAAGGTACTCACAATCACTACCAGCCCAAGTCGTAGCAGTGTGGCTAACACTTCCTGGTCACTCCTGATGTACCTAGTCAGGAGAAAACCAATTAGGCTCCTGCTCAAGGTACTGGACACTCTGCTTATCCCTAAAGCAGGAAGCTGAATCTGATCCTGGAAGCTTGTTGCCTTTCCCCTCCAGAAATACACCATCATCCATGTCACTCATACAACTTACATGTTGAGATCACTGAGGGTCAAGGCTGTTCCATTGCTGTATACAAAGTAGGCGTCCATATAAGATAAGCCCTTAGCTCTGAGAGAACCACAGACAGAAGGAGTTAAAACATGGGAAGAGAATCTAGGCTTCTAGAATCTAAGGGTAGGAAAGGAGCCCGGAGGTAACAGGGCTCTGCTAGAAAAATCCCAGTGAAAGAAAGCTCATTCCCTTCCAAGTTAGCCCATTCCTAGCTTATTTGTTAGCAAGTTCTTCCTTTTCTCTAACTTTAAACTATTCTCTTCTACTCATTGTTCCTACCTCTGGACAAATGAAGCCAAACAGAACTGAATCTTTTTCCTTCACTGCAACCCTTTGAGCACAGTGTTACAGCTATCATGACCCAATCTTTATCCCAGTCTTCTCTAATCGTAACCTCTCCAGTTCCTTTGAACAATGCTTTTATGACTCTCATTCCTCTCACCATTCTTATTGCCCTTTTCTGTACATACTCTGATTTGTCAATGTCCTTACTAAAATGAAAAGTCCAGAACTGAAGGCAATCCAGATGTGTCCTAGCTAAGGCAAAGAATTCTCTCATTCTGGTAAGTACACCTCTCTTAATCTATCCTAAGATTAAATTCATTTTTCCCCTTTTGTGTACCACATTACACTGTGGATTCACAGAAACTGAAGTAGAGTAATATTCTCCTCCCAACCAGGTCTTTTTCATTTAGACGTACCTTGTTCTGCCTTATGCTAGCTAGCTATTTATGCCTATGTTTTATCTCTACTACTGGACTAAGCATTCTAGGAAAGGGACTGTTTAAGAATATTGGTAGTAAGATCTGTAAGGAATTGACTATTGATAATATGACTAGATTAGGAACTTCGTGAGGCATCTAAAGACTTTTGAGGGTTCTCAGGGAACAAAGCAGATGATTGTGTGTCTAAGATAGGTATTGGAATCACAGAGAAGATCCAGAAGATAACATGTAGGATAACATGTAGAAGATAATATCTAGGACTTCTCTCCAGGTGGAGGAATTGGGTTCAGAAAGGTATTTTCTCTTTGGGGGACTCTTCAAGTAGAGTTTTATATCTGTGGCCTTTGGGAAATTAAAAGGATCTGATGCTGGGATGCTTAAGTGCTAGAAGGTACTTTTTTGATCTTATTTAAATGCTTCCTTCATTCCTTCTTCCTTCCTTCCGTCCTTCCTTCCTTCCCTCCTTCCTTCCTTCCTTCCTTCCTTCCTTCCTTTCTTCCTTTCTTCCTTCTTTCTTTCCTCCTTCCCTCCCTCCTTCTTTCCTTCCATATCACACCCAATCTGTTATCATATTCCTGATCTATCCCATCTAGTGGAATATAAACTTCTGGAGCTCATTCAATCAGTAGCTTATTCAATAGACATTTGCTGAGTGGACTATTTTACACTACTTTAATAAAGAGATGTCCAGTGGGTGGGAAGTGAGAGCCTTGCTGTTCTCTGACCATACTTAACTACTTCTGGAGCATCCATTTGAGCATCACATTTGAGGAAGGCCATGGATGAACTGGGAGGTGTGCAGAGGATGGCCATCAGCATAGAGGTGGGGGACATTTTGGCTCAAAACAAGGAAGAACTTCCTAACAATAAAAACTATCCCAAAGTGGAATGGATCCCTTCAGGGAGAAGAGAGTTCTCCATCCCCAGATACCTTTAAGCAGAAGGTGGGCTTTTCTTTTCTGGGCTGCTGAAGAGGATAATTTTTGCTCAAGTCCAGGTTGCATGAGATACCCTTTCTGGGTTGCCTCCAGCTCTAACATATTGTGTCTCTGCATTGTCTAGAGAAGAGGGCTCTGGGAAAGTTCCTAAAGCTAAAGTTGCAATGCCTGGCCCAGGCCCCTGTGGCCAGTGTGGAAGCAAGCTGGAATCCAAATTCTAGGGAGTGAATCCTGCTCTCCAAATGAATTACTGAGAAGGATCCAACTTCCCCATGGACAGAGACCTGAGGAAGCCTAAGAAGAGGGGAAGCAGTGGTTGACATTGCTGCTGAGTATCCCAGTCTTGGGCTGGGGATCACTATCTCCCCATCCTTAACCTATCTCCAGTCTCTATTACTTACAATTCCAGGTGCCTGCCTTCCTATTTCCTATATCCCAGACCCATACCAAGCCCTCCTTGCCCCTCCCCCCCCACCCCGTTCTATGCTTAAGACACCCACCTGGAATTTGGGGTTTCAAGATCCTTGATGCTTACAATGTAGACCGTGGTCCTAGTTGCTTCCATCAGGGCACTAGAAGCCAAGCAAAGACCAATGGAGGGACAAGAGGAGCCAGAACCTCCTTTATCCCTCCAGGGCTTATCCTGGTCCCAGCTCACAGCCTGGGAATCGCTTCCTGATCCAGGCAGAACCAGACTCAGGGATAGGCACAGAGACACAGACCAGGTCAAGACTGGGGAGGGACACTGAAGCAAAAGCAGGTCTCGGGTAGGGTGGGACAAAGGGCAGATATGGGCGCAGGGGAAGAAGCACAAAAATAAGGGAAAGGTCTAGGATAGGGTTTGGCTTTGGGATATTGGTATCTCTAGGCCCATTCAGGAATGGACACACAGAGGCAGGGTCCTATTTCCCTCCAGGGTTCCTTTCCTCCCAAAGCCCCCTGAGATTGACCCCAGGCCCCAGACCATACGCTTTGATTGCATTAGTATTGCTTCCCACTTCTGTTGCTCCTGTTGAGAATTGAAGCCGTAGACGATAGCTCTGATCCACAGTAAAAAGCTAAAGGGGGTCGAGAAAGACAAAACCATGGATCGAGAGCTCCCACAACACTTGAGGGGATGGTGCCTGGGATAGGGCTGAAGAGCTAGCAGGCCAAAGGTCTTGGGAGGGAAGGAAGGCAAGGGACTCTGAGGTCATCTACTCACATTCAGGGAGGTGTTCGCTGTCAGAGGTGGGTCGTCAACAGGTTTATCTTGGACCCTGATTGTTAACTGGTAGGTTCCCTTGAGAGTAATGTCAAGAGTAGTCACCACCCTGGGAAAAGTCCCAACTCAAGATTAGGGCCAAGGGCTCACCTCCACTATGCTCAGAAAATCCCCCCTTCATAATAAGTCCTAGCCTCTGCACATTTAGAATAATATACTCTTAAAGCTAGAAATGGCCTAGTCCAGTGTTTTATGCAATGCAGGGCATTCTCAACAGATACCCCAGCTTGTTTGGACATTTGCAGGGACCTTACTACCTACCAAAGCAACCCAGAACCAAAAAATGTCAGAATTGGAAGAGACCACATGAGCAATCTAGGCTGACCCATGACTACATGGGAATTTCCTCTAAAATATTCCCCCAAAGTGGTTATCCAACCTTCACCTGAAGACCTGTTCAATGGCCAATTACCACCCCTTCATTCCACTGTTGGAAGTTCTAATTATCCCTCCCCCATAAGCCACTTGCTCCTCTTTAGTTCCCAACTCCGAGACCCTCTTCCCCAGGTTACACTATGCTCCCTGTGTATATGTCGCCTTCAGATGAAGACTTGATCCGGAACAGGCCTTCAAAGGGGATTCTGGGACCATCCTTGGGGATGAATTCTATCTGGTCAATGAAGAAGTTGAGATCTGCATTAACTCCATCATCCTTGTCTGTGGCCTGTGAAAAAGAGCACCATAGAGTCACCTAGTCTAGGTCCTTCTGGTCTTGCGACCGGGATCAGAGGATGAGAACAGTGGCCAGATAATGAGAGTTTCAAGGTTTTCCCAGAACTGAAAGAGAACCCAAAGATCATCAAATCTAATTCTTTTTTTTTTTTTTTTTTTTTTTTACAAATACGAAAAAAGGGAAATGACTTATCTAAAATTACACAGAGAAGCAATAGCAAAGGGAACTAGAACTCTAGTTCCTAGGCCAAAATGCCAATGCATTCATCATGTTATCTCCTAGAAATTCAAGCGGCTGAAGCCTCAAAGTCCCAAGGAATGGGACCCCTTACCTTCACAGAAGCCACCTGCTGATTCAGAGAAAGAACTTCTGGTATGATCACTACAGAGAAGACACAAGATGAATAAAATCAATAGATGTCAAGACTTGGGGACAAGAAACAAGGGGCATCCTATTGGAAAAGCAAGAGGATGCTAGTGGGAGGGTAGCAGTATGAACAGTTTTCATTAATGGGGGAAACTGTGGGTTAAGGAAACTTCTGCAGGTCTCTCTACAATTTAGAGTTAACTTGGAGAACTGAGAGCTTAAGTGACTTCTCCAGGGTCTCCAGCCTGTGCATGTCAAAGGCAGGTCTTAAATACAAATCATTCTGACTTACAAAGGTGCACAGAGCAGGGAAGAGGACCTCACAATTGCCTCCTCATCACAGTTCCCTGGTTTGGGACTAATCAGGTTGAGGACCCCCCAAGACAGCAAGAGGACCCGGATATGGAGAAACAGGGAAAAGTGGTTATTCCTCACCAAATGTCTCATTGGTCGGCAGGAACTGGGGTGGATGGTCATTCACGTCCAAGATGGTGATTGGCAGAGTCTCTGCAAAAGCAGAAAACAGAGAGTCAGTCCCAGAGCCAGGTGCCCTCGCCTCCTCCCCACCCTGGCATCCCTCGCTCTTGACCTTTGTCCCCCATCTGCCTGAGCAGAGTCCCTACCATTAGGGCTGCTGGCAGGGAAGCCCTCGGCCGTGTGCAGGTCCCAGGCTTGGAGCAGCAGCCTGACCAGGTCACAGACTTCGTAGTCGATGGCCATGCTGTCGTTGATGTAGACGCTACCGTTGGGGACCAGCCTGAACCAGCCATGGCACACGTCACCCACATCCACTCCCTTCTTCAAGCAGACCGTGTCCTGAAGACGAACTTCTAGGGAGGCATTTGTGTCAGGATCCTGGGCCTCCACGTGAGCCACGAGGCCGTTCTGTTTGCCTTGGTGCTCCCGCAACCGGACTTCTTTCAGGGAAGATGCTAGGATGCTTGGAGCCTCATCGTTCACGTCTTCCGTGATGACCAGCAGCGTGGCAGAGCCCGTCCCCTCCGACTCGGCTGCATTCTGCGCCAGCACAGTCAGCGTGAAGTTGCTGGGCGGTCTCTCGTAGTCCAGGCTCACATCTGAGACCAGGGACACGTTGCCCTCATTCCAGCCCGAGCCCAGGAACGTGGAGCGGATCTCAAAGTTGCTGGCCCCATCCCCAGTCAGACTGAAGGCCACGCGGCTGTTGACATCAGTCTGGTCAGCATCCCAGGCTTTCACGATGCCCAAGTACGCACCTGCCAGACCCAAACAGGAAACAAAGCTCTGTCCCTCCCCAAAGAGCTTCAGCTGCCAGCTTTGGGGCACACTTTCTGATGTGGAGTAGGGAGCCACTGGGAGGCACTTTCTGAACCTGAACCTAAGGCGTGGGGAGATGAGCCCTGGACTGAGAACTAACTCATTCCTGCTCCCACCCCAATCTTGGGACTTCAAGGCAGTTCGAAGCTTCAAGTGTTGAATCAATGAGCCCAGATGTGCTGGACAGGGGAATGTGGGCAAGATGGGAGATCTCTGAGCTCCCAGGGACTTAGGAAACTGAGACTTGGTTTCTTTTTTATTATATTAGATAGGAATAGAGACTGGACCTGTGACTTCAGTGTGATAGGTAAATGAAGCTTTCTCTACCAATGCAGGTCAGCCCCTTCTTTGGGACTTTATTACTTGGGGCACAAAGAGATTAAATGATTCTCCCAGTCTTATTCAGTTTGTGTCAGAGGCAGGACTTGAATCTAGGGCTTCCTGACATCATTATGTCACAGTGTCTCTATTATCATGTTATATAATAACATTAATATACACTTTTATGTCTCTTGGCCAGTTGGTGCAGTAGAGTGCCAAGGCTGGAATCAGGAAGGCTCATCTTCCTGAGTTCATGTCTGACTTCAGACACTTCTAGCTGTGTGACCCTGAGCAAATCACTTAACCCAGTGTCGCTCTGTTTCCTCATCTGAAAAATGAATTGGAGACAGGATCTTTGCCAAGAAAACCCAGAATAGGGTCAGGAAGATTCAGACACAACTGAACCACAAGGATGTCTCTCATGTCTAGAGGCATTGAAAGTTTACAAAGTGAATTGCCTGGACTCCTTACTGAGATAGGAAATGCAACTGTTACCATCCTTATTTCACAGATGAAAGAGCCTAAGCTCAGAAAAAAAGGAGCAATTTCCTCTAGAACCACACAGGTAATAAATAGCAGAAGTACCTAAATCCCATCCTGCCTCTGATACAGATTGGCTGTGTGACTGGAAAATCATTTCTGGATCCAAGGCACATGGATTCTAAATCCAGAGGCTTTTTCTCCTACACCACACTGCCCACACCACCCAGCTACCCCCAATCCCTCTGCTACATACACCTATATGCCCCTCATTCTGTAGGTGGGGAAGAGAGCAATACTCACCCTTCACTCTTTCCTTCACATAGAATCTATAAATGGTAAAATTGAATACAGGTATGTTGTCATTGATGTCCTGCAGATAGAGGAAGTTTTGGTAGTAATCAACAGATTAAGTTGTAAAGTAGAAAAACATAAAAGACGTTGTGGACTAAATGTGAGGTGTGCACTGAATATGAGATGAAGTTGGGCTCCAACCTCCCCCATTTCCAAAAAGCCCTTTTCCCCTTGATTGTCAGACAATGATCTAAAATTCCTATCAACTATATGTATTTCACATTTCTGGGAAAACCAAAAAGGAATCAGAATCAGAGATGGGGAGATTAGAATGGATCTCAGAACTGGAGAAAGGAAGAGAAGAATATGTACCCCATAAACGGCCACTTTTTTATTCCCCAACTTTCTCCCTGAGACTTCTATGTTGCATTTATTATACCTCTTATTATTGGAATTGGGAAAATAAAATGGCAAGGCTAGAAGAGACTAAAAATCATTTAGCCCCACCTTTTCATTTCATGAAAAATTAAGACCTAAGTGATCTAGAAAAATGGACTGGTTTGTCTATAAGCAGATAGCAGATAGTAGATAGAGTATATTATGGATGACTGATTATATCTTACTTCTCTCCTATGCCATCAGCTCTGTGAGGACAGGGATCATGTATGATCTGCATACAGGGGGCACTGAAGTATTTATGAACAGAATTGTCACCCCTCCTTTTAAACATGAACTCTTCCTATGACTGCTCTCTCTCAGCTCTCCTCCTTTCTACATGACACTTTTCTTAGACACTTGCTGTAACATCATCTCTCCTGCCTCCCAAGTGTTGGTGTTCCCCAAAGGCTATATTGTGGACTCTCATTCTACATTTTTTTAATATTCTCATCTGATCCTCTGTGTTCACTAATTTCTTCCAGTGCCTTCCAAAAATCTAAATTTTCAATAATCTCTCTTAAATTCTCACATTTCCAACTGTTTGCTAGCTATCTTCTACAGCATATCTTCTTGTTTGTTTATTTATTTATTTATTTTTTTGCTGAGGCAATTGGAATTAAATGACTTGTCCAGGGTCACACAGCCAGGAAGTGTTAAGTGTCTGAGACCAGAGTTGAACTCAGGTCCTCCTGATGTCAGGGCTAGTGCTCTATCCACTGTGCCACCTAGCTACCCTTCTACAGCCTATTTTACAAATGTCTCAAACTCAACATGTTCAGAATAAAACTTATTGTCTTCTAAAACCCATCTCTCTTCTTATCTTTCCAACTTCTGTTGATAATATAAATAATTTTGCATGACTATACATATATAACCTATGTCAAGTTGCTTGCTTTCTCAATAAGGAATGAGAAGGAAGGAAGAGCAGAAGAAAATTTGGAATTCAAAATTTGGGGAAAGAATATTAAAATTCTTTTTCCATGTAACAGGGAAAAAGAAAATATTTTTAAAACTAAATAGCTTTCTATTAACCCAAATATTGTAATAACTGTCATTTACAAAGCATTCTTTGGTCTATTAATCACTGCACGGATGTTCTCATCTTGGATTCTCACAACACTGTGAAGAAAGTGCTATTTTTATCCTCATTTTATAGAAGTAGAAACTGAGGCTGAGAGAGGGATTGAGTGACTTGTCCATTCTCACACAACTAATAAGTGTCTGAGATGGGAATTGAACTCAAGTTTTCCTGGATCTAAGTTCAGTGCTTTCACCCACGGCACCTCCAAGTTGTCTCCTCAATACATCTCACACCTCCTTCTCTTTTCTCTCACATGGATGCTGACACACTTCAGGCCTTCATCATACAGACTCTTGTCTCCCAACTTCCAGTGTCTTCTCCATCTCATTCATCCTCCACACAGTTGCCAAAATAACCTTCCTAAATTGCCAGTCTGACCATGTCACTTCCCTTGCTCAAAAACTTTCAAATGCCTCCCTATTTACCTCTAGAATACAATGCAAACTCTTCAGGGAGGTATTTAACTAACATTATCTACAACCTGAATATAGCCTCCTTTCTGGCTTATTGAATATTGCTCTCCTCTCTGTATGTATGCTCTGTCCAAATTAGAATGTTAATTGCTCTCAAACCCTGATGTGAAACTCCCCTATCGCTATACATTTGCACAGGCTGCAATGCTCTCCCTACTTATCTCTGCCCTTCAAAATCTTAGATCTTCCTTGGGGGCTCTGCTGAGATACCACTTCTTCTATGAAGCCTTCCCTGACAACCACCCACTCACCCAGCTGTCAGTGTTTTCTTGCTTTTAAAATTGCCTTGTTCTGTGTGTCCCCATGTATGCTTATCAGTATGCGTTTTACTTTTCCTCAAATGAGAGCAAAGTATGGCTTTATTGTGGTCTGTCTAGCACAGGCTATTGTATATGCTAATTTATTAATAAATTAATAAAAGTGATTAATAAATAAAATTAATAAATGAATTGAGTTTATTGATTTGTGGTTTAATTAAGTGGAAGTGTAATCCCAGTCTCAAAGCCCATTAATATGGGACTCTTTTCATCGGTAAAGATGAACAGTCTGTCCCACATGAGGGTTATGGCAGAGTTGGCAAGAGTTCGGTGGGTTTGGGGACCCAGGGTTACAGAGGAAAGAGTGGGCAAGGGCCGAGCTGACCCTGGAGGCCCTTTCTTGACCCAGAACTCCAAGCTCTAAAAACAGGACTTTCTACATCTAGGACACTTTAGGGCCAAAGCAATTAAGATATCTCTTCCACCCCCGTAGCAGGAACTTCTAAATTACAGGTAGGGAATGGAAGCCTAAGGAACATGGAGGAGCTTAACTCTGGTGGGAGGAGGGATGGTTCTTCCCCAGGCCTGTTACCTCTACGTTGATGTTGACGTTGACTGTGGTGTTGAGGGAGGGAACTCCTAGGTCATAGACGAACACTGTCAGCACGATCTTTCCCGACAGATTGGGGTCGATGGCCTCTCGGTCCAAGGGCCCCCGGTTTGTCAGTAACCCCGTGACTGAGTCCAAGGTGAAATTCTTACTATATGGACTGGGCAGGAGTCTAAAACGGATCTCACTGTTGTTAGTGTTAGGGTCATCATTATCATAGGCCTTCAAAGTGGAGGAAAAAGAAAGGAAGAGAGGATCCATAACCATTGCAGGGCCTGATTCTGCCCCACATCACCCCGTTAACTGTCTCATGTGAATGACAGCACCTCAAAGCCCACCCAACCCTAATGCAAACCCTGGTCAGTGGTCAGAATCCCAGCCCAGCAGTCACGTGGCAGAGGACAAGTTTCTTGGACTCACCAAACCAGCATTTAAAGGCTTACATACTGCTTTACAAATATTGTCTTATTTGATCCTCACAATAATTTTATTAGTATTACCCCCATATTGCAGATGAGGAAACTGAGGCAGATAGACGTTAAATGATTTCTCCAGTGTCAAAAGTTTTAGAGGACAGATCTGAACTCAAATCCAAAGTTCTATCTACTAGACCACTGAACTGTACAACCTCAGTTTACCCTTCTATAAAGAACTTGAGGGAATCCAGAGAATTTCGTGATTCTTCTAAAGGTCTGATTTAAATTCTTCCCAGAGTAAATAAAGCCCAGCCTTTGGGATTCACCTCCTTCTCCCAGAAATGGATCAGTCACTGTCCCAATATCCATTACTGGGTCCATTCCAATTCTCTACTCGCAGCCCTCACCTGGATGGTCACTGTGACATTGTCCTTCATCTCCTTGACAAAGATGTTGTAGGAACCACTGACCACAGGGGCCTGGTCATTGATGTCCTGCAGGATGATCTGCAGGAGGGTGGAGCCTGTCAGGTTACCTCCATCTGTGGCTTGCAGCGTGAGGTAGTAGACAGATTGCAGCTCCCGGTCCAGCAGGCTGCCATTCTTAACTGTGATCTCTCCAGAGCTGGGGTTCACCTGAAAGATATCCGCACTATGGCGGCCAGATTAGAGGGGAAGGGGGAAGATTTCTGGGAATGAAGTAGACCAACCTATGCTCCCCCAATAGGGCTGCTTGAAGGCCATTCTCCACTTGAGCCCCGAGCCCACTAATACCTTGTGACTAGGCAGGTACATACCTGCTCCCTGAGATAAGGTGGTAAGTGATGTGTCCTCTGAAGTCAGTATCAGGATCCGTGGCCTAGATGAACATATCCCCAAAGTACTGTCAATTAGCCAACTCTCCCAGGCCTTATTGCCCAATGACTGCCATCCCCTACTCCTGGAGAGCTAAAGTGAGTCCAGAAAAAGGTGACCAGCATGCTGAAAAGATTGGGGATCATGTCATACATTGGTTAACTGAAGGAACTCAGATGTGTAGTGTGGAGAAGACTTGGAGCAAGAGAGACATAATTGTGGTCTTCAAACATCTGAAAATCTGTACTCATTTTGCTTGACCCCAGAAACCAGAGGCAGATTTCTCTTTATGAGAAGAAAAAATTTCCTAAAAATTAGAACTGTCCCAAAGTAGAAAGGACTGCTTTAATAGATGGTGATTTCCCCATCATTGGAGGTCTTCAAGCGGAAGCTGCATGACCATTCATTAGAGATGCTATAGGTAGGATTTCTGCTCAAGGAGGATTTCAGCAGCACATCCTTGAAGGTCCCTTCAGACCGGATATTCAGGGATTCTATCTTCTGACTGCCTGTCTGTCTTTTGCTGTCTCCATTTCCCTGCTACCTTCCTGTCTGTCACATTCATTCATTCATTGAGACAAACACACACATAAACTCATATACACTTGCACAGTTTTCTGGCTCTCTCCTATACATTGTTCCATGTTTCTCATGCATAGATTCTCTGAGAAACACTAATTCCACAATGCGAACGCTAGGCCAGGCCAGCCTTAAGGACTGGGGTGTCCTTTCTCCATGTCTACCCTTCATCCCAGGGAGCCCCTGGCTCTCCTTTTCCATCCCCTACCTTGATGTCCTTGGTAACCACTGTGCCGTCCTGGCAGTGCTCATATACATATAGAATGTACTGGGACTTGTTGAACTCAGGTGCGTGGTCATTAATGTCTTCCACATGGATGGTTACCTTGGCAGTGGAGATCATGTGGCTGCTAGAGTCATTGGCTATGACCTACCTCAGAGGAGACAAGTATTCATGAATTAGCATAATGAAGGAAAAAGATCCCTACTTTTGTGGTCAGAAAGACCTGAATCTTAATCCTGACTCTGCTATTTACTTAGCTGTGAAACAATGGGAAGGTCACACCCCTTCTCTTGGGGAGGAGTGGACTAAGTGATCTCTAAGGTCTCTTTCAGTTCTGTGGTGCTGGATGACTCCCTGCGCATAAGCTATGATGGACCCATCTCTTACCTCTAGCTCCATTATCTGCTTCTGCTCAAAATCCACAAGGTTAGACTGCAAGACCAACACTTGTACCTCTCCTGTGTTCACCACCTTTTCCGGGGACACAGCAAAAGCCATGTGATCAGGGCCAGCCAGGGATAGCAGAAAAGTGCCATTGAGACCCTGGAAACAAGAAAAATATAGGCTCTGTTAGTCGGGGTTCCCCTCCTGCATCTGATCTGTCCTTATTCAACAATGATACTAATCAGTCTCACCTCTATCCAATTCTATTAAGTGAGCATTTATTTACATCCATACATTCATTCTCATTCACCCTCATATCCTATCTATCACCAATCACCATTGTCTACACCCACTCCCTCCAACTCCCATCCAAACGCCATTTACTATTATCTCTATTTATTCTCATTTACCCCTTAAAACCTCCATCCACTTCCACCCATCACCATCTACTTCCTCAGGGAGCCTCCGGCTGGTTTCTGAAGATCCTAATCCTCCCCTAACTTGCTACAAGGTCTCACATGAAAGGGGAGAAGGAGACCTCAATTTGGGTCATAGAAAATTTTAAATGTTTTGCATAGACAAAATCAATGCAGGTAAAACTAGAAGGGAAACAGGTAACGCGGGGAAATTCTTTGCAGAAACAGAGGGAAGCAGTAGGAAATTGGGCTGGGAGCATAGAGACAGTACCTACCTTGTCTGGGTCATAAGCCACCATAGTCAGGTTGCTGACAGGCACCCGGGTGGAAGAATGTTCAGGCAGGTAACCAGTGAAAGTGGATACTGCCTTATCATCAGAGAAATCACAGTCAGGCAGGATGCAGCTGTAGAACTGGGGGGAGTGATCGTTTACATCTGTCACTTTTATGGTGACCCAAGTCTTGGCTTTAGCCTCTTGCCCATAGATGTTGAGATGGATTTCTGTGGCCTGCAAATAAGAAAGGGAAATAGACTGAGAGGCCAGAGCAAGAAGAAGAGAAGGCTGACCACAAGATGGCACTCGCAAAAGGTACAGAGATCAGTGCAATAAGGTTCCCATGCCAATGAAATCGTGGATTCTAGATTCAGGGCAGGAAGAAACCCTAGAAACCATTTAGTTCCACTCCCTCATTTTACCAATTAGGAAGCCAAAGTTAAATGCCTTGCTCATTATCACAGTTAGCAAGTGACTGAGGCAGAATCTGAATCCAAGTCTTCCTGGTTTCACACTTGTTTCATGTTTGGTTTTTTTAATATTTTCATCATCAAGTTCTCATAAGAATTATAGGTTGCAGTGGGAAGAAGTATGGGAACTGATGCAAAGTAAAATACAAAGACTCAGAAAAACAGTAAAATCAATGCAGCAATAGTGGAATAAAAATGGAACAACAATAACAAAGTCTGAATGCTGTGAAATTACAAGCTTTTTGCCTAAGAAGAAATGAGAAAGTGAACTTCAATTCCTTCTTTGCAGAGATGGGGGACTATAGGGCTAGGGAGCCACTGAATCTCTTTTATAAAATGAGATGTTTGGACTAGATGGTATCTAATGTGACTCCCCGCTTTAGATCTATGAGCTTTGATTGTGTCATTCTCTGTGCCTAGGATGCCCTCCATCCCCCTTCATCTGTTGAATTCCTATTCATTCTAGGACACTTACCATGTGATATTGTACATCAGTTCAAGAGGACTAGGACCCCAAACAAAGATGGAAGGTCAAAGAAGGTAAAAGTAAACTATTTAAATTAAAAATTTTTTAATGTTTTGCATACACAAAATCAATACAGTTAAAATTAAAAGAAAAAATAGATCACTGGGGGGAAATTCTTTGCAGCAGGTTTCTCCAGTAAGGGCCTCATTTCCAGCACACATGAGGAATTGATTCAGATTTACAAGAATAAGAGTCATTTCTATATTGAGAAGTAGTCAAATGACGGGCAGTTTTCTTTATTATTATTATTTTGCTGAGGCAATTGGGTTAAGTGACAAGCCCGGGGTCACACAGCTAAAAAGTGTTAAATGTCTGAGGCCAAATTTGAACTCAGGTTCTCCTGACTCAGGCCTGTTGCTCTATCTACTGTGCCACTTAGCCACCTCCTATGGACAGTTTTCTAAACAAAAAATTCAAGCTATAAATAGCCACATAAAAAATGCTTCTTATCAGTCATAAATGTTAAAAATGCAAATTAAAACAAATTTGATTTTTCACTTCACATCCAAAAGACTGGCAAAGTTGACTCAATAAAAGGAAAATGACCGATATTAGAGGGGCTGCAAAATAACAGACATTTCAATGTACTATTAGTGGAATTGGTTCAGCCATTCTGAAAAGCAATTTGCCAGAAAATTAGTAGGCCGTGCAGACCCTTTGACCCACTGTTACTAGTTCTATAACCCAAAGAGAATAAAGAGGGAAAGGATCTAAATATTAAAATATTATAAATATACTATACTACTATAATATTATAAAAATATTATAGTATTTTTTTGTTGGTAATGAAATAGAAACTAAGAGGTATGGATGAACATCAATTGAGGAATAGATGGACAAATAAATCTAATATATAGATTTAATGGAATATTATTATTCTATAAGAAATAATGAAAAGGATGGTTCCAGAGAGACCTGCAAAAACTTGTAGGATATCAGATTGTTTTGCTTTCTTATGGAGGAAAGAGGTAAGGAAAGGATGAAAAAAAAACTTGGAACGCAATTTTTTTTTTTTTTTTCCTGAGGCAATTGGGGTTAAGTGATTTGCCCAGGTTCATGTAACTAGGAAATTCTAAGCATTTGAGGTTAAATTTGAACTCAGGTCCTCCTAACTTCAGGGCTGGTACTCTATCCACTGCACCATCTAGCTGCCCCACAACACAAAATCTTACAAAAATAAATGTTGAAAACTATCTTTACGTGTATTTGGAAAAGTGAGATAATAGCTGAGAAAGAAAAATACATTATATGAACTGATATAGAGTGGAATACACAGAACCAGAAAAAATTATATAATAACTACATTGAAAAGACTTGGAAAGATTTATTTAAGAACAATGACCAATCCTAATTTCAGAAAACCAATAAGGAAGCTTGTTACACTTTTAACAGGGAGATGACAGATTGAAAAGTACAACACACACACACACACACACACATACACATACACACACACATTTGCCTATAACCAGTGTGGTAATTTATTTTGCTTAATTATAAATACTTCTCACAAGGATTTTGTTTTCCTTGGCTGCTTTCTAATAGGGAGGGGGAGAGATGGGAGGGAGAGAAAATAGTTTTTTGTTCATCAAAAAATAGTTTTGTTTTTAAAAAAGCACTAGGCTCATGTCTCATCTAAATAATCCCTATCCTTCAGCACAGGAGTCCACACAAAGTAATTGCTTATTAAATGTTTGTTTATTTGAATTGTTGATTATGATGCTTGGGGAGAATGTTGTGGAGATTTCTCTTTAACTACCCTCTATGGACATACACTCCTAATAAATGTTGAATGAATGAAAGTATCTGTCTCCATCTTGCCAGCAGTTCATACCTAGCCTTGGTCTAAACAGTCACTTCTTCTGATTAATCACCTGCATGCAAGAGGTGGGCTTTGCAAATGGGCTTTCTACTACAGAAAGCCTAGAGACCACAGAAGAGTTGAATTAGCGCCCCAGTCCTTTATTCCAGGATTCCTCAGTTTGGCCAGCCAGTTTTCTTGGGCTCTGGAGACCTGCCCAGATCTCATAGGCCCTAAACCCGGTCTGGGTGTGTAACATTGCCCCCTAGCGCCACCACTTCCAACTCTAAGGTTCTTCCCATCCAAAGAGAAAGGGATAAAAGGAAGTGAGGTGATCTCCCCCCCACCAAGATATGGGGCCAGCCTTCCATGTTTGCAAGTCTATCACACCTCAGAGACACATAGTTCAATTCAAATACACCAACAGTGGGCAAGGGTTTTTGTTTTTTGGGGGTTTTTTCCACAGCATCTCTCTGGAGACAGTGACTCTGAGCCTCTTTCCCAGTACCTTGGGGACCCAGCTGTGATAAAGTTTGTGCTTTATCTAGCCCAGAACATTCATTCATGTATCAGGCCACCAGGTGTGTATCACCCACACCTTTTCCAGCTCCCCTTTCTGTGTGGTCTCCCCCATTAGAATGCAAGATTCTTGAGACAAGTTGCTTGCTTTTATTAGTATTCTCACTTCTTAGCAGAGTACCTAGCATAGAGTAAGCACTTAATAAATGTTCTATGTCTTTATCTATTGATCTTCCTATCTACAATACTATCCACAGACAATGCCCACTTCTTCACAGAAACAGAGATGTGGAGGGAGAAAGAGAAAAGGAGAAAAAGAGGGGGGAAAATGAGAAAAAGACTCCAGAAACCAGCAAACTAGACAACTCCAGTTGGGACTGGGAGGATCTGTGTCCCTTTTTCATCTCTGAACTCACCGTGACCTCCAAGTGAACCTCTTCATTCTCATCTAGCAGTAGTTCCCGATCCAAAAGGTGATTCACCGTGATGACCCCATCCTGCTCCCCGATCTTAAACCAAGGCTTTGTAGAATCTGAACAGAAAGACTGGAGTGAGGGGATAGGGACTGGCAGGCTGAGGGCCCTATCTCTATCCCCAAACCAAGCAGATTTCCCAAGAAAGAGGGACTATGGGTCCTCCCTCCCTCCCTTCCTTCCTTCTTTCCTTCCTTCCTTCCTTCCTTCCTTCCTTCCTTCCTTCCTTCCTTCCTTCCTTCCTTCCTTCCTTCCTTCCTTCTTTCCTTCCTTCTTTTCCTCCTTCCTTCCTTTCTTTCTTTCCTGAGGCAATTGGGGTTAAGTGACTCGCCCAGGGTCACACAGCTAGGAAGTGTTAAGTGTCTGAGGCCACATTTGAATTCAGGTTCTCCTAACTTCAGGGCTGGTGCTCTATCCACTGCACCACCTAGCTGCCCCCTCATTTATTTTCTCTAAATCTCACTGATCCTGACTCTGTGATCCTAAGAAAGTATCCTCAGTGTCATCCTTTTCCCATTCCAGTCTATGAAGGAAGAGAGGGGAAGGGGAAGGAAGGGAAGAGAAGAGGAAGAAACAGACAACAGAGAAAGTGTAAAGGAAAGAGGAGAAAATGAAGGAAGAACCAGTAGGTTTATCTTCTTACTAGTGATAGAGAACTTGACTGGATCATTGATGCCTTTGTCTCCATCCACAGTCTTCAAGGTCAACACCGAGGTGCCCTGGAAGGAGAGGTCACCAGGCTCATCAGAATTAAGGACTTAAGGAAGATCTAGACTACCACAATACCCTACCTTTCCCAAAGTCCAGCCCCCCACTCACCCTCCAGCCCCTGCCTTACCAGGGCTGCATCTTCTCCTATTGAAGCTGTGTAAGGTTCCTGGAGAAACTGTGGGTCTAGATCTGGAAGGTCAATAACTGTGATTGACAGGAAGACTGATTGGGAACACAATGGTTTAACTTTGTCTTGGTCCTACAGAGAATGGCAACACAGACCTGTTCATGAGACCTCCTCTTCCTCCTCTCCCCCTTTCCAACCAGAACACTCCAATCAGGCCCTAGGAAGGCTTCTTTTATCCTTCCTCAATAAGAAATCCTTCCTATACCCCAAAAGGACTTTTCCACTCACCCCTAGGAAGTGTTCAGTCCACCCCCAAATGTTTCCCTTCCCCCAGATCAGAGTTTGCTCTCACACAGGACTGCAGTTTCACTTGGTAGAACATGCTTTTGTTGTTGTAGCTGAGGGGACCTTTAAGGATGATGGTGCCATTTAACAGGATGGAGAAGAGCTGCTGGTTTTCTGGAGTATTGGGGATAACCTGATGCAGGGTAGAGAACAGAGATCAAACAAGAGAGCTCAGCCCAGTCATCATGGGGCAAGCCAGGCCTCTGTTCTGGATCCTGAGGGAGGGTGGGTCTGGCTCTAGATGAGTCAGCTTTGAAGCTTCTCAAGGATTCTGGTCTCCTTTTCCTTCCTTCACCAGAAGCTCATCTCTAGTTCTACTCCCACCCAACACATCGCCCCATCTCTTTGCCCAGTCTTAGGAAACTGAAGTTGAGCAGGGAGCCATAGTCAATTCCTCCCTCCTCCAACTGGTAAATGCTTTTACTACCCCCATTGAAGTTACTAGGGGACCAAGAGGAAATGTTGAAGGTCCCTACACCCTCTAGCTGGAACTGAGATAACACAAGAACACAAGAGTCCTGATAATGTCATAAACCAGCCAACTAACTGGGTCTTGGACCTGGGGAACTAATATTAAGGATGATGGGGGCGTTTCCCCCCAACACTGATCCTTTTCCCAAATCTCACCTTGACTTAGTACAATTGCCTCAGTCCAGTTCAGTAGGGCCTCTTTCATGGGGCCTAACACTAAAATCATGGTGGGGGAAGGAGCATGTTCCCTCTCCTGACATGGACACACCTGAAATTGGATTGTCCTCTGTCCCATCCCTACCCCCACCTCCCTCCACTACTGAATTTGTCCCCCACCCTATATAAGAATTCCTATGGCTCTCATCCTAGTACCCAGTTTAGTCCTTCTACCCTGACCCTGAGTTGGAGATAGAGGTAGAGAACAGGTAGGTTTGAGCATTAGTTCAGGTTCTGCTAGTGACTTGCTATGTGACTGGCCAGTCAACTCTCTTCATCTATAGAATTAAGAGGTAGAGGGCTTCTTTCTAGTTCTAAACCCTCTGTCTTGTATTCAGATCTAAGATCTGATGCTGTGCAGCAAATCACTTAATTGAGTTAGCTATTCTCTAAAGTCTTTTCCACTCTGACAAGTAGATGATTTTGTGATATTTTTGAGGGACCTTCCCCACAAAGAAAGGTAGAATTAAGGCATGTAAAAGGTAATCAGAGTCCTTAGAACATAAAACTAGGATGTCAGCCTGGGGATGGACTTTAGAGACCATTTAATTCTACTCCCTCTTTGTATAGATGGAGAAAAGGAAGGTCAGAAGTGATTAGTCACTGGGAGTGACACAACTGGTGCTAGAGTCCATTTCCTGTGAGCTGTTCTGTTTCCCCCATCAGATACCCCTCTTTCTTCCCTGCCCACTCATAGGCCCGAAGCTGTCCAATGTAGAGGAAGAACATCTCCCAGTCCCTCTTCCCGTTCCTTGCTCCTGGGCTGGTCCCACCTAGTTTGTATGTGAAGACACTACCCTCTTGTGGCCATACAGGAGCAATCCGGCTTTCTGGCTCCTACTTCAGACCCAAGTCTCTGAATCAGTCAGGGGCCAGAAGATTCCCAGATGCACTGCCCTTCCACCCTGGGTGATCTCAGAACCGACGTGACTTTGCTCCCTGAGTGACTCACCTCAAGAATGGTGTAGTTTACCAGGCCACCTAATCCCGTGTCCGGGTCTTCTGCTCTCACTGTGTAAACCTGAGAGCCCACAGGCAGGGTCTGTAACAAAGGGAAGAGAAGCATCAGGAGCCTTAGGAGCTGCCCCACATCACCCCCACTTCTGGAACAGCTCAGACCCCCAGTCCCGGGGCCCTGCTCCGGGGGCAGGAGTGAGGGAGGACTCGGGCCTCTTCCACTTCAGAGACCTGGAAGAACTCCCTTCTAAGGACTCCGGTCCTTAAATCCCCTGTCCAGACCTCCAGGACTGGCACAAGGCCAAAGGGAAATGGCAGGTCCTAGAGGCCAAATCATGGAGGGAGGGGAAGGTTTATAGAGACCTTCCTCATTACTGCCACTTTCTCCTCCACTCTCCCTAGGTTATTTCAGACCTCTTTCTCTCTCCCTCAAGCCTTCAAGCCTCTCTCACCTTTTCTCGTGACCCTTATTCCTTTACTAGAGTAGATGGTCTTGTTTCTTAATTCACCAAAAGCAAATTATTAGATTTAGATCTCCTCATCTTTTCCTTAATTTACAAATATATATATATATATATTCACGGGTCCTCTTCTCCCTCCTTCAAGTCTCAGATATATTACCCCTCTTCACCAAGAATAACCTCTCCTCGATCATTATACACGGCAACAAGAAGACTATATGAAGATCAACTCTGATAGAGTTCTCTTCAACAATGAGATGATTCAAACCAGTTCCATTGCTCAGTAATGAAGAGAGCCATCTACACCCAGAGAGAGAACTATGGGAAATGAGTGTGGACCACAAAATGGTATTTCCACTTTTTCTGTTATTGTTTGCTTGCATTTTTGTTTTCCTTCTCAGGTTTTTTTTCTTTCTTTCTAGATCTGATTTTTTTTATGTAGCAAGATAACTGTATAAATGTGTGTACATATATTGGATTTAACATATACTATAACATATTTAACATGTAGGAAGGGACAGGGGGAAGAAGGGGAAAATTTAGAACAGAAGATTGGACAAGGGCCAATGTTGAAAAATTACCCATGCATACATTTTGTAAATAAAAAGCTATAATAATAATAACAATAAGATTAACCTCTACTCTTGTCTCCTTGACCTGAGTTCCTCCTACTTCCTCCAGAATTTTATGGTCTATTAATCATTCCTCTCTTTTTTCTGCTTCTTGAATTCACCTGGCTTCTTCCCTTCAATCCATAAATATACGCTAGCCTCCTTAATCCAAAAAAGAGCCCTTTCTGTACCCTACAAACTTCTTAAGCTACTGAACCACCTCTTTCCTCCCATCCTAATGTCTTAGAAAGAATGGTTCATGTGCTGTGTTTTATACCCTGTCTCCCTACTGTCTTCAGCCCCTACAACTCCTCTCTCCAATGTGACCAGGGATCTCCTAGTCCAATCTTCTCAGTATTCATCTTTTTCTCCAAAGCATCTGACTCACAACCACTCATTCTTGGATGTTCTCTCTTCCCTTGTCTTTTATATTATCGCTCCCTCCTGGTTCTCTTTCCCCCACCCCTCTAGTTCCATCTCTATCTCTGAAACTAATACTTCTTTTTCCCATGTCCTTAGAACAGAACTTTCCAAAGTGTCATTGCTTAGTCCAGTTTTCTTCTTTCTCCATTCCTTGATAATTTCATTTTCTTGCACAGTTTTAATATTCACTTCTGTGTTAATCATGGTCTACTCAATCTATATCTCTAACCCTGACATCTCTCTAAAGATCCAACTTCTATCTCCAACCTCCTACTAGATATCTGAGCCTGGATATCATCTCTGAATGTCATTATGTTCAAACTGACCTCCTCATATTCCCTTCAAAATCTGCTTTCTTTTCTGACTTTCCTATTACTGTTTCCACCATCCTCATCATCATTTGGACAGGAAAAATCTTCTTCTTTCCTTTATTCCTTATACCTAATCAACCACTGCATTTTGCAGATTCTACCTCCACTATATTTCTCATCCTTTCCATATTTTCTTAGTCCCCAAACCCTCTCTCCATGGTCCTGACACTCAGATCTATGATCTGTCTGCCCAATCCTGATTTTTTTTGTCTTTGGTTCTCATCCCAAATTCCAATTTCCTTTGTCCTGACCTTTACACTTACAAATATCCCATTGACCTCCAGCCAAGACTCTTGAACTTATAACCCACATACCTCATTGATACTAGTAGAATAGGGTGTATTCTGGAAGACTGGCTCATTGTCATTCTTATCAATCACAATGATTTGTAAATCCTTCTGCACCTTTTTGAGGGAAGAGCAGGCCTGAATTAGATTTTAATGATCTCTAAAGGTAATAGCTATGACTCCAGAATATAGATAGTACATAGAATAGAATTGTACATAGTAGGTACTTAATAAATATTGGCTAAACTGGATTTATTTAATTCTAGGACCTGCCAAACCACAATACAGAACCTTCTTAAGGTTTAGTATAGTTTCCCTATCCATGACCCACAATTTGATAGGTCTAACTGAGTGAGGAAGGGACATAACTGAGCTCACTCCTGACCATCCTGGTTTTATAGGTAAGGAGAGAACCAGGAAAACATTGTATACAGTAACAGCAAGATTATGTGATAATTAACTATGATAGGCTTAACTTTTCTCAACAATGCCGTGATCCAAGATTTTTTCCAATAGACTTGGGATAGAAAATGCGATCCACATTCAGAGAAAGAACCATGGAAATTGAATACAGATAGAAGCATACTACTTTCACTTTTTTTGGTTTGTTTTTTCTTTTCCATGGTTTTTTTCCCTTCTCTTATTTTTCTTTCAGAACATGATAAATATGGAAATATGTTTAAAATAATTATACATGTGTAGCCTATATCAAATTGCTTGCTGTCTTGGGGTGAGGAGAGGTAAGGGAGGGAGGGAAAAAAATTTCAAACTCAAAATCTTACAAAAATGAAAATTGAAAACTATTCCAAAACAGATAATTGGAAAAACAAAATATCATTGAGAAAAAAAGAAGAGAATCAGAGTATGTTAGTTGCTCTCAGAAAGTTAGACAAATGATTTGGCAGTCCCCACAGTTTTGCTTTGACATTCTATGTGGATATCAAATGACTTCCCATCCTCTTGTTAAGCAATTCATCTTCCTTCTTGTCTCAGACCTAGGTGCTTGGATCTCAGTGATCTTGAGTACCAAACCAATCTGATTTTTTTTTTTATTCTTGCTCATTTCCCAAACAATGCCTCAGCTAGGGATTGCTCTTTCCTCATCTCTGCCTCAACTTTCCAAGCCCTAGGCATTCTCTCAACATACCTGTGGATTTATCTTATCCCACACAGAAATGGTGACGGAGAAATGGTACAGGGTCTGTGGAAAAGCAAGAAGGAAGAGGTGATGCAAAGCTTAGCCATTGTGGGTCTCTTGGGCATGAACCACATATTTCAGGGAGTAAAACCGTGAAGGATTGCCTAACTAGTGTCCATACTCCCGTCAATCCTTAAAGCCTTCTTCCAGCTTGAGCTTTTCTAGTTACCAAATGTGGTCCATTCCCTCTCAGATCTATCCCTATTTTCCCAACTGTGTTTCTCCCAGAATATCCCATTCTGTACCCTCTGGTCCAGGTCTCCCAGTCCATGTCATTTCCAAATCCCCTAATCTATATTTTCTGCCCAGATCACTCTGTGCCCAGATTTCATAAACATTATGACCAAATTTGTCATCTCCCCACTTTCTATGTTAACTTCCATAGTGAGAACCATTCCTGTCTTAGAATTATTGATTTAGAGCCAGAAGGACCTTAGAGATTGTTATGCCAAAGTTCCCTTTTAATGGGGTGACCAGTTCCTCCAATTGTCCTATTTCGTAATTCTGCCTTAGGTTATGACCGTCCCCTCTTAATGGTTGAGATAAAGGTTTTATAGACATTCCTTAATGTCATTAGAATATCAGTAATCTCCCTATCCTAGGTTATCCCCACCTAGGTCTCTCCATTATGTCATTGTTCTTGTTATTCCATAAAAGGCTTGCTGTCTCGATACTTGGGGCTAGACTCTTTGAGATGATAGTCTCCTCTAGCCCTGGGATGAACATGGATGCATTGGTCCCTGTATTTCTCTCCATTTAATAAATTATTGAATTGGTCTCTTAATCTCTGTCTTGCTCAGTTTCTTCGGCATTACAGAGATCATCTAGTGCAATATCATCATCTGATAAGTGAGGAAACTAAGATCCAGAGAGATAAAATAACATGCCCAGGTTCACACATCTAATAAGTGTTTGAGGTATTTTTTGTATCAAGCTTCTCTTTTAAAGGCCTCATTCCTAAAATATGTAGGAAACTGAATCAGATCTATAATATGGTCGTTTCCCAACTGATAAATGGTCAAAGTATATGAACAGAAAATTTTCAAATGAATAAATCAGAGCTATGTATAGTCATCTGAAAAAAAATGTTCTAAATAACTATGGATTAAAGAAATATAAATTAAAACAATTCTGAACTACCACTTCAAACTCATCAGATTGGTTAATATGACAGAAAAAAAGGAAAATGATAAATGTGAGAGAGGATGTGGAAAAATGGGGATACTAATACACTGCTGGTGTAGTTGTGAACCAGTTCTTCAGGGCAATCCAGACTTATGTCCAAAAGTTATAAAACTGAATAAACTTTGATGCAGCAATACTACAACTAGGTCTGAATCCCAAAAAGATCTAAAAAAAAAAAAAAAAAAAAAAAAAGGAAAAGGAACTATATGGACAAAAATATTTATAGCTGCGCTTTTTTGGTGACAAAGAACTGGAAATTAAGGGGATGCTTCTCTATTGGGTAATGGCTGAACAAGTTGTAGTATATGATTGTGATGGAATACTATTGTGCTATAAGAAATGATGAGCAGGATGCTTTCAGAAAAACCTGGCAAGATTTACATGAACAGAGGCAAAGTGAAGTGAGCAGAACCAGGAGAACAAAAAACACAGTAACAGTAATACTGTACAAGTCTACTATGAAAGACTTAACAATACAATACAATGATTCAAGATAATTCTGAAGAACTTATTTAAAAAATGCTATTCACTTCCAGAGAAAGAACTGATCTAAATGCACATGGAAGCATAATTTTCTCACTTTAATTTTCTGGGGGTTTTTTTGGCAACATGGTTAATATGGAAATATGCTTTGCATAATTTCATGTTATAATAAATATCACATTTCTTGACTTCTCAATGAATAGGGGAGAGGTAGGTCTGAGAGAAAGAATTCAGAACTAAAACTTTTTAAAGATGAATGTTTTAAATAAATAAATAATTTTTTTTAGATGACTAAGGTGACATTTGAACCTAGGTTTTCCTGGCTCCAAATATATGCCTCCTCTCATGGTATTGCTCTGTGCCAGGGCAGTCCTAACCCTTAATGTTTTCTATGCTGTCTTTCCCTCCAGCTTTCCTTCCAGTTTTCAACCAGTGACTGTTCCCATCTTAATCCCAAGCTTTTACCTCATAATCCAAAGGACTGTTCAGTTTCACCTCCCCTGTGGTCTCATCGACACCAAAGAAATAGGCATAACGACCACCCAGACTGAATATCAGAGCGTCATTATCTGCATCTGTGGCTGTAATCCAGAAAGCTACATCCCCTGGAAATGGAGAGTAAAAAGAGCTGAGATCTCTCTCTCTTCCCCCCTCCCCCTCTCTCCCTTCTTCTCTTTCTCTCTCTCTCTCTCTCTCTCTCTCTCTCTCTCTCTCTCTCTCTCTCTCTCTCTCTCTCTTTCTTTCTCTCTCTCTCTGTTCTCTCTGTCTCTCTTTCTCTCTCCTTTCCCTTCCTCCCCGTCCCTACCTTCTTCCTTCCCTCCTCTCTCCCTCTCTTTTCTCCCTCTCTTTTTCTCTCCTTCTCTTTCTTTTGCCCTCTTTTCCTCCTCCCCTCCCTCCTTCCTACTTCCTTCTTCCCTTCTCTCTCTTTCTCTCTTTCTCTGTCTCTCTGTCTCTGTCTCTCTGTCTCTCTCTTTCTCCCCGCTCTTTCCTCCTCCTCTCTCCCTCTCTCTCTGTCTCTCTCTGTGTGTGTTTCTCTGTGTCTCTGTCTTTCTCTGTCTCTCTGTCTACGTCTTTCTCTCTCTCCTCTTTTCCCCTCCCTCCCTCCCTCCCTCTTTCCCTCTCTCTCTCTCTGTCTCTGTCTCTGTCTCCCCCCCCCCCACTCACATACATACACACACACACACACACACACACATACACACACACACAATTTCCCTTAAAGTTGACCCCTGGGTCTGAGTGGGAGGCAGAGCATGACCTTAAAAGAGCTTCTGGGAACATCTGGGTTTTGCAGATAGATTCATGGTTTATTAGGACTAAAAAGTACTTTGGAGGTCAACAGATTCTAGAATGTCAGAGCTAGGTACAACTTGAGAATCGGCACTTATTAAGTGTGTGTTGCTTGATGATTTAATGCAATGTTAGAATAAATAATATAGGCTAGTAGAGTCATAAGGAATTCTGGGACACAAAATGTCAGAGGTGGAAAGTGCTTTAGGCATTATTTAGTGCCCTAGATTTGGGTCTAACCTCCTAATTTTTATAGGACAGAAAATGAGGCCTAAAGAAGGGAGTCAACTTATTCAAGATGACACAGTGAGTATATGGCAGTATAGCAAATTATGGTATAGCAGCACAGTAGCATGGCAAAGCAATGAACATAGGTCATGGGCTTTTTATTCCGGTGTTCTTTCCATTGCCCCATCTTGACTCCTTTATGGAATCACAGAGGACCAGAGCAGAGACCAACAGAAAAATTCTTAGATAACTCAGGCCCCTAGTTATGCTTCCACAAGAGTCCCCTCATGAAAAAGGTTTCAGGGTACCTGGAGGAACACATTTGGAAATGATCTTTAAAAATTCCCAAACTGAAAAGCATAAGTTTTTCTTTTCACGATAGCTCAAAGAAGAGCTAGAGAGACAGATAATCCAAGGATTTTAGTCAAGCCCCTTCCCAATGGCCTCAATTTCCCGATCTGTAAAATGAGAGTTGAGCCAGATAATTTTTAAGGTCTTTTGAGAAATAAGTCAACTACTGTTTAACATCTGAGGAGCAGGGATGATTTGTAGTCAACGGTGCAGGCACAAATGGAAATGGAGTCACAGTGCTGTCCCTTGTCTTGTGGGATAATTTCAGCCCTTTGTTGCATTCCTGTACCTTGGGCCAATCCATCCATCTTAACATAACAGGTACTCACCCACAGGCAGGTCCTCAGGCACGCGAGCTACAGTCATGTTATTGGTGAAACTTGGAGCTTTGTTCCCATGCACTGCAAAGGCAACACTGAGTATTGAGCCCTAAGCCCTGTGACCTGAGACTTTGCTTCCCAAGACTTCATCTCCAACCTTGAATCTGGCTCTAAGCTCAAAGTCTAAATCTCAGAATGCTCAAGTTTCAGTCCCCTGCCCTGCCCCTTATTCTGGTACCCACCCTGAGTTCTGCATCCCAGCCACTCCCAGTCCCAGCCCCTCATCCTTATCCCTAGCCTCCAGAAATCCCAGACTTCAGTTCTGATCATAATGCTGCCCTCTCATCAGCCTTGCTCCCTGAGCTTTCTTTAAATTATGATTTTACAAATCCTATCCTCCAACCCTGCTCCTAATTCTGACATAACTTCCCAAGCATCAGCTTCCCAAAGCAATCTTCCCAGCCCTGTCTCTGACACACTCTCTTGCTGGGAAGGACAACAGTCTCTCCTGTCCATTACACCGTCTGGGCATGGGACTGGGCCCATTATTTGGAAGTGGAGGCTCTAGGAAGAAGTTCAAACTCTAGGGGGCAATTCCATAAACCCAGGGCGATAAAGATATCCCTCCCAGAAGGCCCTTAGAGGGCTGGGCATAGTGATTTTGGACCCCACAGGTAAATTTTCCCAGGCTGGCTACTGACTTTCAGGAACTCCACAGAGAATACCAGTGGGAGAGCAAGTTCTTAAGGCATCAGTATACCACCAGTCACAAAGGAAAAAGAGGGGGAAAGAAGGGGAATTCCTACCAGAGACCAAGAGACAGGGCAGAAGCACCATCAGGCTCCAGGCCATCCTCCCTGCAGAAAAGAAAAGATTTCTATATAATCATCCAAATAAAATTCCTTCTTCTGATCCCAATTTTACCACTGAGAACAAAACACCCTAGGCTGGATACCCACAACCTATTCCTGAAGACACATTCACTCAATTTTGACCATTGTTTCTCCCCTAAACCTCTTTACCTCCAGTAGCTAGGGGGTCTGTGCCCAAACGAAATAACACTATCTCTGCTGCATCTTTTTCATGATTTTTAAAATGTTTCTTTTGTTAAGTGAGTTCCACTACAAAGTCCAGAGAAAATCATTGCTCAACTCTTCAATTGAATGAAATATCAATTTAGCACCTCCTAGAAATAGGGTAGAGCCAAGATGGCAGAATGAGTTCAGAATTCTTGCCAAGTTCTTTCTACATACCTGTCTATAAGCTATATATTGATATATGCCCTAGGAGGACAATAATAAGATCTCTCCTTGGATCATACCACTATGGAAACACAAAAAAATGTACAGGTCCCTAGATCCCTGGATATATCAATGAAAGAAACAGAAGGACATAAAGACCAAGCCAGGCCAGTCATTCCCCTCTCCTTCCCAAAAGCTGAGCAGAGTCCATAATATAAAGTAAAAAAATAGGCAAAAAAAGTTGGCCATATAAATAACTTGGCCATATAAACTTATTAGGGTGATAGAGAAGCTCAAGGCACAAACTTAGAAAAAAACAATGACTTGAAAATATCTACCTCAAAGAAAAATGCAGATAGAACACAAATCCAACAAGGATTCCTAAAAGAGCTAAAGAAATATCTTTAAAACATGGGGGAAAGGATTTTAAAAATCAAATAAGAGCAACAAAGAGAAAAACTGAGAAAAGAAATGAGAGCTATGCAAGAAAATTATGAAAATAAAATTAAGCTTAGAAAAATGCACAAAAATATTGAAGAAAATAACTCCTTAAAAATTAGAATCAGTCAATTGGAAGCTAATAATTCCATAAGAAATCAAGAAATAATAAAATGAAATCAAAAGAATGAAAAATAAAATAAAATGTGAATTATCTCATCAGAAAAACAACTGACCTAGAATATAAATCAAGGAGAGATAGTTTAAGCATTTTTATAGTACTTGGAAATCAAGATGAAGAAAAAAATCTAGACATATTTCAATAAATTACAAAGGAAAAACTGCCTATGTATCCTAGAGCTAGAAAGGAAAGTAGAAACTGAAAGAATCTACCACTTACTTCCTGAAAGAAATCTCAAAATGAAAACTCCCAGGAATATTATAAGCAAACCTAGGACTCTCAGGTCAAAGAAAAAATACTACAAGCATTCAGAAAGAGATCATTTAAATATCATGGAACTATAGTCAGGTTTAGCATAAGTTTAGCACTTATCACTATAAAGGACCAAAGGAATGTAATGTTCCAGAAAGCATAAAGAGCTAGGATTGTAACTAAGAATAGCCTTATATTACATATATATATATATATATATATATATATATATATATATATATATATATATATATATTTATATTACATATATATTACATATATTACTTATATTACATATATATATGTAATATAAGTAATATATGTAATATATATATACACATATACATATATATATTATAACCCCAGCAAAACTAAGTAAAATCATACAAGAGGAAAAATACATATTTAATGAAACATAGGAGTTTCAAGCATTCCTGATGAAAAGACAAGAGGTAAATAGAAAATATAATATCTAAACCCAAGACTTAAAGAAAAATAAAGAGGCAAACATGAGAAATCTACAGGGACCTAAGGTTAAACTGTTTATATTCTTTTTTTTTAAATTTAATAGCCTTTTATTTACAGGATATATGCATGGGTAACTTTACAGCATTAACAATTGCCAAACCTCTTGTTCCAATTTTTCACCTCTTACCCCCCCACCCCCTCCCCTAGATGGCAGGATGACCAGTAGATGTTAAATATATTAAAATATAAATTAGATACACAATAAGTATACATGACCAAACTGTTATTTTGCTGTACAAAAAGAATCAGACTCTGAAATATTGTACAATTAGCTTGTGAAGGAAATCAAAAATGCAGCTGGGCATAAATATAGGGATTGGGAATTCAATGTAATGGTTTTTAGTCATCTCCTAGAGTTCTTTTTCTGGGCATAGCTGGTTCAGTTCATTACTGCTCCATTAGAAATGATTTGGTTGATCTCGTTGCTGAGGATGGCCTGGTCCATCAGAACTGGTCATCATATAGTATTGTTGTTGAAGTATATAATGATCTCCTGGTCCTGTTCATTTCACTCAGCATCAGTTCGTGTAAGTCTCTCCAGGCCTTTCTGAAATTATCCTGTTGGTCATTTCTTACAGAACAAACTGTTTATATTCTTATATTGAAAGATGATACATGGAACCACTAAGAAATTATTATTAAAACAGTTAGAAAGAGTCTACTCAGAAGGCCTGAATGTGAGTCAATTATATTGGGATAGAATGGTGTATTATATTTTTCTCAAAAGAAGAATGAAATAATAATTGTGGAAATATGTATAGAAGAATTGCACATGTTTAACATATATTGGATTACTTATTATCTAGGGGAAAGGGGGGGAAGGGAGGGAGAAAAAATTTGGAACACAAGATTTTCCAAGGGTGAATGTTAAAAACTATGCATATGCTTTGAAAATAAAAAGCTTGGAAAAAAGAAAAAAGAATGCAAGTGACAAATATGGAAATATGTTTACAAGAATTGCAAATGTTTAACCTATATTGGATTGCTTGCTATCTGGGGGGGGGGGAGAGGGAGAAAAATTTGGAACAATAGGTTTTGCTTTAGATGAATGTTGAAAATTATCTTTTCATGTGTTTGGAAAAGTAAGATACTATTTTTAAAAAGAATGCAAGAGTAAGAAAGAAGGGTACAATGAGAAAAAGAGAAGGAAAAGAAAGATGGGGGAAATTATCTCATATAAAAGGTACACAGGAAGAGTGTTTATAATGGAGGGGAAAGGGGAGAGAAGACAATACTTGGATCTTACTCTCATATGACATTTGAACTGATTTAAGGAAAGAAGGGAGTGTGTATACATGTACATGTATATACACATATGTACTTACATGTGTGTACATGTATAACATACTTACTTGTATAAACTCACAATGAATGACATTAGAAATTCATATTATATTTTATCATATTTAATGTACTGAACTACCTGCCATCTAGGGCAGGGAGTAGGAGGAAGGAGGGGAAATTTTGGAACAAAAGGTTTTGCAAGGGTCAATGTTGAAAAATTATCCATGCACATATTTCATAAATAAAAATCTTTAATAAAAAAATACAGTCTTAAAAAAAGAAATTCATATTAACCAACAGAGAAGTAGGAGGGGTAGGAGCTAAGAGAAAGGAGGAGAGACATGAGCAAGGTAGATTAAGGGAGGCAGTGATCAGAAACAATAAAATTTTGAAGCAGGGTCAGGGTAAAAAAGAGAAGGGTAAATAGAAGAGAATAAGACAGTGAGAAATATAGAGTTAACAATCATAACTGTGAATAGGAATGGGATGAATTTGTCCATAAAACAAAAGAGGATAGTAGAATGGATTCAAAACCAGAATCAAGAAATGTATTGTTTATAAGAAACACTTGAAAGCCACTCACAGTGTTAAAATAAGGAGCTAGTGGCAAATCTATTATGCTTCAGCAGAAGTTAAAAAAAAAAAGTTAGGATAGCAATCATGATTTCAGGCAAAACCAAAATAAATGGATTTAATTAAAAGAGATAATCATGGAAACTATATATTGCTAAAAAAAATACGACATAAGTAATGAAATAATAGGAGTATTGAAGATATATGTACCAAATGGCATAACAACCAAATTCTTGAAGGAAGTATTAAATGATCTGAAAAAGGAAATAGATGGTAAACCTCAAGTTATTCCTTTCAAGTCTGGATTTCACAAAATATACAAGAAATAAACTAAGGAGAGGAGCAGAATTTTAGAAAAGTTAGATATCATAGACTTATGGAGAATGGGAATAGTAAGAAACATGCATATTTCTAAGCTGTGCATGGCATCTTCACAAAAATTGATCATATATTAGGACATAAAAACCTCACAAATATAGAAAAGCAAAAATATGCCTCTTTTGAATTATAATGCAATAAAATTACCTACATTAAAGAACCTGTGAAGCATAGATTAAAAGTTAATTACAAACTAAGTAATCTAATCTTAAAAAATAAATGAGTTAAAGGACAAGTCATAGAAACAATAATTTCTTTTTTTTTTTCCAGACAATATGTAGGAAGTTTATTTTTTTTTATTTTTATTTTATTTTTATTTTTATTTAATAGCCTTTTATTTACAGGATATAAACATGGGTAACTTTACAGCATTAACAATTGCCAAACCTCTTGTTCCAATTTTTCACCTCTTACCTCCCCCCACCCCCTCCCCTAGATGGCAGGATGACCAGAAGATGTTAAATATATTAAAATATAACTTAGATACACAATAAGTATACATGACCAAAACATTATTTTGCTGTACAAAAAGAATCAGACTCTGAATTATTGTACAATTAGCTTGTGAAGGAAATCAAAAATGCATGTGTGCATAAATATAGGGATTGGGAATTTAATGTAATGGTTTTTAGTCATCTCCCAGAGTTATTTTTCTGGACATAGCTAGTTCAGTTCATTACTGCTCCATTAGAAATGATTTGGTTGATCTCGTTGCTGAGGATGGCCTGGTCCATCAGAACTGGTCATCATCTAGTATTGTTGTTGAAGTATATAATGATCTCCTGGTCCTGCTCATTTCACTCAGCATCAGTTCTTGTAAGTCTCTCCAGGCCTTTCTGAAATCATCCTGTTGGTCATTTCTTACAGAACAGTAATATTCCATAATTTTCATATACCACAATTTATTCAGCCATTCTCCAACTGATGGACATCCATTCAGTTTCCAGTTTCTAGCCACTACAAAAAGGGCTGCCACAAACATTCGTGCACATACAGGTCCCTTTCCTTCTTTATAATCTCTTTGGGATATAATCCCAGTAGTAACACTGCTGGATCAAAGGGTATGTACAGTTTGATAACTTTTGAGCATAGTTCCAAACTACTCTCCAAAATGGTTGGATTTGTTCACAACTCCACCAACAATGAATCAATGTCCCAGTTTTCCCACATCCCCTCCAACAATCATCATTATTTTTTCCTGTCATCTTAGCCAATCTGACAGGTGTGTAGTGGTATCTTAGAGTTGTCTTAATTTGCATTTCTCTGATTAATAATGACTTGGAGCATCTTTTCATATGACTAGAAATAGTTTCAATTTCTTCATCTGAGAATTGTCTGTTCATATCCTTTGACCATTTTTCAATTGGAGAATGGCTTGATTTTTTATAAATTAGAGTTAATTCTCTATATATTTTGGAAATGAGGCCTTTATCAGAACCTTTGACTGTAAAAATATTTTCCCAGTTTATTGCTTCCCTTCTAATCTTGTCTGCATTAGTTTTGTTTGTACAAAACTTTTCAGTTTGGTATAATCGAAATTTTCTATTTTGTGATCAGTAATGATCTCTAGTTCTGCTTTGGTCATAAAGACCTTCCCCTTCCACAGGTCTGAGAGGTAAACTATCCTATGTTCCTCTAATTTATTAATAATTTCATTCTTTATGCCTAGGTCATGAACCCATTTTGACCTTATCTTGGTGTACTGGCGTTAAGTATGGATCAATGCCTAGTTTCTGCCATATTAGTTTCCAATTTTCCCAGCAATTTTTATCAAACAGTAAGTTCTTATCCCAAAAGCTGGGATCTTTGGGTTTAATACAAAGACTAGGTTGCTATATTTGTTGACGTTTTGTCCCTTGAACCTAATCTATTCCACTGATCAACTAATCTATTCCTTAGCCAATACCAAATAGTTTTGGTAACTGCTGCTCTATAATATAATTTTAGATCTGGTACAGCTAAGCCACCATCATTTGATTTTTTTTCATTAATTCCTTGAAATTCTTGACCTTTGTTTTCCATATGAACTTTGTTGTTATTTTTTCTAGGTCATTAAAATAGTTTTTTGGGAGTCTGATTGGTATAGCGCTAAATAAATAGATTAGTTAAGGTAATATTGTCATCTTTATTATATTTGCTCGCCCTATCCAAGAGCATTTAATATTTTTCCAATTGGTTAGATCAGACTTAATTTGTGTGAAAAGTGGTCTGTAATTTTGCTCATAAAGTTTCTGATTTTCCCTTGGCAGATAGATTCCTAAATATTTTATATTATCAGTAGTTACTTTAAATGGAATTTCTCTTTGTAACTCTGACTGTTGGATTTTGTTAGTGATATATAAGAATGCTGATGACTTATGTGGGTTTATTTTATGACCAGCAACTTTGCTAAAGTTGTGGATTATTTCTAATAACTTTTTAGCAGAATCTCTGGGGTTCTCTAAGTATACCATCATGTCATCGGCAAAGAGTGATAATTTGGCTTCCTCATTGCCTATTCTTATTCCTTTAATCTTTTTCTCAGCTCTTATTGCTATAGCTAGTGTTTCATAGCAACAATAATTTCATAAAAGACAATAATGATGAGACAATATATCAAAAAAATGTGAGATGCAGCCAGAGCAATAGTTAGGGGGAAATTTCAATCTCTAAATTCTTATACTAACAAAAGAAAGAAAGAATAGATCTTCTAACTGGGTATGCAACTAAAAAACAACAACTAGAAAAATAACAAATTAAAAATCCCCAATTAAATTCCCATTAAATAGAAATCTCAAAAATTAAAGGAGAAATTAGTAAAAATGAAAAGTAAAAGAATAAACAAATAAATAAAGCAAGGAGTTAGTTTTATGAGAAAAAATAAAATATATTAAGCCATTAGTTTATTTTTTTTATGGAGCAGCTAGGTGGCACAGTGGATAGAACACTGGCCCTAGAGTTAGGAAGACCTGAATTAAAATCTGACCTCAGTCACTTTACATTTGCTAGCTATGTAATCCTGAGCAAGTCATTTAACCTCAATTGCCTCTCAAAAATAAGGAAGAATTTTATTTTTTACAAAAAAAAGAAAAAAATACCAATATCAAAAATGAAAAGGATGAATGTACTACTAATGAGAATTAAACTAAACCAATTTTTAGGAACTATTTTAACCAACTTATTTTAATAAAATTGACAATCTAATTGAAACATGAATATTTCTAAAATAAAAATTGCCCAGGTTAACAGAACAAGAAATAGAACACATAAAAAGCCCTATCTTGGAAAAAAGAAATTGAACAAGCCATAAATGAGCTCCCTAATTTTTTTTAAAAGACAATATGAATTTACAAGAGAACTCTACCAAACATTTAAAGCTCAATTAATGCCAATACCATATAAACTGCTAAAAAAAAATAAGTAAAGAGGTAGCCCTACCTAATTTCTTCTGTGAAACAAATATGGTTTCAATATCCAAACAAGGAAGAGAAAAACAGGAAAGAAAACTTAAGACCAATTTCCTTAATGAATATTGATGTAAATATTTCAAATAAAATACTAGCAAAGAGATTATAACAACATATCACAAAGATTTTATACTATAGCTAGATTGAATTTATACAAGAAATATAAGGCTGGTTCAATATTTGGAAAAGTATAAGCAAAAATGATTATATCATTATAAGAAAAAAAATCATATGATTATATTAATAGATTGACAGAATTCAACACCCATTCCTATTTAAAACACTTGAAGGCATAAGAAATAATAAAACTGTTTTTAAAATCCTAAATGGTATAAATCTTGTAAAGTTTTTTTTTTAAAGTTGTACAAACAAAACCAATGAAGTCAAAATTAAAAGAAAAATTAGGAAAATAAGGAGAGAAGATTTATAGGGTTCCTCTGATAAAGATCTCGTTTCTCAAATATATGAGAACCGAAACAAATTTATTTTTAAAAATAAGAAGCAATCTCCAACTGATAAATGCTCAAAGGATATGAATAAGCAGTTTTGAACAGAAGAAATCAAATCTATCAGTACTCATATCAGAAAATTCTCTAAATCACTAATAACTAGATAAATACACATTACAACAGTGCTGAGGCACCATCTCACACTCATTAGTTTTGTTAAGATGACAGAAAAGAAAAATGACAAGTGCTAGAGAAAATGTAGGAAATACCCAGTTGGTAGAGTTAAGAACTAGTCCATCCACTCTGGAATTTAATTTGGATTTGTGCTCAATCCAATTGCACAATCCAAATTGGATTTGTGCATAAACTTTGATCCAGCAAGGTTGCCATAAGGAAACCAAAGGTAAAGGACTTATCTGTTCAAAAATATGTATAGTAGCTCTTTTGTGATAGCAAAGAATTGGAAACTGAGGAGATGCCTAACAATTGGGAACTGACTGAACAAGTTATAGTATGTGAATGTGATGGAATACTTTTGTGCTATAAGAAATCATGAAAGAAATTATTTCAGAAAAACTGAAAGACATATATGAATTAATGATGAGTAAAGTGAACATAACCAGAACAATCTTCACAATAACAGTCATACTGTAAAGATAAACAAGGAAAGGATTAATAATTTTGATCAATGTAATGAGCCACCATAATTTATAATAAAATATATTATTTACCTCCAGATAGAGAATTGGTGAACTTAGAATGCAGATTGAAACATATTTTTCTTGCTTTTTTTTTTTTCATAGATGATTTGTATGATTTTATAGGTAGGATGATATCTCTTACCATCCCAATGAATGGATGAGGGTATGGATGGAGAGAGCTAATTTGTAACTAAAAATAAAAATAAAAAATTTAAAATTAGCACTTATGTCCTTATGTGTATTCTGCTAGGTACTGGGAATAAAAGACAAAAAAATGAAACAATCTCAGCCCTCAAGGAGGAATTTGATAGCACAATGGATAGAACACTGATCTTAGAGTCAGGGAGACATAAGTTCAAATCTAGTCTCAAATACTTACTAGCTGTTGATTCAGTCACTTAACCTCTCTTTACCTTAATTTCTTCAACTGTAAAGTAGAGATTAAAACAGCACCTCTTTATCATGGTTGTTCTGAGGATTAGATGAAATAATATTTTTAAAGAACTTTGCAAAGTTCCTGGAACTTAATAAATGTTTTCTTTCTTTCATATAAATATTTACACAAATATACACATTATTATGTATATATACATTATAGGCCTGGGAAAGAAGGAGGAGGAGGAAGAAAAATAAAAAGTGGAGGAAAAGGAGGAGGAAGATCATTCAGAACATATTTTTAATATACACAGAAGAGAACAAAAGGAATATCAGGAGCAGGACAATGCTGTCACTCTAAATTTAATACAGTGTTAGGGATAGGACCTATACCTGAAATGTATTGGTATAGGTATTGATATATTTCCTCAGAAAAGGAAACTCCTGAAAATTTAGGTCAGCACTTTTTCTGCAGCTTATAGTCTTAGCAGGGGTTCTCAAACTACAGCCCACGGGCCAGATGTGGCAGCTGAGGATGATTATCCCCCTCATCCCATGAAGTTTCTTTATTTAAAGGCCCACAAAACAAAGTTTTTGTTTTTACTATAGTCTGGCCCTCCAACAGTCTGAGGGACAGTGAACCGGCCCCCTATTTTAAAAGTTTGAGGACCACTGTGACAATTCCAAAGCACTAAGAGCACTTATTTTCCCCTGGACCACATAATCAGAATGTATCAGAGATGATTTGAAACACAGGTCTTCCAGTTCTCAAACCAATTTTCTATCTACTAACTATAACTTTAATGTATATTAAATGTAATGTATATTGTTGAAATATATTTAAAAATAAAAATTTTAATTTATAGATTCATAGTTTTATAGTATTCTAATTTCCTGGCCTTTGTATATGGAAGTATCAACATTCATAGACTTTTTTTTGTTCAATATGTAAAAATAACTTTTTATTTAATGTTATATGGTCTAATGTTATATGGTGTTTCATTTTATTTCAATCTCAAATCTGGACCACTGGACAAACTTGAGCTGGACCTGGCTCAGGAAACCCAATAAGAGGTAACGAGACATTGAATCAGGTTGGTAGTTATAGGAACAGAGAGAAGAAAATGAATTCAAGACATTGTGGAAGACAAATCTATAGAACTTGACAAATGATTGAATTTGATGATTATGATTATGAGGTTAGGACTATGTTAACTATAGTGAAGGACAATGGCACTCTCAAGAGAAATAAGGAAGTTTGGAAAAGATGAATTTAGAGAGGAAGATAATGAGTTACATGGACATGTTGAGACATCAAAGTAGAAATGTCCAACAGTGAAAAAAGCAGGAATAAAATTCTGAAGAGAGATTAGAATCTACAGCAAATAACTGAACCCATGGAAGCAGATGAAATTCATTCATTCCTTCATTTACTCAACAAGCATTTTTTAACTTCTCTCAAACTGGGTGTCCAGTGGACATATTAAACTCAATATATCCAAAACCAAACTCATTATCTTTTCCCTAATCCCTCTCTCCTTAAAAAAGCCTCACTATTATGGTCAAGGACACCACCATCCCCCAGTTCTCCAGACCTTTTACCTCCTCCCTATCTCTTTCACCTCATATTTAATCTGTTGTTGAGGTCTATTAATTTGACCTTTGAAATATCTCTCAAAAATAGCCTCTTCTCTCCTCTGATATACCACCATTCTAGTGTAAGCTTTCATCATCTCACACCTGGACTATTACAAAGAGTTTGCTATTTGGTAGGCCTGCCACAAGATACTTTCCATTTCAGTGAATTCTCTATTCAGTCACCAAATTAAAGACAAAGTATAAAATAAATCTACAACTACTGGCATTTTTCTAAACAGCAATGACAAAAATCAAGAGGAAATGATAAAAGAGAAATTCTATTAAAACTTACTCTGAATCAATGAATCTATGACCAAGTCATAGTCAAAACATATATAATTAAATTATCATAAATTGGTCAATTAACATTTATTAACTGCCTTTCATGTATCAGGCAATGAGCTATGGGCTGAAAATACAAAAGGAAATATAACATAGTCCTTGCCCTCAGAAGTTTCCTTGGGAGACAATATACAAATATATACAAAGTAAGTTAAATACAAGATAAATAGAAATAACAGAAGGAAGGCATTGCAATTAAGAAGGATTGGAGAAAACTAGCAGTAAAAGAAGGGATTTCAGTTGGTATTTAAAGGAAGTTAATGAGGTCAGTAGGCAGATCAGAGGAGGAAGAGTATTCCAGTCATGGAAAAAAAAAATGCTAAGAGAAGTAGTATCTTGTTTGTGGAACAGCCAAAGGTACAGGATGAAAGAGCAACATATGAAAGAGTAAGCTGTAAGACTGGAAAAATAAGAGGGGGCTAGGTTGTGAAGGACTTTGAATGCAAAACAGAGCATTTTGCATTTGATCTTGGAGGCAATGGGGAGTCACTTATTTTATTTTTACTTTGAGTTTATTGAGTAGATGGATGACATGATTGGACCTATGTTTTAGGAAAAACACTTTAGTGGCTGAATGAAGAATGGATTGAATCAGGAAGAGACTTGAAATAAACTGACCCATTAGCAGGTTATTACAGTATTCCAAATGTGAGGTGATGAGGGCTTGCACTAAAATGGTGGCAGTGCCAGAGGAGAGAATTGGGGAGAAGAGCAATATTCAAGAGATGTTACAAAGGTAAAATCAATAGGCTTTGGAAATAGCTTGGATATGGTAGGGGAAGGGGACAGAAAGAAAGATACTGAGGAGCATGGTTCCTAGATTTTGAATCTGAGAAACTCTGAGGATGATATTTCTTTCTTTCTTTTCTTTCTTGCTTTCTTTTTCTTTCTTTTTTCTTCCTTCCTTCCTTCCTTCCTTCCTCCCTCCCTTCCTCCCTGTTTCTTTCTATCTTTTTTTCTTTTTCACTGCCCAGTTGACGTTGTTGCTTTCTAACAGTAATAGGAAAAGTAAGATTTTGAGGAAAGATGATGAGTTTGGTTTGGGATATATTGAGTTTAAAATCTCTACTGACATTCTTTGAGATTTCTGAAAAGCAGTTGGAGAGGAAAACCTGGAGGTCTGCAGAGTGTATAAAGCAGGATAAATAGATTTGAGAATCATCAGAATAGAGATGATAATTTAATTCAGGAGAACTGATAAGATCACCAAATGAAGTAATAGAGAGGGAGAAGAAAAGAAGACCCAGGACAGAATTAATTCTTAGGGACACCTAAAATTAGAGGGCATGATCTAGAAGAGAATCCAGCAAAGAAGACAAAGATGGTAGAGTCAGAGAGATAGGAAGAGAACCAGAGGAGAATAGTGTCCTGAAAATCTAGAGAGAAGAGAATATCAAAGAGAGAGTAATCAACAGTGTCAAAAGTCACAGAAGTCAAAGAGAATAAGATCAAGAAAAAGTCATTGGATTTGGCAGCTAAGAGGTCATTGGTAACTATAGAGAGAGAAGTTTCAGTGGAAAAATAAGGTTTGAAGCCTATTTGTAAGAGGTTAAGAAGATATCTAGAGGAGAGAAAGTCCAGGTACTTATTGTAAAGAATCTTTTAGAGTTTAGCTAAGGGTAAGAAAATAGGACAATAGCTAGGGGGATTAGAAGGATCAAGTGACAGGTTTTTTTTCAGGAAGGAGAGACAGGAGCATGTTTATAGGTAGTAGAAAATGAGCTAATGGAGAGACCTGAGATTGAAAATAAACAAAAGAATGGAGATAACAGAGGGGCAATCTGTTGGAGGAGATTGGGATGAGATGGGATCTCTTGAACAAGTAGAAGGATTAACTTTGGTAAAGAGTAAGGCAATTTCATCACATGAGGCAGGATTAAAGGAGGAAATAATGGCATAAGACATGTGATAAGAGATGAGAAAGAGGTGAGGTAACCTAGATACTACAGTGGATAGAGTACCAGAAGAGGAGTAAGGAAAATGAGTTTAATTTCAGTTTCACACTTCCTAGCTGTGTGATTCTGGTCAAATCTATTTACCTCTATTTGCCTTAATTTCTTCATCAGAAAAATGGGGGTAATAATAGCATCTGCTTCCCAGTGCTACTGTGAGAATCAAATGAAATTCTATTTCAAAGCATCTCTCACAGTGCTTGACAAGGAGTAAAAGCTATACAAATGCTCATTGTCATTCTTATCAAAAGGGGAGAAAAGGGAGCTCACAGCAAATGGCCTCAATTTTTTAAAAATATAAGGCAAGGTTTCCAGCTGAGTTGGGGGATGGGGAACTATGAGGTGTTAGGAGGGATGAGGAGAGTGGAATAGTGAGTTGATAAGGGAGGTTTAGGAGGATTGTCTATCATAAAAAATAAAAGAAGACAAATAATTGTAGGACAATCATTGTTCAAGGATGGATCATGCCAATATAATTAAGATGGAAATACCCCCAAAATTAGTTTAAAGATTTAGTGTCTTTTTTTGAGGGGGAGGAGAGGGAGTCTAAACTATCATTTTATATGATATACCACAATAAAGCCCAAATATGCCTCTTCAACTTAAATATAAAAGGTATCATACTTTTTTAAACATTGAAGAACAGAAGTAGTCAGTAAAGTAGAATTCTGAACAAAACAATGGATAAAGCTAATTGAAAGATAACAAAGACAATTTCTATTATATAAAACTAAAGAGATTTTGCGCTAACAAAATCAATATAGCTAAGACAGGAAGAGAAATTATCAATAAGAAAAATCTTCACTTTAGATATCTCTAATAAAAATCTACTATCTAAAATATGTAGATTTTAGAATAATGTAAGATAAAGCCATTACTAACAGATAAACAGTCAACAGAGATATAAAAATAATTTTCAAAAGAATTTTAAAATATCATCATTCAAAAATGTTTCAAATTATTAATAATAAGAAAAAAGCAAATTATAACTGAGGTTGTAATTCACATTTTGCAAATTAACAAAGATAATAAGAAATGGAATTAATGTAGAGGAATTACAAGAACACAGGAAAATTAAAACACACTAGGGGAGGGTGTGGATTGAATCAATCACTCTGGAAAATAACATGGAATTTTTGAGAAAAGTGATTGTTATTTGTAATCTTTGACCCAAAGATCTCACTCCCAAACACATATCCCAAGGTATCCGAAAACAAAAAGAAAGGATCTGTGCATACAAAAATATTTATAACACTATATTTTTGGTAGAAAAAAAACTAAAAGCAAACAAGTATCCATTGATTGCAGAATAACAATAAATTGTGGTACATGAATATAATGCAATATCATGGCACCACAAGAAATGACAAATACCAGTTCCAATGATTTTGTGATGAAAAGAGCCATCTACACCCAGAGAGACGACTGTGAGAATTGAGTATGGATCACAACATAGCATTCTCACTCTTTTTGTTGTTTGCTTGCATTTTATTTTCTTTATCATTTTTTCCTTTTTGATTTGATTTTTCTTGTGCACCAAGATAATTGTAAAAATATGCATGCATATATTGGAATTAACATATTTTTATCAAGTTTAACATATGTTGGATTACTTGCCATCTAGGGGAAGGGATTGGGAGAATGGGGGTGGGATGGGGGAATTGGAAAGCAAGGTTTTGCAAGGGTTGATGTTGAAAAATTATCCCTACATAATTTTTGAAAATTAAAAAGTTTGAATAAAAAATATAAAAAATTTTAAAATTAAAAATAAATGACAAATGTGAACAATTCTGAGAAATGTTAGAATTCTTTTCTTTCATTCATTCATTCAATAAGCATTTATTAAGAATTTCTTATGAGGCAAGCACTATGCTAGGCACTGAAAACACAAACAGAAATAAAATGATCTCTTCACTAGGATATTCTGATAGGGACTAGTAAAAGACAATAGGATATGAATGTTAATTGCTATTTAATGGAATTGGACTATCAGGGCTAAGATAGTCTTTGAAAAGCTAGCTTGCCATCTTTGGAGTTGGTCCATCTTCAAAGAATGTGACTTGCTCCAATCTAGAGGACAGTCAGCTAGAGAAGATTCCAACTCCTGAGAGAGAATTACTTTTAGCCTTTTATATTGGTTTTTTATCAGATGAGCAGAGGAAGGGAATTTCTTCTTTCTCTCCTTCAATATTGCATAGGAACTACTCATCCTCTAAGAGATGGCACATCAAAGAGGAACTCAGTGAGTGAAAGCAGTTCCAAGGAATGTGACCCCTAGCAGTACAAAGAGAGCCAGATAGTGATTCAATAAAGAATTAGTCCTGGTAGTTGTGAGTTAAGCCATAAAAAAAAAAAAAAAAAAAAAAAAAAAAAAAAAAAAAAAAAAAAAAAAAAAAAAAAAAAAAAAGAAAGGAAAAGAAAAGAAATCTAAGAGTCCAACTAAGAAATCTACCCCAGAAGGAATGGTGTGCTTAGGGAGCATGAGAATGTCCAGAGAAAAGGAAAAAACATATTGGGATCCTGCAGTTCTGGAGGCATCAATTGCCTGTCTGTACATGTATCTCTCCAGAAAACTCTTAACCTTGATAACTACAACTCTAAAATTCATACTCCAAAGAACTCTTCTGTCTCTCCTTTTGATTGGATTGGACTGTTGGACTGTTCCTCCAACTAGGAAGAACACCCAGACCAATTATGTCTTTACTTCTCACCGTTTCATTTCAGACTTTTTCTACCATTTTCCCCTCCCCAACACACCAAGCATCTTGATCCTCTCACACATTTTAAAATTTTCTTTTATGAGTCATCTTCCTTATTAGAAAATTAGCATTGAAGGCAGGGACTTTAGCTTTTAGCTTATATTTGTAGTCCAGAATACTAGGCTAAGCACAGTATCTGGCTTATAATAGACTCTTACTAAATGCTAGTTGACTGATTGTATACCTAGTTGCTATATCAGTTGGTTTTACTCACTTGGTTATCGTTGTTTTCCATATGGGAAGACTCATGGGCAGGAAGATTGATATATATGAAAATGATTAAATGGTCAAAACAAAAACATTAATAACACCAAAAGAGAAAAAAATAAAATTCTTTTTAAGAGTTTTTTTTAAATAATTGCCTAAAGCACTTACTTTCATTTCTTAAACAGTAAATATTTATCCCTTTGAAATTTGATTCTGTCCCTACCACTCCACCAAAAGTGATCTGAGACCCAAAGTCTAAAATTCAATGAATTTTGCTGTCACTATCCTACACAAATTTAACATGCCCCAAATGATCTCATTGTCTTTCCTTCCAAATCTGATCTTCCAGTTAACTGCCCTACCATAGGATAAGTTGAAGTACATTCAGATGAAGGTGACAAAGATGCTCAAATCTGGCAATTGTGTCATGCAAACGTTAGTTTAAGGAACTTTGGAATGTACTCTTTAAAATAATTTTTATTAATGTTTTATTTATTTTTATTGATGTTTTTTGATTCTTTATATTAATATAATGTCCCATGCACCTCTCCTTCTCTTCCTTCCTAATCCCTTCTGACAAATAGAAAAGCAAAAAAAAAAAAAAAAAAAAGAAAGAAAAAAGAGAGAGAGAGAGAGCATAAATAACTGATACATTAAGAAAGTCCAAAAACATGTACAAGTATAACACCTTTGGGTATCCTACCTCTACCACAGAATAGGTTGGGGATGTCTTCTCATAGCTTTTCATCTGAGTTTTGTTTGATCTTTATAATTTTATTATATTTACTTGTGATTTTTTTGATATATCATTCTTTCCATTTGCATTGTTGTAATTACTGTGTTTATTGTTTTCTTTGTTATGTTTACTTCATTCTGCATCAATTCATATAGATCTTTCTAAGTTTCGCTGTATTCATCATTTGCTTCACTTCTTACAATACAATAGTACTCTATTATATTTACAATAATTTGTTTAGCCATTCCCCAATCAATGAACATCTACTTTGTTTCCAATTCTTAGCTATCATGAAAGTGAAAATATAAATATTTAATACTTTTTTCTTATTAATAGATTGGGGGGCATAAGTCTAATCATGAAGTCAATGTTCAAAGGGTATGAAAATTTTAATTACTTTACTTTCATAATTTAAAATTGTTTTTGAAAATGATTGTGCCATTTCACAGCTCGGCCAACAAAGGGTCAGTATGCCTATCTTCCCACAACTCCTCCAACATTTTTGCCATTTAAAAAAAAAATTTGTCAGTTTTTAGAGTATGTGGTAAACAGAATTGTTTTGATTTGCAATTCTCTTAGTCTTAGTGATTTGGAGCATTTTTTCATGTGGTTGTGAATACTTCAAAGTTCTTTTGAGAACAATTTGCTTATATCCCTTGATCAGTTATCTGTTGAGGAATGGCTATTAATTAAATTTATTATTATTTTATATATCTTGGCTATCAATCCCTTATCAGAGAAATTTAATTCAAAATTTTTTTCCCATTCAACCACTTTTCTTCTTATTCATGTGGCCAATGCAAAAACTTTTCAGTTTCAAGTAATCAAAATTATCTATTTTATCTTTTTAAATCACCTCTATATTTTGTTTAGTTAAGAATCCTTCTGTTACCAACAGGATGATTTTAGAGACGCCTGGAGAGACTTACATGAACTGATACTAAGTGAAATGATCAGAACCAGGAGATCATTATACAAGGCAACAACAAGACTATAGGATGATCAGTTCTGATGGACATGGCTCTCTTCAACAATGAGATGATTCAAATCGGTTCCAATTGTTCAGTGATGAAGAAAGCCATATACACCTAGAGAGAGGCCTGTGTGGGAACTTGAGTGTGGACCACAACATAGCATTTTCACACTTTCTGTTGATTTGCTTGCATTTTGTTTTCCTTCTCAGGTTTTTTTCTTTCTAGATCCGATTTTTCTTGTACAGCAAGATAACTGTATAAATATTGGATTTAACATATTTAACATATAACATATTATTAACATATTTAACATGTACTGGACTACCTGCCATCTAGACAAGGAGGTGGGGGAAAAGAGGGAAAAATTTGAAACAGAAAGTTTTGCAAGGGTCAATGTTGAAAAATTACCTATGCATATGTTTTGTAATTAAAAAGCTTTAATTAAAAAAAAAAGAATCCATCTCTTAGCTATATCTGTGAGAGGTACATAATCAGTTTCTCTTCTAATTTTTCAAAGCATGATCTTTAATATTAAAGCTACATATCCATGTAGATTATAATGTGAAGTGTGGCATAAGATGTTGGCTTAAACTTAATTTCTGTCAAACTGCTTTCCAAATTTCCCACTAATTTTTTATCAATTAAAGAGTTCTTCCCTGAGGTGACTTATGTTTCCCACTTTATCAAACACTAAGTTATTGAGTTCTATAATTTTTAGATCTCCCTTGTCTAATTTATTCCTTTGATTTTTAATTAGTACCAGATGATTTTCATGACTGCTGCTTTATACTATAGTTCAAGGTCTGGAAATGCTATTCCTCTCTCATTCTTATTTACATCATTTCTTTTGATATTATAGATCTCTTGGTTTTCAAGTGAATTCTGTTAATTTATCAAGTTTTATAAATTATTTTCCTGATAATTTGATTGGTATAGCATCACAAGTGCAGGAACTGGAAATGTTTAACCTAGAAAAGGAATTTCTTGAGGGAACATGATAATTGTGTTCAAGCATCAGAAGAATTATTGAATAAAAGAGAGATTCTACTTATTCTGTTTGACATCCTCACCCCATCCCACCCTACCCCAGAAAGCAGAGTAAGGAACAACTGATGAAAGTTGTAAAGAAGCAGGTTTTAGCTTAATATCAAGGAGACTATTCTCACAATTAGAGATATAAAAAAGTGGAATAATGGTCAGTGACATTGAGTCACTGAAGAACTAGAGTTCTTCAAGAAGAAGCTATATAACCACTTGTTGGAAATGTATGTCCTAGAGAGGATTCTCACTAACGTATGAGTTAAACTTAAACTCTAAGGTCTTTTCTAGGACTTGGATTCTGTGAATTTTATTCTCTATCAATTATATTACTATCTATTAAGTCACTTGGACTTGAAATCTCTCAGTCATTTTCCATTCTCTTAGATTCAGTGATGGGCATTGGTGTCCTTGCTTTGCCACAAACAAGAGTTTCCCAAATGCCTGGAATTCTCTTCCTCCTCATCTATCTCTTGGCTTCCCTGGCTTCCTTCAAATCCAAACTAAAATTCCATCTTCTATAGGAAGCCTTTCCTGATCTTTTATTTCTAGTGTCTTTCCTCTATCAATAATTTCCTATCAATATTTTATATAGCTTGTTTCTATATAATTGTTTGTATTATGAACTCCGTGAAGGCAGGGACTATCTTTTGCCTGTCTTTATATTCCCAGCATTTAGCACAGTGCCTACTACATAGTAGGTGCTTAATAATTGCTTATTGACTAACTTGCCCTTGCCCTCTGATAATTCTATCAGTTGCTAAGTACTGTTGGCTTTATCTTCATAATGTTTGTACATCTGTCCCTCCTTTCAAACTCTGTGTCTTTACCCTTTCCAGACCCTTCAATATACCACATCGGGAATATTAAAACAGTCTCCAAACTGGTGTCACTGCATCAGTCAATCTTGCACATGTTGCCAGAAAATTTTTTTCTAATGCACAGGTCTCTTTTATATTCATTCACTCACTTCATTTATTCATATATTCCTTTAACAAATCACTTTGTGAAATGCATTGTGCTGAGTCTTATGGGGGAACCTGAGATATATAAGACAGCATCCCCAGTCAAAATAGTCTTAGAGAAAAATCTATATTACTAAAAACTTTGAGCAAAAAAAGAAATAGATCAATTAATTGGTCATGAACTAAAAAAATTTAAGGCCACTAAACACAAAAATAAAAATTCTGAAAATAAAAAATTAATAAAATTGAAAGCAAAAAAAGTTACAAGTAAAAATTTCTTTTTAAGCCAATAAAAATAGATAAGCTAGTAGATAATCTGATTTAAAAAAGAAAAACTATATTATCCATAACAAAAGTTTAAAAATGCACAACAAATGGAGAAGAAATAAAGACAATTGTTGTAAGCTATTTTGCTCAACCACATGCCAACAAAAATTATAACTATACCTGTGAACTTCCCACCTCTGTAAAGGAGTGGGGAGAATTATTTTCTCATATGTCTTCTTTAGAGTCATACTTATCTTTTGTAATTTTCTAAATTTCACTTTTGATTATTTAAACTTGTTCTTTGCACTTATATTGTTGTTACAATGTTACAATGTATGTTATTTATTGGTTCTGCTTACTTACCTTTGCATCAGATCTTGTAAATCCATACTTGTCTCTATTCATTATATTCATCATTTCTTACAGTATAGTACTATTCTCTTATATTCCTGTATCATTCATTTGATCATTTCCCAAATAATGAACATCTACTTTGTTTCCAATTGTTTCATTTTGTTTTGTTTTTGTTTTATTTTGTTTCTTTTCTTTTCACCTTTGTATCCCATAATTTAGCACAGTACATCATCGTACCTATTAACTGTTAAATTGAAATGACTAATGATAATTTTCTTATTGGATGATTGAATAAATCAATGAAAGAATAAATGAAAAGGTTTACAGTTAGGGAAGGAAATTAGCTTCCTCAGATCCTATCCTACTCTCCAAGTCAGGACTCAGTGCTGAGAGAAAGTAAAGCCTGGAACCTTACTCCTGAGGTATATCACTTACCAATATGGAGTACTTTAATCTGGAATAATGGGTCTACTGGGATCTTGAAAACTTTTAACTCAGAGTCTGGCTAATGAGGACAGTTGTACATCAACTTCAAGTCACCTGAATAATATCGTTTTTCTCCTTTGGGAAGGATAGTAATTTATAGCCCTCAATGCAGTAAAATAACAGCAATTGTAAACAGAAAGCTGCCACTCCCCTACTCAGGGGCCTCTAACCATTCAAACTCACAGGCTTTTCTACCACTGCTACCAAAGTCCAGAAAGTCCAGGACCATATATTCCTGAGCCATAGAAATCTCTGGGCTAGGTCTCTTCAGATCCTGAAATAATGAGGAGTCTGAGGAGACCTAGCCCAAATAATTCTAGATGACCATTAGCTCAAGAAGACCATGCCTTCTCTGCTGTCTGTTACTTAATTAAATAACTAGAATTTATTAAGCACCAACTACATGCAAGGCACTATGCTAAGTGCTGGGGATACAAAAAAAGGCAAATCAAAAACAAAAACCCAGTCTCTACTCCCAGGAAGCTAACATTCTAATGTGGGAGATAGCACATAAACAGTTTTGTACAGACAAGAGATGGACAGCATAAACTAGGGGTGATCTCAAAGAGAAGGCAAGTTCTAAGGAGGGCTAGGAAAGGCTTCTTGCCAAAGATGGAAACTGGATTTCCTGATAAACCTTATTATGGGACAAGGAGAGTCAAAAACCGGGAGAGAGGCTCTGTCTGTGGGGATGGTATCCATTCAAGCAAGCCAAGATGTTGTCTTCTAGTGAAGAAACTTGACAATTTTTAATATCAGTGCCAGACCTTGGGCATTCTCTGCAGCCCCCAGCCCCATTTCAACATCATCCTTATTCATCCTCTCCCTCAAGCTTCCGCATTTCCTGCACCTAGTTCTTCAATTTCAAATTCCCAGAGGATGAAAAAGATTTTAGAATTAAATGAGACCTTTGAAATGCTACCTTTTGCCCCCATTTTACATATAAGGAAAACCAAAAAGAGAAGGGGAAATAACCTGCCTTTGAGTACCCAGATAGTAGGATTCAAACACAGGTTTAACATGACTTCTGGTAACAACCCATGCCTTATTATCCACTCCAAACTGTAAGACTCAGAAATAGAGAGGCAAATGTAATGAATTAGAAAGAATCTTAGCTAAGAAATTAGAAGACCCTGTTTCAAAGCCTTACTCTAATAAACTGCTGTGTGATCTTTGAACAATTGGGATAAAAGGGAACTCAGGAAAATTTTAGAATAAAATAGAAGAAATATGGCCAATATTCCCCCTGAAAACTACTATGATGCTTAATGAATATTTCTGATTCAGACTGGATTTCATATTTAACAAATTTGCAGGGAAAATATTACTAATATCACAGTTCTCTCTCTCTCTCTCTTTCTCTCTCTCTCTCTCTCTCTCTCTCTCTCTCTCTCTCTCTCTCTTTCCCTCCCATCCTTCCTCTTTGTCTCTCTCCCTCTCTCTCCCCCCACTTTTCTCTCTCTCCTCCTCCCCTCTCTGTCCCCCTTCCTCTCTCTTTGGAGGCAGGTGGGATTAAGTGACTTGCCCATAGTCACACAGCTAAAATGTGTTAAGTGTCTGAGTCTGCATTTGAACTCAGGTCCTCCTGATTCCATGACTGTTGCTCTATCCTTTGCTGCCCTATCACAGTTCTCTTAGAGCACTCAGAGCTATGTCCCTTAGAACACCAGGTTTCTATATTCTATCTCCTGTGTTATATAATTCTTTGACCATCAAGCTCATGATGAAAGATAGAACTAAACAAGATCCCAACCATCCTGGATGTTTTGGGATCCCTTCATCACTGTCACGGAGGCATCTCAAACTGATTCCTGCTCACTCCTTAATGTTATAGTTTGGTAGAGAAGAAAATGCTAGTCTGAGTCTTGGTCCATTAGCAATGGTGTGATCCTGGGAAAGTCCTATTCCTCTCTGAGCATATTTCCTCATTTTTAAAGAGGGGATGATGATCTCAGCTACTTCAATTACTTTGCAGAGTGGTTATGATGAAAGCATTTTGTAATCCCTAAGGTATTACAGAAATGGGAGATTTACTTCGTATGGTATTCTTCCCTGATCCCTTCCACACCTCAAATGTGAAATTCATAGTCATTTATAGGAAGAAATCTTAAGAATCCTCTAGTCCAATGGTTCTCAAACTTTTTAGTCTCAGGATCACTTTACATTATATAGTCATGCAAAAATTATTGTAGATACCATCAAACAGCTTTTGTTATGTGTGTTTATATATCCAAACATGTCAGTGTTAACCATTTTCAAAATTAAAATGTCTTAATATTATTATAAAAAGAGTTTTGACAAAAGATTCCCTGAAAAGGTCTCAGGGATTCCTAGTAGCCCTGGACACATTTGAGAACCACTGATCTTATTCCCTCATTTTACAGCCGAGTAAACTGAGATCTAGAAAAATAAAGTTATTTGCTCAAAGTCATCCTCATAAATGGCAAAAATAGCACCTGCTTCTCTAAATTCCTATCTATTATTATTCCTATGGCTCCATCCTGCTCCGTATGTTCCCTAAGTTCCTTGATGAAGAAAGGAACTGATAAAGAACCATGGGCAGGGCAAAGGTGGAAAAGAGCAATCACTAGAGAACAAAACCATAAGACACCTGTAAAGTCATGAAAATTTACTATGGGAAGTCACTGCCCTCAGACCCCCCAGAAACAGCAGCCTATGGCCCTGTGGTATCATATTTGTAAGTCTAAAGCCAGAATCAGTCTCTGTCCAGATATTACCCACAACTCCTCCTGCCCTAGGCAGCTCACCCTCTCTCATCCCACCTACCACATTCTCTACCATTACTGTCCAGGTATCCTCTAAAAGTTCAGGGCTTGGGGAGTCAGTTTTCATGATTCTCCCATGACCCTCTTGACCAGACAAAAAGCTGATCATCAGTCCCCTTTGTATATCTGTGTCATACCTGAAGCACGGGCCCAGCTCTTGTAAATGTTGGTCCTGACTTGCACGGCGGAACTCTGAGCTATACAGACTTTGGTTCCTTGTCTCCACTTTTCTCCTTGGTAATCATTAACATTGCCAGTGGCCCTTCTTCCTGCCTGGCCCTCCTCAGCCCTCTCTCTGTGTTCTCAGTAGCATGAAAAGAGTTTTTATGGGAGAAACCCTGAGACTTTTTCCATTTAGTGAGAATCACCTAGAGGATCAACAGCAAGCCCTGGAGAAAAGGGTCTCTGAGAAGGGTAAGGACTGGATGTTAAAGATGGAGGTTGAGAGGAGAGACCTAACAAGAAATGGTGAAGAGGTAAAGACCTTAGAAAAAAGCTCCCACAGTTCCAATAAACTTGGGATGGAAAATGTCATTGATATTCAGAGAGAGAATTATGGAAACTTGAATATGTATTGAAACAGTATTTTCAACTTTTTGTTGTTATTGTTTGATTTTCTTTCATGGTTTTTTTCCCTTTTGATCTGATTTTTTTTTCTTATACAACATGATGAATATGTAAATATGTTTAAAAGAATTGCACCCATTTAATCTATATCAGATTTCTTATTGTCTTGGGAGGGGAATGTAAGGAAGGGAGAGAGAAAAATTTGGAACACAAAGTCTTACAAAAACAAATGTTGAAAAACATTTTTAAATATATTTGGAAAAACAAAATACTATTGAGAAAAAAAAAGAAAAGAAAAATCACTACTGTGGGGGCCTCACCTCCTATAGCTCCAAGGACTAGCCCTAAACCAACTGCTTTCCCTGGCCCTGGTTCAATCTCTTTCAGGAGAGGAAACACATGAAGGAGCATCTGCTCTAAAACTTGCCCTTACCCCAAACTCCTTGCTGAAGAGCCAAAATCCTAACCCCAAAAGATACCCCAGATTGTAGCCATTTTTCTGTCTTGAGTCTTAGTGGACCATTAGCTCCATTGCTAAAACCAAGAAGAAAAAAATGAAGAAGAAGAGGACTGAATTTAGTATTTTCCTCTCCCAGTGGCTTGGAGGTGAGTAAAGTACAGCAAAAGTTCTGGACTTAATGTTAGAAGATCTAAGTTTCTGGTCTGTCACTGAATCAACCTCTAGGCATGTCGGTGAGAAAGCATGGTTTAGTCAATTCACTTCAAATTCTGTCTCTGACACACCAGTTATGTGACCCTTGGCAAGCCATAAAACCTCTCTGAACCTCAGTTTCTTTATCTCTCAGCTTAGGGTTGGCCCAGATGTCCTCTAGGTCTCTTCCAACTCTAAATTAATAATCCGATTACCTTTTTCTGGCCTAGGTTTTCTCCTGTTTAAAATTAAGAGTTTGTAGAGGAAGAAGGAAGCAATTAGGTAACAGCTGGTGGCACAGTGAATAGAACACTGCCTCTGATATCAGGAAGACCTGAGTTCAAATATGATCTCAGATACTTATCAGCTATATGATCCTGGGCAAATTTACTTAACTCCTAATTGTTTCAAAAAATGAAGAGGTTGAACTAAATTTGGAGTTCTTAATTATAAGTCCATGAATTTAGGTGAGAAAAAATTTTTTACTTCTTTATATTCATAAACCTTTAACTGAAATTAACTATTCCCTTTAATTATAAATGTAGGCAACAAACCACAGTAATGTTAGACTTCACCAGCCTAATACATGGGTCCAGTGCATTGAAAGGATTGAGAACCCTTGTATCTCTGAGGTTTCTTCCAGTCCTGTTAATCAGGGCTTTGTATTCTTAGCTCCCTCCAAGTCCTGACCTGCAAAAAGATGCTAGTTTCAACTGATTCAACGATTATTTGCAGAGAATCTACAATGCATAAATCCCTGTTTGGGACACATTTGTGTTCCAGAAAACAAAAGCACAAAATTGAGGAAGAGGAGAACCAAGGAAGGGGAGAGTGTGGAAGAGCTGGAAGGGGGCTTACCTCAAGCTCCTTAGCTTTTTCTGTGATCTGTGGTGATAGACAGAGGATCCAGCCTCTTCCCCCTGCCTAGGCCCCATCCTGGCTAAGCTTCCCAGGGTCGAGAATGGGAATGTGGGGCCCAACCCTTCAGAACCTCTTGTAAACAGACTGGGCATTGTTCAGGGGGCACCCAGGCGGAAGGAAGCAGGCAGGCTGAAGGTCTGAAGGCCAAAGAAGGGTACATGGGCCCCAAACTCTGGGTTATAGATGCCCCCCTTCACCTCTCTCTCCCTGAAGAACTTGGGTCAATAGCAAGGAGGGGTGAGAGGGATTGAGAAGAATTATGGAGGCAACATGATAAAGTGAGAAGAGACTGGGACTGAGAGGCTACACATAGGAATTCTAGTTACTGATCTGCCGCTAATTTTCCATTTCTTTGGACTAATGAGTTCCCCCTCTCTTGCTCAGTTTCTTTGGCTATGAAATCAAAAAATTAGAACATTTGAATACAAATCTAACATCAATATACTATAAAAACAAGAGCCTTAGCTTTTAAGTCAAAGGATTTGGATTCAAATTCTTCTTACCACCATTGAGACTTTGATCAAGTCATTTGAACCTCTCTCAGACTCAGTTTCCAGCTCTAAAAATTAAGAGAATTACTGAGAAATAAAGTGGCTTTGGAGAACAAAAAAGGAAAGAAACTATATAAACTTTTCAAGGTCAGGTTCATTTTTTGTTGTTGTTTACAAAAAATCTTATACATAGCAGGTACTTAATAAATGTTATTGAATAAAAAAAAATAAGATGAAGGAATTGACCGGAATAATTGTTAAGGTCTTTTCCAGCACCAACATTGTATAGTTCTATGTATCTAAAGGTGAAACAATGTATAACCTTTTCAGTTCATTGATGAGGAAAAGGAAAGTAACTTTCCAAGATCGCCTAAAGAGAACTGAGACAAGAATTAAGGCTTCCTGACTCCCAGTTCTGGACTCTTTTTACTGTCTTCTCCTGGCAGAGGAAAAAAAAAAAATGCAACAGAATACATATGACAGTCCCTTCAAGGGTGCATGCAAATTGAATGCAAATTTTATGCTAATTTCAACTGCCTTTGGGGGATAAGATGAAAATTCTTCTCTTAATGAAGGCCCTTGAAAATGTCCTGTTGTTTAGGAACTAGGCTACTGCTTATCTAAGGTCATTTTACAGATAAAGAATCTCAGGTTCAGAGAGGTCAAGTGACTTATCTAAAATCACAAAGCCAAGAAGCTTAAGGAGTGGGATTCAAATCCAGATCTTGACTTCAGATCCAGGCCTCTTTCCATCTCACCCATAGCCTTTCCAAAGGGTGGAACACCTTCCAGGGATTGTAGGGAAGAAGGAAGTGCCAAGGGGGGCATTTATTAGTAAAGGTTCTGAAGGGGGGGGGCAGAAGTCCCCCATTTTACAGGAAGAGAAACCAGTGCCCATATAGAAGTCATTTGACCAGGATTGCATAGCTAGTAAATGACACAAATTGGAGTCAAACCCAATGTCCTGATTAAGGCTCATCCCACTATCATAATCCCCAAATTCACTGGGGACATACTTTGGCTTCTGACAATTGTAATTCAAGATTGGCTCTGAGAGGTTTTAGGAAACTGTAGGATTGGGGCTGAATGCAGCAATGATCAATCCAAATGACCTTCTTTCACCTCTGGGCCAACTCTGTATGCTACAGGCCATCAAAGAGAGGCTGGAGTAGGCCTAGGATTGTGAAACAGGATGGATGCATTAATCAGTAGGAAAGAGTATGGAAGAGGAAGAGAAGAAATGAACAAAGGAGAAGAAGAAAAGGTGGAACTGGAAGTGTGGAGGGAGAAGAAATAATGGAGAATCTCTCTGGGTCATCTAAGTAGACAAAGGTACCCCCATTTGGAAAATGAAGTCTTGAGATGGCTTAGGTAAAAGAGATGGCACATACCTGGCCAGATAGGACTAGAACCAGGGGCTTTGGCCGTGAATTCTGATGTTGCTGGGAATGACTTGTCCTTTGATATATAAGCCTAATGTCAGAGGCTTTAAACGAATTGACTTGGTATCAGGAGAGATTAAAAATATTTATTAAGTATCTACTATGTGCCAGGCACTGTGCTAAATTCTAGGGATACTAAGAAAGTCTAAATGTAAAAGTCTAATACAGGAAACAACTAAGAAACAAGCTACATACAAGATAAATGGGAAATAACTAACAGAAAGAAAGCACTAGAATTAAAAAAGATGGGGAAAAGTTTCCTGTAGTAGCATTATAAGTGAAACTTGAAGGAAGCCAAGGAATCCAGGAGGTGGGGGATGAAAAGGGAGAGCATTCCAGGCATGGGGAACAACTGCCTTCCTCTACTAGGCAGATATGTAGCAATCCTTAGGATACCCATTAATTCCCCTTATGATTACTTAGTATTACAAGGCTTCAAATGTAAAATTATATTTAATAAAAGATACAATAAGGAAAAAGAAAGAACATAGCCTAACAGAGAGAGGACTAGCAGAGATCAGGAAGCCTTGGGTTCATGTTTTTTAACTGCCACATGCTGGCTATGTGATCATGGGCAAGTGATTTAAGATCTGTGCTCTAGGAAATTCTGAGACTGGATGTCACAAATGCCAATCTGTATCAGCAGAAGAAACTCTTACACTGGGAATTCCCTACATTGATAAAATCATAAGTCTCAATACCCTCTCCCACAAACACAAAGTCCTTACAGGAAGGACTTGTATCACAACCCATCACCCCTTCCAGCCTTTACAAGAAATTAGGTGGCACAGTGAATAGAGTCCTGGTTCTGATGTCAAGAAAACCTAAGTTCAAGTACCAACCACAGAAGCTTACTAGATGTGTGACTCTGGGCAAGCCACTTTAACATATATCTGACTCAGGTTTCTCATCTATAAAATGAGATTAGTAGTAGCATACACCTCCGAGTTGTTATGAGAATCAACTGAAATAATATTTATGAACTACATAGCCCAGCACCTACCACATTGTTGTTCAGTAATCTTCTTTGTGACTCTGTGGACCACAGCATGCCAATGCTGTCCATGGGTTTTTTGTTTCTTTGTTTGTTTTGGGGGGGAGATACTGGAGTGGTTTGCCATTTCCTTTTCCAATGTATTAAGGCAAACAGTTAAGTGATTTGCAGAATTAAGTGACACACACTTAGTAAGTACTTAGCACGCATGAGCGCGCACACGCACGCACGCACACACACACACACAACTAGTAAGTACTTTAGGCTGGATTTGAATTAAGTTTTCTGGAGTCCAAGTCCAGAGCTCTATCCTCTGAGTCACCTAGCTTCCCTATAGCTCTTTGGAACATGATAGGCATTTAATAAATACTCGTTTCCTTCCTTCTTTCATTCTAATGATCAACTTTTTAGCTCTGATATTCTGCTTCCTATCATTTTAAGTCTTCTTTGCTACACCATGATTGATCCATTCAAAATAAAAGAGATAGAAATATCCTCTTTTCCTTTAATAACCCCAATATCCTTGCTTTAACAGTACAAGACAGAACACTGAAGCAGAAAATGCCTTAGTCTTAGAGTCAGGATATCAGAATTTCATATCCCCATTGTGATACTTAATAATTGTATGGGGACAAATGACTTGCTTGGTCTTCCTCTATCAAGATTTCCTGATCCACAAATTGAAGATAATCATATTGGTATAATACTATTTACTAGTATAACTATTTAAACTGTGGTCCACAGAGGAAATATTATATATAAATAAGATATGGGACCTAGAAAGCTCTTTTGATATTTTAAGAGATCAACTGGCATCAAATGACATGCTTTGGTGCAGCACCAAATATGGACTGATATAGGTACCAAATGTTGAAAGTCAAACAGGTGAAGAATTCCCAATGACCATTCTCTTTGGCAAAAATTATTTTTGTTTTTGAGAAGCTCCAGATAAAATGAAGAGATACAATAGACATTAGGAGTGGCAAATATGAAATAGATTTGGGACAGCATTTAGTTAGACAACAAAGTGGTTTTAACAATTAACAATGGGGCGGGGGGGGGGGAACCCAAATAATAATGGAAAAGACAAGTTCCCTAGTGAAAGGCACACTTAACTAGGGAAAGGATATACCCCATGAGGTAGAAGTATGTCCTTAACTGAGAGGCTAAATCCACAGAGTTTAGCACTCTAAAAGTGAGTTAGCTATAACAAGGAGAAAGACACCATAAGGCATGGGGAAGAGGGCAGGAGAAAGATATATCCAGGCAGATTTAACCTAAAAGGGATTTGGCAAAGATGTCATGAGCCATGGACAGATTTATAGTGGAAATTTAACCTAGGGCCTGAGGGGGCTGACATAACTTGGATTTATGACAGAATACAGCACTTAAAGTCAAGAAGACTCATCTTTTGGAATTTAAATCTGGCCTCAGATACTTACTAGCTGAGTGACAGCAAATCATTTAATCCTGTTTGTCTTAGTTTCCTCATCTGCAAAATGACCTGCTTTTCTTAGAGAATACTTTTATCAGTACTTTAGACTTTCTCTGTCAAGCCCACCTAGTAATCCAGAACCTCATCACTGTTATATGTCCCCAATGAAGACTGAGATTTTCTATCTTTTGATGAACTAGAAAAGAGTTGTGGCTGGACACTCACCACTTGACTCTTTTAAGTCTCTTAAGAAATTATATCTATCTTCTACACATCAGATGTTTGCAAGGTGGCAGTATTTTGATCTTAGGAAATTCAGAATCAAAGCCCTGGTCATTCTGGGTAAAAAGCAGTCCTGTCCCAGACCAGGAAAATAATAGTAATATCTTGGTCAGTTTAACACTCTCCTACCAAATACTTGTTACAAAAAAAAAAAAAAAAAAAAAAAAAAAGAAAAGAAAAGAAAAGAAAAGAAAAGAAAAGAAAAGAAAGAAAGAAAGAAAGAAAGAAAGAAAGAAAGAAAGAAAGAAAGAAAGAAAACATTTACCCATACAATAGAAATTGAAGTTAAACTGATTAGGATAGAAGATAGAATTGAAAAAAGAGTAAAAGGATTCAAGTCAAGAGCAAGATACATCTCAGCTAAAAGTAGGAAAGAGCACAGCAAAGAAGCCCACTCTTTGTAGTCTCTAGGGTTGCTGGTGCTGGGAACTAAAGGACATGTGTGATGTCTAGCTTTTCCCACATGACTGCAGTTCCAAGGGTTTCACCTTAGCTGTCCATCAAGGAACTTCCAAACCTCCTTGGGGGGGGGGAAGGAAACTATATTTGCATTCATCACTTCACACAGAATTATTGTAAAATAAGTTTTTGGCAAATCTTAAATGACTGCAGGAATGAAAATTAAGATTTTCCTATCCTCTCTGTCACCCAGATTCAAAATTGAGTCCTTCTTATCCTCACCTCTTCTTTCTTGACCTATTTCATTCATTATCTGCCCTCTTCTTCACTTCCATAGAAAATAGCCTAGTTGAGAAGTTCTGTTCTTATCAGCTGAACAAATAACCAGTTAACTCTTAACTGATTTCATAGCTTCCCACATGTCCCCAATCTGCCCCATCATGACAGTCATTGGACTCTAAATTTGGAATTGGGGCCCCTAATTTTTTTTTTTTTTTTAGTTCTGGTTTCAGAACCATTATTCTATTGTCTTCTGCTGCTACTGCTGCTACTGCTGCTGAGGCAATTGGGGTTAAGTGACTTGCTCAGGGTCACACAGCTAGGAAGTATTAAGTGTCTGAAGTCAGATTTGAACTGAGGTTCTCCCAACTTCAGGGCTGGTGCTCTATCTACTGTATCACCTAGCTGCCCCCCAGAACCCAGAGGTCCACTAGTTTCAGCAGACCCTTAGCTGTTACCTCTGATAAAGTGTTGGTTTTGCCACTGTTCTGGATAAGGGTAAGAACTTGAATATTCAAGTTCTGTGAATAATCTTTATTGCATCTTTATCTCCCCCTTATGCTTATTTATTTATCAAGGCAATTGGATTTAAGTGACTTCCTGGGTCACACAGCTGGTTAAGTGTTGAGTATCTTAAAATATCACTAGTTCACCTTCCAGAATTTAATTCCAGAATGCATCCTTACAGTTGCTCCCCCTAATACTTCCTACCTAAAAATTACCCATGCATCTGTTTTGTAAATAAAAAGTTTTAATAAAAAAAAAAATTCCAGAATGCATCCTTACAGTTGCTCCCCCTAATACTTCCTACAGTCTAGTCAGACTGGACAACTTGCTGTTCTACCAAAACACTTGGCAATCTTTTTTGCCTCTGAACCAAGTGCACATATCATCTAAAATGCCCTCCTCTTCTTTAATGTCTACCTCAAATGCCATCATCTTCAAGAAATTTTCTTCAATCAATTCTACCCCTAAACCTGTTTCAGAGCTAGAAACCTCACTTCTACTATAGCATAGACACCAAGATGGGCAAGGGCTGAATGTTAAAGTGATTGACTTCCCACTTTTCCCTAATGCCTGACCTTCTGGACTCCTATTCCTTGTCTTCAAAAGGCCCCAGTTTCATGGCTAATTTGCCACACCCAGACCTTTGGAGCCAGATACAATCCATCTGACTAACCTAAGAGTGAGTGTTCTAACCTATGCCCTTCATCTTCTTCACTTTAGAACTGTCCCAAGTAGCCCTTTTCATCTTTTTCATCCTTGTCTCTATTTCTCAGGAGAAGAGTGAGGAGAGAATCAGACCTATTCCAGTTTGGGCAATAAATCATCCAGTGAAAAACATCATCCCGGAGTAGTGGGAAATCAGGAAAGCTGAATTCTATCTAGTCCTAAAAGAATCTAGACATTCTCTTTCCCTCTCTTAGCCCCAGTTTTTCTATCTATAGTTCTTCTACCAATAAAATTGGGAGTCTCTCAGAGTCCCTGTCTTCCTTCATGACTCAGCATGAGCTACTTCCCCCACCTACAACCATTCACCTTCACCCTGACTACACACATACCGGTTTTGAATATCAAATTCCTATTGAATGTGTATTTCCTATCATCATTCCTATTCTAGGAATTCCTTAAGAACGGGAACTGTTTTGCCTTCAGTTTTCTGTTTTCAGAAAATAGCTGCTTGATGATGCTTGTTGATTGGTTGACTAGGGGTTGGACTTGGAGCCCCTAGCCCAGTTTCAGCCTGTCTAGTTCCACTTCAATGTCTTCCTATCCCACTCCCAATCCCAAATCCCCACTGTAGCCCAGCCTTTTTCTATTCCTCCAGCAGAGTCCAGTCCAGGCCTCAGTCTCTCAAGTTGTTTCCACCCCTATCTCCCTAGCAGAGTCTGGCCTGGGCCTGCCTGTGTGTCCTGCCTTTTGTTGCCCCAACTCCTTTCGCAACTTGGTTGAAGCTTGAAGCTTCCAATACATAAAGCGTGGAGTTCGAGTGGGAGGGGACCTTATGGGCCATTTAGTCTAACCCTTTCATTTAATAGATGAGGAAAATGCAAGTCACTGAAGTTAAGGGCAAGATCGCACAGGTAGTAAATGCTAGGGAAATGAATCAGTCTCAAATCACTTGACTCAAAATCAGCATTCATTTATCCACATCCCCTCATTCTTCAAGTCAAGAGAGGAAACTCCTCTACTTATCGTTCTCCCCCTTTTTATATTTCCCCTCCCCATTCCCACCAAAACCCAGCCCAGGGCTTTAGTTCTCCCCTCCCCCTCTCCTGGGTACTGTTCAGTTTCTTTATCTTTGAACCCACCAGCCATCATCCCCATTAAGCTTATCTCCCTGATGTTAATTCTTGTCTCTCTCCTTTCTTCTTTCTTCCTTCAAATTTTCCTAGAGTACATTGTCAAGATCTCTCCTTTACTCTACTTATTTCTTGCATACTCTAACTTATTTCATGTTTCTATCGACATATTATTCTCTTATACTAATATAAGCTCTTTGACAACAGGAATGGTGTCTTTTTTTTTTTTTTTTTTTTTTTTTTTTTAATCTTTACATATCCAGCATGGACTCCTTTCTTTGCACAAAGTAGATAATTAATAAAATTATAGCATTGAATGAAACATTCTCATTCAAACATGGCCTGGGACTGTGATCTCCCCTATTTCCTCCCTCTCTAAAAATCCACTCTATGGCCCTAAACCCCATAGCCTATCATCTCTGACACCCCCAATACAAGTCTGTTCAGAACTATTCGACCATCTTCAGAGTCTTACAGACAAAGCTCAGAAGTGAACCCAGGGTTCACCTATCTCCTCTCCCCTACAAAGTTTAGACAAGGACTATGAGATCTCCCAGTTCTCACCAGCTTGGTCATGAAGCCTGGAATTGTTCCAGATCTTGGCTTAAATGATTTCCCCTCCCACCATGTTCCTAGAAACAAAAAAGGGCTTGGTATGATCTGGACTTTCCAAAGATCTATTTATCAGACTGTCCTTGCTGCTCAGTTGCAGTGACCCTTCCTTCCTGACCTGACTGGAGACAGCAACACCTGTAATTAATTCTTGAACGCATCTGTCACCAACTCCGTTAAAAGGTCAATTGATAGGACCTAACACATTGAACTCAAATGATGAGTTCTAAAGTCTGGTAAGTCCTCTGTTTTCTGTCTCCATTTTATAGATGAGAAAATTAAGGGATGGGGGAAAAGTAAGAAGGGAATATGGTAAATAGAAAAAGCAACAGTTTGGAAGTCAGGAGACCTTGATAAAATGAAGTGGTTGTATTTAGATGATATTAAACTTTCCTCTAGTCAAACCCAGTAGTCTGTCATTCTCCTGATATAGAAACTGATGTGGAATATAATTGTTCTGTAAGAAACAATCAGCAGAATGATTTCAGAGAGGCCTGGAGAGAATTACAGGAACTGATGCTGAGTGAAATGAGCAGGACCAGGAGATCATTATACATGGCAACAAGACTAAATGATGGCTTTCTTCAACAATGAGATGATTCAAACCAGTTCAGTGATGAAGAGAGAGCCATCTACATCCAGAGAGAGAACCATGGGTACTGAGTATGGACCACAACATAGCATTTTCACCCTTTTTGTTGTTGTTTGCTGGAATTTTGTTTTCTTTCTCAGTTGTTTTTTCCTTCTTGGTCCGATTTTTCTTGTGCAGCAAGATAACTGTATAACTGTATACATAGATTGGATTTAACCTATATTTTATTTTATTTATTTTTTGCTGAGGCCATTGGGGTTAAATGACTTGCTCAGGATCACATAGCTAGGAAGTGTTAAATGTCTGAGGTCAGATTCGAACTCAGGTCCTCTTGACTTCAGGGCTGGTGCTCTATCCACTACACTGCCTAGCTGCCCCTAACATATTTTTAACATATTTAACATATATTGGATTATCTGTCATCTAGGGGAGGGGGGAGGGGGAAGGAGGGGAAATTTTGGAACAGAAGATTTTTGCAAGGGTCAATATTGAAAAATTACCCATGCAGAACTAAAAAGGAATGGGAAGAGAAAAGAGCAGGAGTTCTAATCATGATCTTTAATTAAAAAAAAAAAAAAAAAAAAAAAACCACTAGAGAGTATTAAAAAAAAAAAAAAGTTGGATAAACTGAGATCTTCTAGTCACCCATATCACTTCCAGTATGGCCTGAACCAGATTAAAATGTAATGGGTCGGTATTTAACAAAATAAATATACCATAAAACACAGATAACATTATATTTTAAAACTAAGTCACCTTGTAGGGATCCTTTTGTATGCTGTAATGACCTTGTTTCTTTTTGAATTAGACACCTTGGAGTAAAATACTGGGTCTCCTGATTCCCAAGGCCAAGTTCCCACACTGTCTTTACTCTCAACATCAAGCTTCAGTCTTGAGACACAATTTTGTAGCCTTGATCAGAGTAGGACACCCCAAGGGAGTGGGGTTTGAAGTCAAACACTGTAAAAGAAACCCAGAGACATCCACCCAATGTGGATTCCTGAGAGCCAAACACTGACAACGTTTGATAATAAACACTTCTGTCTCTGGCACTATAGAAATATTCTCAGGATATCCTAGAGCAATACACTGATTTTAGAGTCATATGACCCAGAAGAGTAACTATGATAGGAGGAAACTGAAGACTATAATACCATAGGATACTTTGAAAAAACTGAGAATTCTGGGAGAGATTTGGGTTGAGAGGCAGAGGGGAACATGATCTTGTCCATTACCTTCTTACCAATTATCTCATCATGATTAGAACTCCTGCTCTTTTCTCTTCCCATTCCTTTTTAGTTCTGAAACCATCATAAAATGGGCCTAGCCATCTTAATTAGTGACTGACTCTCCTGGCCCACTATTTCTTTCTTTCTTTCTTTTTAATAACATAGCAAGTAATTCAACATAGGTTAAACATGTGCAATTCTTCTAACAATATTTACACATTTATCATGCTGCACAAGAAAAATCAGATAAAAAAGGGAAAAATGAGAAAGGAAAAAAAAGTAAGCGAACAGCAATAAAAATGATGAAAATACTATGTTGTGATCCACATTCCAGCCCTCTTTTCTGGATGCAGATGGCTCTCTCCATAACAAGTCTATTGGAATTACTGGCCCACTATTTCAGGAAATCCAAATTTAATTTCACTTCCTGCCTTCCCCTTTGTCTGAAGCAAGTCTGGAACCTTAATAAAATTAACACTACTAATGCCCTGGGTGATGTGGGTCAACCTACTCTATATGGGTGGATACCTATAACTTCCTTTCTCTGGTCACCATTTCCTTATACAATATATGAAGTCTCCCCCATTAGAATGTAAGCTCTTTAAAGGCAAGGCAAGGTCTGTTTGCTTTTGTATTTAGCTTAGTAGAGTATATGCATTTTTATATTATATTATATGTATTTAATAAATACTTTTTTCATTCACTTATTTTTACTGGAAATAATGTGTCAAGCTAGTAGGCTATAGTTCCATTTACCATCCTAGTAACTTTCAAAGAAAAAATACTTCTCTCTATCCATCACTCTCCATATATGTTGTTCCCCCATTATAATGTAAGCTATGTAATACCTGTATTACCTACTTCACAATCTTATCATAAAGAAAGTTTCATCAACTTCAAAGCATTGTATTAATTCAAATTGTAATTTTTTAAAATTTAGAAAAAAAGTGCATAGTCTTTTAAAGCCTCCTTCTGAATTTTATTTTTTCAATTAATAAAAAAAATCTATTTTTATATCTCTCACCTCTTCCTTCAATTAAAAAGAATCCCTATAACAAATATTCATAGTCAAGCAAACCAAATTCTAAATATTGACCATGTCCAAAAAAAAAAAAAAATTGTCCCATTCTATAGCCCAAGTCCAACAGGAAGTGGGTAGCATGGTTACATGCTATAAGTCTTCTGAAATCATGGTTGTTGATCACATTGATCAGAGTTCTTAAGCCTTTCAAAATGTTTAATCTTTACAATGCTGTCATTATTATATAAATTGTTCTATGGCTCTGCTCACTTCACACTGAATCAGTTCATATAAGTCTTCCCAGGTTTCTCTGAAACCATCCTTTTCATATTTTCTTAAAGCATACCATTATTTTCATATAAATCTAGTTGTTTGGCCACTCCCAATGTATGAGCACTCTTCAAGGGAATTTAGAAAGGATGAGTGTATTTTCCTAATATCCTGACTGGGCAAGTACTAACCTTAGCCCCAGCACTGAGTCACTTACTCCCTGTAGCCTTTGATGCTATAATCCTTACAATACCAGATAAGGCCTCCTAGCTAGGGGCATGATGGGAAATATTGAATTTTTTTTTTCCCTGAGGCAGTTGGGGTTAAGTGACTTGCCTACGGTCACACATTCAGGAAGTGGCTAAAATCAAATTTGAATTCAGGTCTTCCTGACTTCAGGGCTGATGCTCTATCCACTGTGCCACCTAGCTGGCCCTGAAGTACTGATTTTCTTTCCTGATGCCCCAAATTTATAACAGCTCAATCCATGTTTCTGTCTTCTTTGCTCATCTTAATTATAATTGCCTTAACTTTCAATCAGAATAACTGGTTAGAAACTTGATCCTTGAGATTCTTGAGAATTCTGTGCCTTTTTTTTAAGAGGGAAGAGTTCCAAGGGTAGGAGGACAAAAGAACCCAACCCATAACAAAGAAAAATAGTGGTGGGAGATCTGGGAGCCTAGCTTCCATGTGAATCACAGTATCCCATTTAGATCTTGTATCCATTCTACTTGTACTGATTTCTAAGACAGAATCCCTTATTCTCACAAAATAAGTTTTACACTTTTCAACTTTGTAGCAAAAGTATGGTGACTTCTCTGTTCCTAGCTAAGCCTATGAGCTTTGATGCTTTAGAGTCGTGTGGCTCCATTTCTTTGACTTAGCTAGGTACTATGTGTTCTTAAACCATAGGGCATCAAAGTATTGAATAGGGCACTAGGCTTGAAATGAGATAAAGACTCATCTTCATGAGTTCAAATCTTGCCTCAGATAATTATTGGCTATGTGACCTTGAATAAGTCATTTAACCTAGTTTAGTTCCTTATCTGTAAAATGAAATGGCAAGCTATTCCACTATCTTTCCCACAAAAACTCCAAACAAGGCCAGGAAGAAACAATTGAACATCAACAATATTATTTGAACCAGCATACATGAAAAGTGCTTAGAAGCAAAATCTTTATGCTGAGACACTAGATAATTGATGCAACAACTTGCTTTCTAACAACCTAGTAAAAAGAGAATTTAAAACACATATTTGACGTTGTTATATTTTAAATGTTTAGTAATTCTATGTAGTGACTAATCAGATACAGCTGCATATATGTGTTTTTCTTGCTGTAAGATTGCAAGCTTTGTATTTTTTAAAGCAAATGATCCCTTCAATTTTTTGTGATTGGTTTTCTGAGCTTTCAATGATGATTATTTTTAAATTACCAAGAGAATAAATATTCTGCAATTTGTGATTTCTTGAGTCTGATTAAAAGTGGTATATATGTGGGAATCATCATTTCAAAGTACTCTTTAATGTCAATTTAAAACTGAAAGGCAAGAACTGTTTACTTACTAACTTTTATTGGAAAAAAACTTAAATTTCTCAACTTGGAAAAAAAAAGACTGCAAGATCAGGAACCTTTTATTTTTCCCCCCTCCTCAGTGTGGTGTTTGCACCATAGTAAGCACTTAATAAATGCTTATTCATTTATTCATTCACTCTTGATTGCTGGCTTTAAATATTTCAAGAACTGCAAGAGAAAGGTACTGAACCAATTCTGCGTGGCCCCGTAGCGCAGAAATAAATCTATTCAAATACTTTCAGTAGACTCCCATGAAGCAAACTCTTCAGCCGGACTTTTAAAGCTCTCCACAATCCGGCCCTAATCTACCTTTGCAGCCTTATTTCACTTTGTTCCCAGTCACCCGCTCTTAATTCCTATCGAATGGAATACCTGCGGCTTCAAATGCCCACATTCCAATTTCTGCCCTTGCACTTTCTTCCAAGGGGTCCTGCATACTGGAATTCACATTATCACCTACAATTCTTAGCAAAATCGTCTTCCCTGAAGTTTGAAGAGCTAGCTCTTCCAGGAAGCTTTCCGAGATCCGCCCTCCGTCCCAAGTTGTTAACGCTCTCTCTGGTGTCGAATTACCTGTGTATATTGTCGTATCCCCCAAGTAAAATAAACTGAGGAAAGAGCATTGCTTTGTTTTTGTCTTGCACGGTGTTTGTAAATAACAGTTATTAAACTGAATTGAAGTAGGAACAATGGATGTAAGTTTTTCGGAAAGTCTCCATGGGCTCCACGGAAGGAACGCCTCCTTTGATTAGAGCCTACCAAAAAGTGGAATGGGCCGCTTGCGGAACCAGAGGGTTCCGGAATAGCTGGAAGACCTGTCAGGACTACTTAGTAGTTAGACATCTTGCACAGTTCCATCTCTGAGATTCTGTAATTCTGTGTCGCTGCGTTCAAATCACTTCCCCTTTCCCAGGGACCTCAATATGCTCACCTATAAAGTAAGAGAATGTAACTAGATCTATTTTAAAGTCCCTTGAAGCGTTAAATTGCAAACTTTTCTGCGGGCACTACATTTCCCGGTGTGCAATGGGCCGGCGGTAGCAGGGCTGGGGTATTAGAGAAGGGCCATAGGGCAAAGTGAAGCAGGGGAGAGGGAGAGACGAAACAGAGAGGCAGAGAGACAAAGACAGAGGGGGAGGATGGAAGAAGAGGGACCAGGAAAGAAAGAATGGGGAGATAAGGAAGGGGGCGGGGGAAGAGGAGGAGGGAGAAGGGGGAAAGGAGGGAACGAGAGAGTCAGAGACAGAGACCGAGAGACAAAGAGAGAGAGGAACCGAAAGCTCGCTAAAAGTTGTAGTTCTGGGCCGCAGAGGTTCTTGGGGACGGGTGACTCTCTCGGCTCATCCCACCCCCTGCGAGATACTGCTGAAAGGGAAGGGCCACACCCTCTCTTGGTTATCCACGGCCGGGTGCTACCTGAAGACTCTCCCGCCCAATGTAGGCTTTTATCTGGTTTCTCAAATGCAGGGCTTGTCTAAGGACCCAGCTTGCCCTTGAGAAGGGCGGAAGGAAGATGGGAGCTGAGTACTGGCCCTACCGAGGGCCAGCGCCTAAGTTGGAAACAAGCAGAGCTGCGGAGGGGAGAAAACTCTAAAGCTCTTGCATTGCTCACTTGAAAGAAGTGGCTGGGTTCTTTGCCTTCTTCTGGGGTAAGCAGGGAAAGTAAAGGATACAGTTCTAGGTGCTTCCTAAAATACGGCCCTGGATTTGAGGTCAAAAGACTCGTCCAAATCCAAACTTCCACTAACTTGCTGTGTGCCTCTGAGCAAATTAAAGTATCTCTCTGAGCTCATTTTCTCATCTTTAAAGCGAGCAGTTACATAATTTCTAAGATTCCTTCCAATTCTGAATCCTTTGGCCGGGTAATGTCTTCCTCTACTGATTGCTTGCTCTAGCCACACTTGATCTTACTCAATGCCTGGCCACACTGGCCAGCCTTGACCCGATTTAAGGTGTGCAGAGATAAGTGCTAGCTCTGAAATGTAAAACGTGTTCCTGAGGGTGCTGGGCCTCCTTTGCTTCTAAAGCAGATTCCCAATGCCCCCTATTTCGTCCTGCCCAGCCCCCATCGCTGGCAGTACACCGATGCCCTTGGCACTTGCCCTTTCCCCAGCTCAGCCCAGCCCCCTTGGGGTGGACCTCTACAGCTGTATCCAGGCAGGCTTGGGGCCGAGGGAGTGAGACTCGGTAGCGGTTTGCAGTAGAACAGGAGTTACATCTTTTTGACCTCTTCTGCCCCACCTCCTCTCCCAGGGGGCGCAGATGGTGAGGCCCACAGACCATTCCACTCTGTAGGGAGCACGGGGTGGGATTGAGGGGGCTGCGCAGCAGGAGCCGGGGCCCCGCGCTTCTAGGAGCAGATGGTGAGGTCCGCGGACCGTTCCACTAGGCGGCGGCCGGAGGGGGGGGAGGGAGGCAGGTAGCGGGCTGCTGGGGAGGGGGGGGGGGGGGGCCCGCTGGCAACAGGGCTGCCGAGGCAACATGACGAGAGGCTGAGCGCGCGGTGGCGCGCGGGCCAGAGAGTAACCGGGACTCGGGGACGCTGCGGCCGCGAGCACAGAGACCGAAGGACGCACTGGGGACCGGAGGATCCGTGCAGCTGGAGCCCGCTGCCGAAGCAGGTAAGGCGCCCGAATCTGGCCTCGGTGTTCCAGGAGGGGAGGGGGGAGGGCGGGGAGTGCTGAGCCCGGACCCTACCCCGTACGCCCCGGGAGCTGCAGCTCTGGGAACCCGGTGAACCCGTACTCCAGGACCGGCTGACTCCTCTGGCCCCGAGAAGGAAGAAGGAAGGGATGGTGGCAGTCCCACTGTCTCTCACTTCAGTAGCTGGGTCTCCAGCAGGCGCCCTCACCCACCCAGACTCCAGGACCATGAATGAGAGGGGGTTGAGCCCTGGGGTGCTGCAGGAGGCAAAGAGCTGAGGGAGGAGGGCTAAGTCCCGGGGTCCTGGACCCACGAGGTCGACGGGTCAGCGGGGAGGGGGAGTGGCCGCTTGATCTTCGGGCCCCAGGCTGGGAAGGCGTGGAGGCGGAGGGAGCTGCCGGTGACCGAGGATTGGGGGATGGGGGTCAGCTCAGCTCTGCTCTGGGGACGCCAGCGGCAGAGGGGTTCGTTGCTGGGGGACGGAAGAGAAGTTAGCTAAAAGCAGGGCCCGCTGAAAGGCTCCGGGGACTACCAGACAGATAGGATGGATGGTTACGTAAGGAGCAAGGGGAGGGAGCGTGCTGTATCCCCGTGCCCCCAGGCATAAGAAGGGATGCTGAGCCCTTCAAGGGCTCTGGTGCCGTTGGGGCCCCCAGCAGGACATCTCCACTGAGCCTGTGGGTGCGGTCCCTTTCGATCGGTGGCCGGGGGAGACTCAAGCTCAGTCTGGGAGCTTCGCCTTGGGGGACAGGAAGACAGCTGGGTCTCCCTTTCTCTGGGGCGGGGGAGGGGATCGGCCTCCCATTCGTCGCCGTAGCGCCGCCCCCTTCGCTGTACTCCCGCATCTGAGCCCCCTCACCGGGCTGCGGACTCTGGGGTTGAGAGCCGGAACACCTCTTAGGAACCCTGTAGTCCCGTGTCCTCATTTATACATACGCAAACTAAGGCACAGTTAAATGACTTGCCCAAGGTCACGCAAAGTAAGGAGCAGAGCTAGGATTCGAACCGTGGCCTTCTGACTGCAAATCCTGTGCCCTTTTCCGTACAAAGCGCTGCCTAAGTTGAGCGCCGGACGGGTTGCGTTGTCCGGGCGCTCAGGCCGGATGCGAACTTCCCCAGTTGAGCTGAGTGAGGAAGCTCTGCTGGGAGCTCGGATTTCCGAGTCCGCCCCTCCTCCTCCTTCCTGCCTCAGGACGCTTTCCCTTACCCGCGGCCTCGCAGCCTCTGGCCTCCCCGCGAGACCACTTGCTGCAGCCCGAGCCGGGACAACAGAGCTTGGCAAAGGAGGCGTGCCTCCCACCAACTCCACTATTCCCAGAACTACAAGTCCCAGCATGCGCCGCTCCTAACTGCGCGCTCCGCTATGAGAAACTTGGACTACGCTGAGAGAGCTCTGGACGCTGCTGGGCGGTCTCGGGCTGAGCGCTCTCCCGGCTAACTGGCCCCTTTCCCCCAGCCCCAAACTTTCCCGGTGGTGGCGGAAAGAAACTTGAACTCCGAGTAAAGACTCCGCTGATTTGGGGGTCCGGGTATTCTCCTAACCGAGCCTGGTCTCAGATGCCGCTTCTGTAAAATAGAGACGATGCTCGGGGGAAACCTTGTGGCGGGGCGGCTGAGGAAGGGACCTGCTTTATTCCTGCTCTTCTACGTTCTCTCCCATCTTCCGCGGGGAGGACTCGGAGCAATGGGAAATCACAGAGAGGCGGGTGTCGGAGGAAAATTCTCCTGATAATAGCGCCGGCCAGGGGGGTGCTTAAGAGACCATTGCGCCTCATTCCGTAGAAACTGGATGTCCTTTCAGGAATTCTGTGCCCAAGAGCCCTGCATGGGGAGAAGAGTGGGAGACATTACTGAAAACCATAGGCTGTGACAGATCGGTTTTAACCTAAGGTCCTTACTGAGTCTCAGGAGGGGTTTTGAGCTGTGGGAACAAGGTCTCCTATGAATTATAGAGAGGTTGCTTGGTGGGTGAATCGGGAGTCAGAGGATCTGGGTACAAATTGTAGCTGTACTACTCATTAATTCTTGGATTAGTTAATCTCACCCAAGAACCCTTCCAACTCTAATTTCGATGCCTTAAAATGTAGGGGGGAGTCAGCCACACTCCCCACAGGTCAAATAAGGGCTCGGTGGTATTCTTGGGATTTCTTTGGAGCAGAGTGGTTATTCATAATGGCCCACTATTTTATTCTGGAGTAGATAGATCTCAAAAAGCTATCTGTCCACTTTGAGACAGATGGTCCCTGAAGACCCACTCTTCCTCTTCTCAGAGAAACACTTTTTCTAAGAGTGCACTGCAGTCCTCTTCCTTGAATAGAGTATGTCAGAAATTTTCTCTTGGGATAGACAATCCCCAAAGGGCCACCATCTTTCCACTCCTGGGATAAATGATCCATAAGGATTCATTGTATCCCTTTCCCTGGAGCAGACAGTCCCCATGGTCTCACTATTACCCTTAGAGATATAATCAGTTTTGGCAGATACCTTTTGAACACTATCTATGAGCTTGTAGGCAGAAGTGATACTTTGAAACAAGGACAAATTTAACTTCAGGCAGAAATGAGATAAGGATGAAGAAATAGCACCAAAGAAATATGACTTACCCAGTTCATATGGCTAATAAGTAGCTGAGCTAGAGTTCAACCCATATCATTTGACTTCAAAGTCAGGATTTTTCCTGTGCCTCATCTTTTTCTCCCCATAAAGTGCTATGTTTTCTTAACATTCCCTAAAAGCACTGAAGGGAAGAAAGAAAAGGTAGTGTCACCAACCTACATGGGATCTACAAAGAAGACTTAGACACCCCAGGAGCAACATGAGTAAGGAAGAAATTCTCAACAATCTGAGCTATCCAATAATGAAATGGACTGTCTTGAAAAGTAATGAGCTTTCTGCCACTGGAGGTTTTCAGTTAAAAAATGGAATAGACAACTTCTAAAATCCTATCCAGCACTAAAACTTATGGTCCTTTAAGAATGATTGTACAACAAATAGGCAAAAAGTCATTTGGAAGAAACATCCAAAACTACCCAGTTTCAGGAGAGCCTCCTCTGGAGCACAGACACAACCGACTGATAAACATTTATGAAGCTTCTACTATGCAGGGCACCCACTGTGTTCACAGAAGATACAAAAACAAAAGAGATTCTGCCCTCAGAGTTTACATTCTGATGGGTAGATATATCATATTCACAGGGAAACAAATAGTCATTTAGGAGGTTGGCTTAAGCTGCAGGATATGTTGTGAAAATGGGCTGAGCCCATTGGTTTGACTTGAACAGAAGATGAGATAAGAATGGAAAGATAGGGTTAGCAGCAGATTGTGGAGAACTTCAAAAGCTAGTCCTTCATTGGAACCACTAGCTTCCTTTTTAAAGCGAATTTCAAACATTACTTCCTTCAGGAAGTCTTTTCTGATTTTCCTCATGTATTAGTACCCCTCTCAAAAATAACTTTTTATTCTTTTTGTGTATATCACATATATTCCCTTGTTTGTGATTGTGTCTTTGTATGTGTAACCATTAGCTGTTGCTCCTTCAGGGTATTCTGTTGCCTTCTCAGCTTTGTAAAAGCACTTCCTATTCCTGGAATGCTCTCTGCATTCACCTCTTTCCCCCTTTCTCCACCTCTAGCTACCTTTCAGTTGATGTACCTTGGAAGAGAAGGTCCTAAACTCTAGAGCAGGGTTTCCCCAGCCACCTTCTGCTATCACCACCCAACAAGCATACACTCCCTATGGAATGCCACAGAATCTAAATTGGAAGGGTCCATACATAAAGAAAAACGTCTTTTATAACATTCCTATCAAGGGGTCTTCCAGCTTCCTGTTTTAAGAAACTCACTAGCTCCTTAGGCAAGCCATTCCATATTTGCACAGCTCCGATGTTAAAATGTTGTTCCTTATTTTGAGCCAAAGTCAGCCAAGATAACTTTTTTTTTCTTTTTGTTGTTCCTAGTTTTACCTTAGTGGAACAAGCTTAATTTCTCTTTTCCAGTGATAGCCCTTCAAATTCCTGAAGGAAGTAATCACATCTCCCCTCAGTCTTCCTTTTCTCAGGCTAAATCTTTCCAGATCTCTCAAAAGATACTCATAAGACATGCTTTCCTAACCTCTCCTTTGAGTACAGTCTGAGCTCTCCAGGAGACAACAACTAGCATTTATATAGTACTTTAAGGTTTGGAGAGTGTTTTATATTTGTTATCTCCAGGACAACTACTCCTGGCCAGTGTGTGCTGTATGAATTCTGCCAGTTACTTAACTTCCCTAGGCAGCAGCTCCCTTGGTGAGAAAATGAAAAGTAAATTGCCTGTGTGGAGGGAGGAGCCCTGGAGGAAAGATGTTTTGTGAGTCCAGTGGAGTGGATGCTGCTGGAGAGGTGACCGCCCCCAATCCCTACCCTGACTGTGAGCTGCCTTTTGGAGGAGAGGATGCTGAGCAGATGTGGTTCAAAAGCAGGAAATCGAGCTTGCTGCTGGCCTCTGCAAGCACTCAGACTTCCTGTCCTTGCACAGAGGTTCACTTGCTGGAGACTAGCTCCTTCCAACAACCTCCCTCTGCACCCTTCCTTCCTCTCCCCACCCACCACCAAAAAATAAACTCATACAGTGAATAGGACGATAGTCTCTCTGGAATATCTAGCTCTTCCTGAATACCAGGTAACATTAGGTTTCTCTTTGTATTTAAGGTGGGTGATGATGCACTCTGGTAATAAAGTGAGTTCCAATGAGATCCTAGATTGCAGCCAGTGAAACTGGTCTGAGGTCAGAATAGGGGAAGCAAGTATCAAGTCATAACTTAGGGGATGTTAGAGCTGGTAGGGGCTTTAAAACATAGAATGTGAAATATCAGAGCTGGAAGAAATCTTAGAATACAGTGTAGAATATTAAACTTGGAAGGGACTTTTAGCATATAAAAAAGTACCAGAGATACACTGGAACTCTCTAAGTATTTATGAAGCTCTCAAACCTGGCACTATGGAGGATCCGGGAGTAGAGGACAGATCATTTCCCTTCCTTATCTAGACCTGCCTCATCTATAAAATAAGTGTTGGCTGGATATTTAAATCCTAGCCTGATTGGTCCCGAATTCCCAATATTGTGAAATGAAAAAATATACTGAATAATCTCCATGGTATCTCCCACCTGGAGATCTTGCACTCCTAGGTGCTACAAAGGGAAGTTCCTTCCATATCTCTCAATCCTATAGGAGTATTTAGGGAGGAAATTGGAGGATGATATCAGGCACACAAATTTAAGGAGGCAGGAAATGGGTAATATAGCCACAAGATGGACAAGGATGGCCTAGTCTTTATATTGAGAATGTTAGAACATACATATTAGAAACATACAAGACGTATGGTAAACCAGGCTGTATGACTTGGCATGACTACAGGAGAGAATAGAAAAGATTGGGAGGCTCAGTAGGGTGGTTTCCCTTTTCCCTTGTACCATACCTATCATATCATCATCAGGTGGCTATTCCTGGGTGTCTGTCCTCAATTAGGACTCAAAGCTTAGCTGTTCAGGTACTCCCACACAGCATATACTAGTGTGGGAGCAAGCAGTAGTGTTGGCTGTGAGATCAGATCCAGTCATGCATCCTTTCTCTGAATCCTGTCAGCTGAGCTGCCTTCCAGTTCCCCCAATCTTTGATTGGAAGGGCTCTTAGAATGCAATGAGTCCAGCCCCTCACTTCCAGGGTCCCTGGAGTACAATTTAGAAAGAAGCAAAATCGAGGCTGGTAGGTAGGAAAGGGGAAGATTATGGAAACTTAAATAACAGAGTACAGATTTTATGTAGACTAGGCAGAGTTATAGGAAAAATGGTGATTGAAGCACACATCTGAAATATATACATGTAGAAAGGCAATAAGGAAAAGAGGTCTTGAACCAAAGATGCTGGTCAGTTCATGTCCCAACTCTGACACATCCAGGTTGTGACACCTTGGGCAAAGTCAGTTAATCTTTCAATGCTCTCTAGGCAACTTATTCTAAATCGAAGACTAGAAGGTGTTGGATCTGCATTGGTGAAGAGAGTTTGACATGCCAATGAAATTACGGGCTAGACTTAGTCCTTTAAGATTTGCAGAAGTAACGGATCAGTAATGTAGGTGGGTCCAGATTCTGTGGAGGAAGCCAGTTTGAGTGGGACTTAGAATATCAGAGGTAGATAGAATAAGAAAAAAACTTCAGATCTTAGAATATAGAAAAGTGGGACTTGGAAGGGACCACAGAACCTAGAACACTGCAAGTCAGAAGTCTGAGGAGCCGCAGAACATAGAATATCGAAAGTGAGAGGGACCTTCGGACATAAAATGTCTAGAGACTGGGGATCCTCTATAGTCCAACCCCTCTCTTTTGTCAAGAGAAAAAAGTTTGCCTCAGGGAAGGGAAATGACTTATTCCAAGGTTAGTGATATTCAAGACTCCTGATCCATTGTCTCTAAAGTGAGGATGGAGGAGACTGGGCTGGGCCAAGCCGGAGCACTGTTGGGGCAGTTTTCTTTCACCAATTATGGCTTGGGAAGCTAAGAGTAGAGCTGGCAGGTGCAAGAGGGGGGGAGGGGTGTTCTCTGAAAGCTTCATGCTCCTCCATATGCTCTGGGAACTGGGGCGAGGGCAAGGCTTCTGTCTACAGGCCAGCTTCACTTCCCAGAGAGGGCCCCTGGACAGGTCAGACGGGCATTTAGGATCGCTGCATTTCAGCCCGTCTGCCACCCAACTGCTCGGTAACCCCGGGCGAGCCGCGTTCTCCTTGGACTTCGGTTTCTTTTCTCTTTTTTGGTCTCAATTAGTGGCTTGGATTAGACCGTCTCTAAGGTATCTTTCACGAGTGACCGCACCAGGTGCACGGAAGCTCCACCCGCAGGGGAAGGCTTCGGGCCGGAGCCCCGGAGGGGAGGAGCGGAGCGAGCACACTTTCCGGAGCGGAGCTGGGCGCTGGGGACAGTCCCCCGCGCCTCTGCCCGGGCATCAGCAAAGTTTTCTCGGCTCCTCCTCTTCGCAATTGGGTTCGCCCACTATAAACCCGCGGGAGGGGGAGGAGGGAAAGAAGAGGGAAGAAGGGATTGTGACCTAATCCTCGGTACAGCCAATCCTCACTAGGTAGACGTTAACTAATTTGCATCCTGAAGCTCTCATTGGCCGCGCCCCAGGTTCTCTTTCTTAAAGGGGCTCCTCTGTAAACACTAAGCGGTGGAGAAGTAACTCTGGGTTGGGGAACCTGACGTCATCGCGGTGCAGCGAAGCCCAAAGTGACGTCATCGCTAGAAATGGCCCTTCCAGGCCACTTGGCTTTTGGAGTTTCCACTCCCTAATGGGCAGCACCTGGGTCCTACTGAGATCCGGTGTCTGGCTAACTAAGAGAAAACCCTGTCCGTTCTTTGGTTACATCCTCATTTTGGATGAGATCAGTGTAAGATTTGTCCTAATTCAAGGTCCTAGGAATCCATTTAGACACATACTGTGACCCTTTAGCATAGTTCTCTTATGAGCCTGTTTCCTTTGTAAAAGGTGCATAGATATTGCCCGCCACAGGAGAGTTGTGGGGCAAGAACGGGTAAGTCTTAAATAACTATAGGTTGTTGTAGCTGGAAGGAGCTCTAGAAGTTACATGGTAGAATCAGGGACTTGACCTTTTTATATCTTGGAAGAGCCTCAGAAATCACATAATCTATACTGCTCATTTTATGCACGAGGATATATCCAAAGTGACTTGCCCAGGTAATAAGTAATCTTTCTGAAGCACTTGAAGTGGTTCTGGAGTCAGAGGTGGTGGGTTCATATGGTTGTCAAGGATTTGGGGCATTTTTCCTTGTAAAATGAAAGGTTTCACTAGGTGCTCGGAGGTCTCCTCCAACTCTATTAAACCAGAGGTACTGGAATTCCTTCAGTGCCCTTCCTTTTAGCCATGGGGGTTATGAAAGAAACTTGTTGGGGGAGGGGAGCTGCACAATGAGGACCGGAAACAAAAGGATGCCGCAATTTAATCTCCCACCCCATGATTTCTCCAGCCCCAAATGGTTGATCTCCTTCCCCTCTCACGGGACCTTTCTGGCAAAACTTTGATTTTTTTTATTGGAATATGTCCTTAAATACAAGCAGAAGGTGCTTTAGAATATTTGATGAGTTGAATTAAATCCTAACACTCCACAATGACTTGTGTGACCTTGAGCAATTTATTTCTCTATTTTGAATCTTTTGGCCTCAGTTTCCCCATTTTCTAAAATAAGTTAGATTTAATGGTTCCTATAGGTTCCAGCCTTTTCCAGCTCCAGACCCAAGTAGTTGCTCAAAGCTACCGAATGAGCTGCCCATCCTAGCTTGCTCGTGGACCGCGGAAAAGAAACGGAAAAAGGGAACAAATTGAGGGACTGGGGGCGGGGGTAAGAATCTCCCCCAGCCCAAAATGGCGAGTCCAAAAATCACGTGCTTCAGGGAGGGGAGGGGTCCCGAGTCCTCCCACACACACAGTGGGAGGGGCGGAGCTGCAAGGGGAAGTCTTAGAGCCTGGCGCGTTCCCGCGTCCTTCCCTCTCCCCTCCCCCGCGAGCCCTGGCGCGCGCTCCCGCCGCTGCGCTCGCGGCCCCCGAATGTTGTGAATCAAATGTTTGGTTCGTTCCATCCCCCCGCTGCCGCCGCGGCGGACAGTTCTTAAAGGGCCAGTTACCCCGGAACAGGGCTCAGGAGGCGGCGGCGGCGGCGGCCCCGGCTGGGGATCGGCCCGCGGCCCGCTGCCCCCCAGCCCCAACCCCGGGCTCGCTCGGGGTGGGGGGGAAAGGGGGGCTAGGCGGTCGTCGGAGAAAACAAAGAGTCGCCGGAAGAAGCCCGGCGGGGGGGCGGGGGGGCGGGGGTGAGGGGAGGGCGGTAGACATTGTTCCGCAGGGCGGGGGTTCTTAAAGGGGCCGAGCTGCACCCCCAGCCTCGTTCCGCTCTCGGGCCGGATCCAGCCGTCCAGGCTCGGGAACAAAGGGAAGCGGCCCCGGGGCTGCAGCCGGGAGGCTGAACGGCCGCTTCGCCTCGCCTCGCTTGGCCTCTCCGTTCCTCAGGTGAGTGAGTTCGCCCGCTCCTCCACTTCCCCCCACTGCCCAGTTCCTCCAGTCCCTGGAGCTTCAGTCCTCCAGAGCCCTTGCCCCGGGGCTGAAGAGGGCACAGCGGCTTGGCCTTTTAGGGGTTAATTCCAGATGCGCTTTGGGTCGCGGGCGGGGAGGGGGGGGTAAGGCCGGAGAGTCAAAGTTGGTCCCATGGCGGGGGGGGCGGGGGGGGAGTAATCCCACTCCATCCTCTCTCTTCCTCTCTTTTCCCACGAGCCCGGCAGAAGGGAGGACACGTGTGTAAGCCATGATGGCCCTGGCTTCTGGCGCCGGGCGCCAGGGGAGTTTGGGAGAGGTTCTTCCCCTCCCCCTGGAGCCCCCTCCCCCGTGATCTGTGAGGAAATGTAACCGTCCGGAGCGCAGCCGCCGCCGCCTCCCGCTCCTTTGTTTGTTGCTTTTGTTTGACGCCGAGCACATGGTCTTCGAGCCGCGGCTCTTAAAGCCACAGTTCCTTCATCCCGGGCCCGGTCCCCGGAGCGCCTTGGCCACCCCCTCCTCCGCCCCCCGGGGACGCCGGACTCTGCCTGCTCCTTGGCATAAAGGCTTGGGCTCCGGGTGGCCCTGGCGCGGGTCGGGGGGAACCCCCTCCCCGGGGAAGGCAGTTTGGATTGCTACCCCCCCCCCCAATCTGTGTCCCTGAAGCCCGGGGTAGGGGGTGAAGGTCGTTAATATCGGAGAAATAGAAAGCCCGAGTTCGGGCAGAGAAAGCAGGGAGCTCCGAGCGCCCCGACCCGAATGCAATTTCCGATTCGGTAGAAAGAGCAGTGGACTGGGGGAGTCAGGAGACCCGGGGGCCAGTGCCGACCCCACCACTAACTCGCTGTGTGACCTTAGGCAAGTTCCTTAACTTCTCCGTCTCAGTTTTCTCATGGAAATGTTGGAGTAATTGCTTGCGTTACCTCCTCGTCTAAAGAAGAGCCTGTTTGAGCTCTGAAAGGCTGTATAAATAGGCATTCTTTTCTCCCCGACTCGGACAGAGTTAGTGTTCGTATTCACTGTCATAGCAAAAAAAAAAAAAAAAAAAACAAGCCCAAAAACCCATAGGGAGCAATTCCCTGCGGAACTAGAAGTCCTAGCTGGAGGTGTAATAATCCCCTTCCGCAGACCGCACTTTCAGCACTATGAGCCTCGATAGCGCACTTGGATCTAACTTTGATAGATATTTTGGCCCCCGGGTCTGATTTGGGCTCTGCTCTGGAGGAGGCTCCTGGAAAGCAAATTTAGATTGAATTAAAAGAACTTTTGGAATGGGTCTTCCTTCTTTGGAAGTGTTGATTTAAAGGCTGGATAACCCCTAGAGGATGTTGGGGAAGAGATTTCAGTTCGGATTAAATGCCCCAAAGTTCCTCCAGATCTGAAGTTTTTTGAGTCAATAACTGGTGTACATCACTTCCCTTTTCTTGAATCCACAAAGGGTCAGAGGTGGGAGCAATTTCAAAACTCTAACAAAATTCCAGCCTTGTGGTTTTACTCTTGGGAAAGTTGAGGCCTAGGGAAGGAAGGGTCTCTTCTACGGTCAGACTAAGTCAGTGTGATTCCCAGCGAATTACCTAAAAGCAGGTTAGAAGGTCCATTTTATAGAGGAAGAAACGGAGGTTTGGAGGTTTTTCCAGGGTTAAATGAGTCAGTGGCAGAAGTTTGACTGAAACATAGGTGGGTTAGACATTCTGTATCAAAAGGTAGACGGTCATGTCAGTGACCGACCTCTAGTCCTCATTTACCGATGGAAGAACTCCATTTTAGGGATTCCTAGATTTTAGGGAATAGGTGGCTCCCATCGTTGTTTCAGGGGGTCCAGGCTGCTGCTCAGCCCCTTCAGGAAATTATGTGGACAGGGTGTCTTCTCCTTCTCTGGATGGAAACACTACAGGCCTCCATTTGCCTTCATTTTGGGAAGAGTACTGAGGGTCACTAGCCCCAACTCTACCACTTACCAGCTATGTCTTAATGTTACTTAAGCAAATCATTTCCCTAGTCTGGGCCTCAGATGATTTCCAGGGTCATTTATATTCTGTGAAATAGAAAAGTCAGGAGACCAGGGAGCTAGTCTCTGCTACCATTCCTTTCTGTGACTTTGGCCTCCAATCCTGCACCTAAACAGTAGGAAGAGTACATTTCCTCATCTTTCCCAAGTTTATTGTGAGATCATAGAAAAGGAAAACTCCCTGGTATTCTTGCTATTATCCAAAGAGAGGACCAGGTAGGATCTTCATGGAACTAGATGACAAGGTTATAGAACTAGAGCAGAAAGGTACCTCAAAGGCCATCTGGCCACCCTGCCACCCCTCAATTTTACAAATGAAGGAAAAGAAGGCCAGAGAGGATAGATTCTTGTCCAAAGTCATACATGTAGTAAGCATCAGAATTGGGAAATTAACCCAGGTCCACTGATTCTCAGAGTCAGTCAGTGCTTTTTCCACTGGTCAGACTTAAGTCTTTCTGTGTAGCCTATTAGGATATTTAACCACTCAATCAGAGAAGCCCAGAGCTTGACCCCTCTTTTTCTTGATCTTTTTAGACTAGGTAGGGCTCTGAAATAATTATCCATCTTTGCTGTCCTGATTCTCTTTTTTGACTTTTGGCTTTGGGTTCTGGCTTTTGGTTTCTTCAAGACTGTGTCCCATCCCCTTTACTTTTAAAGAGAGAGGACAGCTCAGGCTCCAAAAGAAGTGCTTTCCTTGGTCCTCAAATGAGACACTTCTGTTTCCCCACTTCAGGCATTTTTTATAATAGCATTTTATTTTTCAAAATATGTGCAATGCAAAGATAGTTTTCAACATCCATCCTTGCAAAACTCACTCCAAGCATTTTTGCATCTGTCCCCCATTCTTAGAACATTTCTCTTCATTTTCACTTCAAGGCTTCCCTGGCTTCCTTTAAATCTCAACTGAAGTTCTACCTTCTGCAGAGAATCTTTACCACTTCTCTTATTTTAGTGCCTTTTCCCTGACACTGTCCCCCTCCCTTCTCCCATTTATCCTATGTGTGTATGATCGTTTGTACATAACTATTTGTTAATTTGTCTCCCATTAAACTGTAAGCTCCCTGAAAGCAGAAACTCTTTTGGCTCTTCTTTGTTTCCTCAGCCCATAGCACAGTCCTGACACCTAGTAGGCACTCAATAAATGTTTAGTGACTGATGGACTGATTTTTCCAATGTCACCAGTGAGGTGACAATGTGGCAAAGAAAGCTCTGGATTTGGTGTCAGAAGACCCACCTTTGCCACTGTGACTTTGGACAATTCCATTACATGATTGGGCTTTTAATTTTTTCTTCTGTAAAATGAGAGTTGCACTTGCTGGTCTTTGAAGGTCTTCCACCTCTGATGATCTGTGAGTCAGGGGCAGAGCCAGGACTCACTTGGGAGTCTATCTGACTCCTAGACTGAGGCCACAAGGAGAAGTGTGGGAGCAAGAGAAAGAAAAAATCATTGGCTAAAATAGCATTCTCTTATTATCTGTGGATTTCTTTTCTCTCTGCTTTCTCTTCCCTCCCCCAGCTTGGTTGCCATGGGGTGAAGGTTGGTTGAGTGCGAATAAAAAGCAGAGAGGATTTAGAAATAGACATAGTGGCTCCCATTTCTGTCGCATTTTTTTTACTAAGTGCATTCATCACAGCTACATTGTGAGTTTGGTGGTATAAATGTGATTATTCCCATTTGATAGATGAGGAAAGTTAAGGTTCAGAAAAAAGAAGTGTTTAGCCACTGAGCATTTATTAAGCACTTACTATGTGTCAGACCCTGTACTAGTCACCAAGTGTGCAAAGAAAGGGGAGTAGCCCTAGTTCCTGTCAGTCTCAAAGAGCGCAGAGACAACATACCACCACCACCACAATGTACAAACGAGATAGAGACAGGATAAATTAGAGGTAGTCTGAGAAGGAAGGCACTAAGATGAGGTTTCTTTGTCATTGTCGTAGAACTAAGAAATAGCAGAGTTAGGACTCCAGTCTCAGGTTTTTGCCTTCAGGTGGCTTCCTCCACTAAATTTAGTGCAGACTCCCCACCTTAAGAGTCATTTCCCCTCTGTCCTCCTGCCTTTCAGGCCCTGCCTGTTCTCAGCCCTATGTTCCCCGGCTCCACCTTTTTGCCCCCAACTCCTGAGCCGCTAATGTAACCAGAGGAAGTCCCTGCTCTGCTGACTAGACCCACAACAAATTCATGTTCTCTGATCTCCAGACAACAGCTGCTGTGCTGCATTATTTTTATTCCCTGATTGACTTTTGTGCCCCTTACAGTGGAAATGCTTGGTCTTTTCTTTCCTTCTTAAGGCCATCTTCACAATCACCAGTTTTAGAAGGTTACTTTACCTTCTCCTTGACAGAAAATTAAAGCATAGTGAGTGCTACATACCTCATAATAATAATAATACTGAATATTTATATAGCACTTACTATGCTCCAGTTGCTATACTAATACTCTAGTCTCATTTGATTCTCACTACAATCTTGGGAGGTAGGTGCCGTTATTAATCCCAATTTTAGAGATTCAGAAAAAAGGCAAACAGAGATGCTTAATGACTTACCTTGGTTACATAACTGGGAAGCATCTGGAGCATTTGAACTCAAGTCTTCCTGACTCCTGATAGTCTTTCCACTGTGCCACCTAACCACTCCTACAGCCATCTACATCTGTAACTGGCTCTTCATTTTTGGCTTTAGGCTCTGAGAAAGAGCTAACTAGAGACTAATTCCAGTTTCCAATCTAACACTTATATTTTGTGCTCTCCGTTTCAGTCCTTCTAGTTTCTGGGAGCCTGCCCCTTTCTCATTTCTTCTCACTGTTATCTTTATTTTCTCCTTATCTCCTGGCTCCTAAAACTGCCAACAAACTTGCATTTCTACTTTATTGTTAAAAAAAAGATTCTTCCCTTGACCCTGCCATCCTCTCAAACTATTGTCCTATATACTCTTTTGCTGTCAAATTCTCACAGAAAATGGACACTGTTTGGTGCCTCCACTTCCTTCCCACTTTTAACTTCAATTTTTTCAACCTAGTTCGAAAGGCCTTTCATTCATTGGATTTAGCCATTCTCAGCCTTCATTCTCCTTGACCTCTCTACAGCATAAAACCTTGCCCATCACCCCTCCTCCTGCCTCCTCCACTCCCTTGGTTTTTGTTATAACCATTCCTTCTAAAGGACCCATTTCTTTTTAGATTCTGACTAGTTTATCATCTTTCTCCTTCCTCAACAGTGTTAGTTGAATGCATAACTGAACCCAAGCATCTGACAGGATTTTGCCTTTAAGAATTCACAGTAAGGTAGAATGAGCCCATACTTTGAAATTAGGAGACCTGGGCTCTGCCACTGATTCAAAGATTGTCAGAATTGAAGGCACCCTTGTAATCACTAAGGCCCAAAAGCCATGTTCAATTAAATTCAATAGTCATTTATTTTAGAGACAGGGCAGCTGAGGCCCATAGAAAAGAAACTTGCATGAGTCTCACAGTTCCTAAGAGGTACTGGAGCTGGGACAGAAACTTAACTGGGTTTTCTAACTCCCTGAGTCTAGCATGTTTTCTACTATTATAAATTCCACCAATTTGTAGATCTTCAGTTTGGGAGCAAAGATAGCACTTTCAGGAGGAAGAGCTCCCTGTGGCAATTGGGATTCAGATTCTGTTTGACATTGGTGAGGTATTGGCACCTCATGCTCCAGGTCCAAACATGCCATCAACTTATTTTTAACCAATGCCTTAGAAAACCATCCCCTTCTGTCTGAACCTGATCCCAACTCAGTTCAAACTCTCATCATCTCTCACCTGGACTATTACAGTAATTGATCTTGATGCCTGCCATTCATTTCCTCCCCTCTTCAATTAATCTTTTACAGAGCTGACAGTTTTATTATTCCTAAAGCAAAGATCTGACCATCTCCTGCCCCCACTCAAGAAACATCACTCAGTTTCCCCTTCTAACTTATTCCCTTAAACATAAACTCATTCTTCTGGCACTAAAGATCCCAGAGCTATCTTTCCATGTTTGTTGCTCATCAGTCTCATATACTCTAATCTAGCCAGAATCTCTAGGTCTTTTAAAACCAGGCTTAGTTTATAAGATTTTTCTTGATCTTCCTAGTTCCTCCCCCCCATACTTCTCCCATACCCACAAAAATATTAACTCATTTATCTTTGATTCTCAGAAAACAAGTATTGAGGACAAGGATTTATGTAACTCAAAATACTTGTTGATTCTTAATGAATAAAAGACCTGGACCCTTTCTTGGGAGGAAATGCAAAGAGGGGATAATCCATGGAAAGAGAACCATCTTGAGATTTGGGATATGTAGGTTCAGTTCTCCCATGGGATTGGCAGGATATTATTAGGTGACTCCTTAAGCCTTTTACAGCTGTGATGATCAACTCCACCACACATACATAAACATACCCAGTGAGAACGTTCTTGGGCCTTAAAGAGCAGTAGCTTCCCAGACATTTTCTGGGATCTCATAAAGGCCTATCAACTCAGTGGCCATCTTTTGCCCATTTCAGTCTAATCACTTTTTCCATTTAGAACAGGCAAGTATCTCCCAAGTCAGCCTTCTATATCAGTTTAGGTTTATGGGCCCCAGAGGTTTCCTCAAAGAAACATGTAGAAACTGCCCTTGTGGGCCACCCTGACAACCTCTCTTGTGCAGGAGTCTTAGGGCTCCCACTGCTGGATACATTTGCCCTAGATCACTCAGGGCTTCCCTATGCTACCTTCTCTCCCTCCCTCATTCTGCCAAAGTTGATTTGAAACCTAGTGTGAAGCCATTTATATTTGTAGCCCAGGGCACTTGTATTGTTGAGAGAAGAGAGGGAATAGAAGAATGAAGTGTATGCCCAAACTCTAATTTTACCACTGCCACCCAAAGCAAAGCAAAATGATCATTAATTTGCCCTAAACATCTTCCCAAAATCATGAAAAGAGCAATGAATTTAGCAAAATCTGACTCTCATCTCTGGGCTTCAGGTTCCTTCATCTGCAAAGTGAAGGCCTTGTTCTAGATTAGAGATAGATTTGCACTTGAACCAGATTAATTGGAAATTTGACATCACTGCTCTAGAAGAAGGAAAGACAACTGCAGTATCTTCCAAGTCGGCCTTACAGATTTGGAAACAGGCCTAGGAAGCTATTGCTCTTTAAGGCCTAAGACTCAGTAGACTTTTCCCACCCCGTTTGAGGAGGAAAAGGAGAGGTCCTTCCTCTTTCCTCCTCACCTTAGACCTTAGATGTATATTTATGTGTGTGTGTTGGGGATGACTGTGGATCCTCTATGGCTCCATTATGTTGTATTATATTTTACTTTGTAAAATTTTCATCTGGTTTTGCTATGCCTCTGGTACAGATGGTCTCTAAGTATCTTTCAGCCTTCAAATTCTTAGATTCTCTGTCCTAGAGTTGGATTGACTGGCTTCCATCCCATGTCCGTAAAGCTTTTACCATCCTAATCTTTGGATCTTTCCCCATTCCCATTATATCCAGACCGTGATCCATCACCCATTTAGCCTGAATGCCAGCTGGTCTTTAAGTAAAACTATCCCATCCATCATGGACCTCTGTGACAGGGAAGGGAAGTGTGGTTGTTCATCCCTGCTCTGCTTCTCTGAACTCTCAGCAGTCTCTTCCATTCATAGCATTTATAGTGCTCCATGTGTTAGCATTTTAAGATTTACAAAGTGCTTTTTTCCCAGTGGCCCTTTTGAAATTAGGTCATTCAAGGATTATTAGTCTCATTTTACAAGTTAGCCAAAGTGAAGCAAGGAAGTATAAAATCTGGGACTCAAACTCAGATCTCCTGACTCTTAAGTCTAAGGCAAAAATCTCAGAAATGTCTGGGCTCAGAGAGACCATCCAGTAATCTGATAGAGGAGAAAACGGGTTTATTAAAGAAGCAACTTATAAATCAAGGTCACAGTGCCAAGACTGAGCTAGAACTTAACCCTAGGCCTTTGATTGTTATTATCTCCTTCCTACCCTCCCATTCATTCAGTTCTGTCATGCAGACTTCTGGGAAGACAGACAAGTGAATTCTCTGCATCTTCATTTGTTTAGAGCCTTCCTGGCTTTCCCACAGCACGCCCAAGCCTAGAGCAGACTTTCTGCAGGGACAATATGTAGCACTAGGACAGAGCTGGTCATTGAACAACCTACCCAAAAGCTTATTAAAACCTGCCCTTCAGTATGCAGGGGAAATTTGAGGTAGTAACTTGCCTAGGGTGATACAGCAAGGGAGGGAAAGAGCTAAAATTCAAATCTGAGTCATCCACCTCCCAGCCTAGGGCTTTCTGGTGAACTTGCAGGCCCATTAATTTGAAGAGGCCCTTATTCCTGCATAACAATTTTTACTGTCCACCAAGCCCTTTGCCCTAGGAATAACAGGGCCCCCTCCCCCCAGCTGGCAGTGTCTCCAGCTCCCTACACTCTTAACCATCCCTTTCTTCTCTGGCCCTCCCAGTGGCCCTGTCCCCATTTGATGAAGCAGGAGACTGTGGTCTGAGAGAATAGTCTGGGCTTTTAGAATCATAGAATGTCAAAACTGGAAGGGCCCCCTTCCTTTTACAATGAAGGAATCTTAACAAGGAAATAGTAGTGAAATCTAGATGGAAGTGGGCCTATATGTAGCATGGAATTGAGGCCCTCACCAGTTGGGGAGGAGAGAAATCTCCAGAGATGAAAATCCCCCACTTTCATTTTGGGTTAGCCAGGATATATCTAAGATAGGACTTGAATCTTCCAGGCAACCCCTCTACAATTTCACCATAATGTGGATTCCATTAAAATGAATGAATTTTTAAACCATGAATTCAGCAACACTTATAAGCAATCCACCATGTTCCAAGAAAGTACAGAGTATTTATGCTGGAGTTAAAAGGAAAAGTGGACTCGATCCTGCTCTGAGCTACTGCTAGTGACAAACAACAAATATACAAACAAATAAATTAGAAATAGGGACCAAAAAGAGTTATTCTGATGAGGTAGGGAGCCTTATTTTTTTGCTGTTATGTTTAGTTTTGAGGGGTTTTGTTGTTTTTTTAGGTTATACGTGTGTATTCATTTTTTACAAATTTCCATATGAAGAGTTATGTTTGCAGAGAAAAATCAGAACAAAAGGGAAAACCCATGAGAAAAAAAAAAAAAAACAGAAGGAAAAAAAGTGAAAATAGTGCTGATCCACATTCGGATCTCTGTAGTTCTTTCTCTGGATACAGATGGCATTTTCCATCCAAAGTTTATTGGAATTTCCTTGGATCACTGAATTGCTGAGAAGAACCAAGTCTATCATAATTGATTATCATAAAATCTTACTGTTGTGTTTAATGTTTTCCTGGTTCTGCCTGTTTCACTTAGCATCTGTTCATTTTTTATAGAAAAACTAATATTCCGTTACTTTCATATGCCATAACTTATTCAGCCATTACCTAACTGATGGGCAGACACCACAAAAAGGGCTGCCACAAACACTTGCACATGTGGGTCCTTTTCTGTCTTTTATGATTTCCTTGAGATAGACTCAGTAGTTCCAGTGCCGGATCAAAGGGCATGCACAGTTTGATAGCCCATTGGGCTTAGTTCCAAATTGTTCTCCAGAATGGTTGGATCAGTTCACAACTCCACCAGCAATGCACTAGTGTCCTCTGTCTTCCCATATCCCTTCCAACATTTATCATTATCTTTTCCTGTCATCTTAGCCAAAATGATAGGTGTGAGGTGGTACCTCAGGGTTGTTTTACATTTCTCTAATCAATACTGATTTAGGAATTTTTTTTCATATTAGAAGCGGTTTCAATTTCTTCATCTGAAAGTTGTTCATATTCTTTGACCATTTATTAGAGAATGACATCTTCTTATACATTTGATTTAGTTCTCTATTCTAGAAATGAGCCCTTCATCAGAAACACTGGCTGTAGAAATTGCTTCCTAGAAGTTTTTGGCTTCCCTTGCAATCTTGGCTATATTGGTTTTGTGCAAATTTTTTTTAAGGTAATCAAAATTGTATTTCATAATATTCTCTTATTTCTTGTTTGGTCATAAATTCCTTCCTTCTCCAAAAATCCGATAGGTAAACTATCCCTTGCTCTCCTATTTGCTTATGATATCACCATTTATACTTAAATCATATACCCATTTTGGCCATATTTTGGTATAGAATAAATGAGATGTAGGTCTATACCTAGTTTCTGACATACTATTTGCCGGTTTTCCAAGCAATTTTTGTCAAATAGTAAGTTCTTAGCCTCGAAGCTGGAGTCTTTGGATTTATTAAACAGTAGATTATTATAGTTCTTGATTATTGTGTCTTGTATATCTAACCTATTCCATTGATCCATCACTCTATTTCTTAGTCTATTGGATGAACCTATTTCATAGATCTGTTACTGCTAGGGCACCATTCTTTGCAGTTTTTTTCTTTAATTCCCTTGATATTCTTGACCTTTTCTAATGCTATAAAATAATTTTTTGACAGTTTCATATGGAACTGAATAAGTAGACTTAGTTAGAATTGTCGTTTTTAGTTCAGCTTGTCCATGAGGAAGTGATGCTTTTCCAATTGTGTGAAAAGTATTTTATAGTTGTATTTGTTTCATTTCTGGGTTTGTCTTGGCAGATAGATTCCCAAATATTTTCACCAAAGGTTTTATATTTTTGGATGGCCTACACCACTGCCATACACACATACACTTAGTGTATACACATACACATACACACAACTCTTCCCACCATATGCAGTTTAAAAATTAATCAATATTTTTCCAGTTAACAAAAATCAGTTTGCTCTTCCTCCATCCCCATTACAAAACAAAAACCTGGTAACAACCATGCATAGTCAATTAAAATAAATCCTTGCACTGACCATATGCCCAAAAATGTCTCCTGCATCTTGAATCCATTTACCCTTCAGTTAAGAGGAGGTAGACAGCAAGCTTCTGAAATCATAGTTGGTCACTCTACAGTTAATTTAAATGGAATTTCTCTTTCTATCTCTTGCTAGGCTTTGTTGGTGGCAGCCTTGTTCGAGCTCCTTTTGTGTGATCTTTCTAATGTGTGAAACTTGTGCAAATCTTCCTCTATCCTGAGTCTCAAGTTTCCTCAATGGAACACTCAGAGGACTGTTAAGAGGACTGGCTTTGAATCGGAGCTGTTCTAATTAAGATGAAATTCAGATTTTGGAGGTCACTCCCTTCTGTGGATCTTGATTTCCCCTTTTGAAAAAGAAGTCTGGACTAGATCCCAGCTTCTTAAACTGTGGATAGTGACTCCCCTATGGGACCTCATTGTAAGTGAATATGGGGCTTGTGAAATCATGATGTATTATCAATTAATGTTGGTTATATATTTTATAGAAATGGCACCCATTTCTGTACTGCCTTATGGTTTCCAAAATGGTTTCTTCTTGGTTTTGTGCAGTGTACCCTGTAAGTATCTTCTCCCATCTTCAAAGAAGGAAAGAAAGGTGCAGAAAGGCAGGGAGTTACCCAAGATCTAAGACAGTCCTACAGCAAGGATTTGAAACGAGGCCTCCTGGCTCCAGCTCCTAAGCCAGAAGTGTGCCAGTAAGACCCTGGGGTGGCTGAGGCCAGACCGGCCTTTACCTCTCTCCCTTTCCTTCCTGCAGGTCTGGCCTTTCCTTCTGTTGCACTACTGAGGTCCAGCTCTTTCCCTCCACCTTCCCGACGTCACCAATGCGACCATGGGAACTGGTAGTGAATAGGCGGCCACCCTCAGCCCCCTTCAACCAGCGCCGATTCGCCGGGGGACCTTGCAGTGCCCCAGCACACCTCAGGAGAAGGTAAGAGCCCTGATCCTTCTCATCATGGGAAGAGAGGGAGGCCATCCCACTCTATGTCTCTAGCCTTGGTGATCCAGAGGGGACCCAGGGTAGTGGTCAGACCATTGAAATTAGGGAATCCTGGCTCTTCTGCTTCTGTGACCCTGGACAAGCCATGATGGACAAGCCCACAATAACCTCTGTGAAGCACCCACTCTAAATCCTGTGAAGTAGAAGGCAGGATGGTGGGTTTTGCTTCCAGCTGTGCCCTTGACTCACTTTGTGAGAAATCTCCGAGTTTACTTACTCTTACAAATGAATCTGCAAGTTTCAGCTCTAAGTCCTGTGAATCTATAATGTCCTCCCAGCGGGGTCAGGGACCTCAGTGGTCCCTCTTGTCCCAAGTTTGCTGAGATTCCAAAAGGTACCACCCTCACACTCCCCACAGGAGGGGACCTTAGGAGTCTAAGGGAAGAACCAAAGCAGTCTCCCAGCTGGCCTCAGACACTCATTGCCACCCCCCTGTCCCGAGCATCCCCCCTGGAGATGAGGTGGTCCTAGCCGGGGCCTCATCTCTGTGGTTCAGCCCCCCTGCCCGGCGCCACTGGGGACGACGTGATCGCCCTTTGCCCAGCTTCTTCACCCAGGATGAAAGCTTCCTGTCGACGGCATTCCCCCCCCAGCTGCAGCCTCAGCACCTCTCCATAGAGGAGCCTCGCGCCTTTGCCCTCGCCAGCACATCACCCCGAATGCTCCATCCGGCTGCCCAGCAGACCCCATTCATGGTTGATCTCCACGACCAGGTAGGCCGTAATAAGTGGTGGAGTGGAGGGTCTCCATTATCCCCACCTCATCCCCTAAGAGGGCAGCAGACCATCTCTGACCTCAGACCTTGGCAACTCCAAGGATTGCTGTCCCAGGAGAAAGGAGAGGTTAATGATGTGGTGGAGAAGCCCTGAACCAGGAATGGGCCGAACTGTGTTCAGCTTCTTTCTACCTGTGGGACAAGTCACTGAAATCTGCCTGGGCTCAGATTCCTCAGCTGTAAAGTGAAATGGCCAGCTTGGAGAAGCATGTTTTGAGGTGTCTCATCTTCTTTTCTCAGGTGCACCAGGGGGCTGTCCCTCTGTCCTACACAGTCACCACAGTAACAACCCAAGGCTTCCCCCTCCATACGGGCCAGCATATCCCTGGGTGCAACACGCAGCAGCTCCCAGCATGCTCCGTGATGTTCAGCGGGCAGCACTACCCGCTCTGCTGCCTCCCACCCCCAGTGAGTGAACCCAAAAATGATTCCAGCCTGAGGGCCCCAGAAGGGATTTGGGGGGGGGGTGCCCAGGCTCTAGGTCTGACTGGAGTTTACAGGTGACCTCTGCTCTAGGGCCAGTCCTTTCCACCAGGATTCTCAGAACTTCCTTGGGGGAATAAGGAGTCGGGGGCAGGGAAGAGAGAGAGCTAAACTGTACAGTTAGCAGCATTGTTGTGTAAGGAAAAGAGGCTCAACCTAGAGTCAGAGCCTAAGTTAAACTTTTCGCTCTGAAGACTTAGTAGCTGAAAGAGGTCGGGCAAGACAGTTTCTTCATTTTATCAAAGGGTTAACTAAGGTAAAGAAAATACCTTTTCCACTTCTCTCAAGGTATGATTGGGAAGGCGCTTTTTGTAGCCCCCAATCTTCTGATGGAACCTACTACCTTGGCCAGAGTCTGGGAAGGGGAGCAGGAAGTGGAGCTAGAAGCTATCAGGACTTCATTGTCAGAGGCTGCCACTCATTCTCAACTTTTCTTCCTCTCTCCCTCTTCCCTCCACTCGGGATCTCAAAGCTTTAATGGCTCATTGCAGCAGTACTCTGCTCCTAGCAAGGTTGACAGCCCCTGGTGAAGGACATAGGGTTACCTGAGCGCTGTCCCCAGTATCAACTGCAGGGCAGAAATGGCAGGCTGGAAGGGACTCTGGTAGACTTCCCCAGAGATCTCTCCTTGGGTACTGCTCTTCTGCTTACTATTAGATCAGTGACTAGGAGAACAACATCGCTGTCTGCTTAAAGATTTGCAGAGGAGACAGAGTTGAGGGGCCGGCTAACATACTAGATAACATTTAATAGGGACTTAGTCTTGCATACGTTAGAAAACCTCCTATGCAAGAATGAATTGGAGGAAGTACGGCTCAATGGTAGTTGGGGAGGGCAGAGGAGATTTGGGGGGTTTTCATTGGCTATCAGCTCAAAGCTAATGAGATGTTGCATTAAGAGGAGAAAGGCATCCTAAATGAGGTGAGAACCGTCTTGTCCTCTGCCAGGGTCAAACCAATTTGCAGTGTTATATTCAGTCTGAGCACTACATTTAGTCTGAGAAGAACATTGACAGCATGTGGCCTACATGTATCAGGCTTACCCAGGAAAGGGGAGCCGGGATAACATAGGTCTCCAGATTATGCCATATGAGGATCTACCCTGGAGAAGAGGTTAGAGAGAACATGATCCCAGCCCTCATGTAGAAGAGGGAATTTCTCTGTCCCTTGGAATTTCAGTCCCTTGGGGGAACTGAAAGCAGTGGGTACAAAGTTACAGGTGGAGACTTTGTCTCAATTTAAGGAAAAGATTCCAGAGTATCAGAATTATCTAAAAGTAGAATCGGCTATCTAGCTAATCAGCAAACACTGTGATTAAGCACCTACTGTGTACTAGTCATTATGCAAGGGCACTGGGAATACAGCATTCTGCTAGAACTAATGTTCATGGGAAGGGGGTAGGGTATGTGGGATACACACAAAGTAGATACAAGGTAACCTTAGAGAAGGTACTAGTAGCTGAGACCACTAGCAAAGATCTCCTGCCAAAGGCGGCTTTTGAACCAAGTCTTACATGGCAGTCGATTCAGTGCCTCTAGAACCTTCCAGCCTAAGGGACAGCAAATAGTGCCACAGACAGGACCAGAATGTGAGAAGCAGTAGTTTGGCACGTTGTTGGGGTTGGCCTTTGTCAGGATATGATAGAGGGGAGAGTTGAGTTAAGGTGCCTAGAAAAGTCAAAGGGAGCCAAGTTGTAAAGAGCTTTAAAGGCGCTGATACTTTTTCCTGGAGATAATCTGGTAGCTGCTGGAGCTCCCTGAGCAGTCAGACTCAAACACCCACCTTATGATCATCTTCATGAAGATCACCTTAGTGGCTGTGGGAGGAGAGATTTGAAGTAAGAAGGAAATGTGATAAAGATGGTCCATCTTCAAGGGGGTGATGAGGGACTACACTTGGGTGATATGGCTGTGTCTGTTGGAGACAAGGGAACACATATAAGAGATTGTTCTCATTCAGAATGACCAATGGACAAGTCATGATTCAGGAATGCAGTTCAGAAGAAGGGTTAGAGCTGAAAAAATAGATCTGGGAATTGACTGCATAGATGACCACTGTTGAACAAGTGAATGCTGAAGAGATGACCAAGCAGTAGAATGTAGAGAGGACAGGGCCTCAGAGAGCACTTTGGAGGATCTTCATGTCATTGGTATGATAAGAGAGGGAGCAAAGGAGGCTGAGAGAGCAGGCAGACAAATTAAAGAGAGAGTGGGCAACAGTGTCAAAGGTTGCAGAGATGTCAAGGAAGATGAGGATTGAGAAGAGGTCATTGGATTTGGTGGTTATGAGATCCTAGTAACTTTGAATGGAGCAGTTTGAGACAAGTGAGGGTGAAGGCCAGACTGCAGAGGAAAGGTGAGAGCACCGTGTGGAAAAAAGAAAAAATTTTTTTTTCTTTTGTCCCAAGACCAGATAGGAAGAGAAAGCAGACCGTCCTGTGGGTGTCTACCTAACATTATTTATTCACTAAATTAGTAGTTAGAACAGGGGTTCCAGATTCAATGATGCCTTTCTACCTTTTGTGTGACTTTTCTGGGCTTTGGGTTTCTCATGAATGAAGGAAAATGGATTAATCAAGTGATAATTGATAAACTGGGAGATACAGATAGAAAACTGAGATAGTCCCTATGCTTAGGAAGTTTACAATGTAATAGGACGAGATTATGCATTGGTGGGTTTGGCTTCAGTGGTCCTCAGGGTATAGCAGCAAGTTGGATGATAATGCATCATCTTTAATATAGTTTTCATTGATAAAACTATGTATTAACTGATATTATGTATCATTTGTATCTTAGGTAAAAACATGAGAGGTTTAAACTAAATGGTCTCTCAAGTCTTTTTCAAAATCTTGTAATATAAACCTGCTCCCCCTCCCTCTACTTTACCAGCCCTGTTCCCCGTCACTACCAGTAGGAGAATACACTGTCCAACCTGGGATGAGGCTCTGACAAGAGGTCCTCTGCCCTTCCATCTTTTTCTTTTTTCAGCTGATCCAGGCGTGTGCCATGCAACAGCTCCCCGTCTCCTACCAGGCGTTCCCCCCCCTCATCTCCAGTGACCATTATATCCTGCATCCACCACCACCAGGGCCCCCCCACCAAGCCACCCACATGGCACCACTGGGCCAGTTTGTCCCCCTCCAACCCCAGCACCCTCGAATGGTAAGTGTGGGCAGGGGAAGGAAGACATTTCTTCACCCAAAATCCAAGTCAAGATGTCTAAAACAATCCCAAGCTTGGGAACCCAGACTCCTGACTCCCTGTCCCCTCCCCCCCCCCAGAAGTCTACCACGTTCTTTCTTTTTCTTGTTTGTTTTCACTTCAATGAGAACCTTGTTCTTTGTCCTGTCTTTCCAGTAGTCCCCTTTTCTCATTGTCTCCTTTCCCAACTCCTGCTCTTGGTTTTTCTCCAGCCCTTGCAGAGGATAGACAATGATGTGGATCTTCGAGGGGAGCAGCACGCCATTGGGAGCTTCACGTACCCTGCCTCCCATCACACCCCAGCCCTCTCCCCTTCTGTCCCCCTGCATTATCTCCCTCATGAGCCCCTGCATCAGGAACTGCCATTTGGTGTGGTGAGTAGAAGGCTGGGGGTGGAGGAGGAAGGAAATGGCACTGTCCCACCTGGGACGTCCCCTCTCTATAGAGGTCTCTAGTGATCTTGGCTCCCTCTTTTGTAGCCATACTCTCATATGATGCCCCGGAGGTTGAGCACCCAGAGATACCGACTACAGCAGCCTCTGCCCCCACCACCCCCACCACCGCCACCGCCTCCCCCCCCACCAACCTATTACCCCAGCTTCCTGCCATACTTCCTGTAAGTACTCAGTGATCCCCACTGACCATTCCAGTGTTGGGGGCTGATCCTATTGGGAACACAAAATTAAAAGCTTTTTATCCAGATCCTTCCCTTGGGCGCCCAGGAACCTCTTATCGGTCCCGACTTTTGTGTCCCTCACACACCTTCCTCAGCCACCTCCCTGACTTACATCTCTTGGCATTAAGATCTCAGTCACTTATTTGCCCCTCTTTCCAGCTCGATGCTTCCCATGTCCCCAACAGCCGTGGGCCCCACGATCAGCCTGGACCTAGATGTGGATGATGTGGAGATGGAGAATTATGAGGTTGGGATGCAGGGCCTTGTGGGCATGTGGCTTCCAGATGGGGGTGGGGGAATGCAGTGGGCTCCCCCCAAGTCTCTGGAAATATGGAGGGGAAACAAAACGCACCATGACAGTCCCATGCCCATACCTCAGCACTGACCTTTCCCCAGTCATCTCTCTGGGGCCAAAGGCCCTGGGGGCTAACTCCGCCCTCTTCCTGCTGCATCCCCACAGGCATTACTGAACCTGGCAGAGAGGCTGGGAGAGGCCAAGCCCAGGGGACTCACCAAAGCCGACATAGAACAACTTCCGTCCTACCGATTCAACCCTGAGAGCCACCAGTCAGAGCAGACGCTGTAAGTGTCCTATCCTGACTAGGCTGGGTCCATGAGAAGAAAGAATCTCCCCATTTCTCCTTTCCTGGGACAGGCCTCTGAAATGGAAGAAGAGGAGAGGCACAAAGGGGAGCCATAGCTTCAACATGAAGAGTTATCGCATGGCAGGGCCAAAAGGGGGCTGAGCTGGAGTCAGGAAACTTGGGTGATTGTGGGCAAGTCACACAGAAATCCCCCTAGTTCATCCCTCCCTCATCTCCCCCCGCAAAGCTCCTTAGACCACATCCCATATGTAGAGTATATAAAAAAGGCCCTAAAACGCTGGTGTTGGGAAGGACCTTGGACTCCAGAAGAGTCTCAGGGTTGTTGGAAACCTTAAAACAGAGCACCGGAGCTCAAGAGGGAAAAGATTTAAGGCCCAGAGAAAGGGCTTGCTTATCCAAAGCAGCGAGGTAGCACAGGGAGCAGAGCATTGGGCCTGGAGTCAGGACAAGGCTGGAGCACAAATCTAGCCTCGGATACCTGGGAATAGTATCAACTCTGGGCAAGTCATTTCTCTGTCACAGTTTCTTCTTGTAAAATAGGACTGAAAGTAAGACTCTATGGGTTTGCATGAAAATAAAACAAGATCCCATGTAAAGTGTTCATCCAGTGCCTGGCCCATAGTAGGTGCTTAACAACTGCTGACTCCCTGTCCCTCCCTTCCCAGTGAGTAAAGGAACGTCCACAGCAGCCCTGGACTCCTTTCCCTGGGCCTCACTTTCCCAGTCATTGCCCAGAGGACTCTGGCTATGGAGGGTCACCTTCTTCCTTCCAGTTTGGCTTGCTGCTAATGAGCCCTCGGCTTGGATGCTGCCTCCACTGGAACAAACGCCACCATTTGGCACAAAACCACAAGCTGGGGGTGGCCTTTTCTCTCTCCCCTGACTATTTGGCCCTGCATGCAGGGTAAGCTGGCTCCCTTCTCTGTCCTGCAGGTGTGTCGTCTGCTTCAGTGACTTTGAGGCCCGGCAGCTTCTCCGAGTCCTCCCTTGTAACCACGAGTTCCATGCCAAGTGTGTGGACAAATGGTTAAAGGTGAGTGGGCCTTTTTTGCACACTGGGGAGGTGGGGGAGACTCGCAGAGTCTCAGCACCCCTGCAGCACACATACACAGCTGGGACCCCCGGGGTGGGAAGGGGCCTCCGAAGGAGCTTGGAGCTCATTAGTTCAGAGCTGGAAGGGATCCTAGAGGCCTTGGAGCCCAGTTGCTTATTTTATGAAAGATCTTGAGGCCCATGGAAGGGAGGGGCTAAGTGTGCACACCTGAGATCTGAACCTTGGGTGGTCTGAATCCAAAGTCGGGACTCTTCACTGCCTCTTCCTAAGAGTGTTTTGTAAAACGCTGACTGCAGACAGATCAGTGCTATGGAGCAATGGGAAAATGGCAGAGAGACAGAACGGACACACTTGACAGTTGCAGACTGAGAAGTCCTCTGGGCAGACAGGCAGACCAGAAGCAGGGAGATTACCAGCTCTTCTCTCTCCTACACACACACACACACACACACACACACACACACACACACACGCACACTCATACTCCAGCCTAATGGGCTCTCTTGGCCTTTCTCTGCCCCCTTCAGGCAAACAGGACCTGCCCTATCTGCCGGGCAGATGCCTCCGAAGTACACCGGGAGGCCGAGTGAGCTCGGTCCCACAGCCCTGGAGGCCCAGAGAATCTTGGGCACGTGGCCCAGGAGTGGGGGAGGGGCCCAGCTCTGTTACCATCCCCCCTTGTTCCCCTGGAGCCCCCTCCTTGGATTGGCTAAGAAGCCGGACAGCGTCAGACCCTGGACTCCCATCCACTCTGGGCCAGGCCAGGCCACAGCCACCTGTGCCCCCAGAGCGGGGTCTGGGCTCTGGCCAGTCCTGTCCTTGAGGAGAAGAGCTGCTACCCACATGTTTACCAGCCTCCAAAGACTCCTCCCACCTCTTCCCGCCCACTGCTGCCACTGCCGCCACTGCGGGGCTGCCTCAGTATTTGAAACTCAGTGGAGTTTCCTGCTTGGGTCTGTCTCATTTTGCCTCTTGTTTCTCCCCTCCGCTGCCCGGCTCTCCCCTCCCTCCCTCAGGGCAGGACAGGGCAGGACATCCTCAGATATCTGGAGGCTGCTGCCCCTCCCCACCCCTGGCTGGCTTCTCCTTCCCCTTTCCACCAGAGAAGCACCTGGTTTCCTCCCTCCTTTCTTCTTGCAAAGAATGCAAGAGATCATGGAGAAACTGGTGGCCAGATGGGGCGCTGGCCGCCCCTTCCCCCACCCCCAAGCATCGACAGACAGGTGTGCTGGTCGGGCCCACAGGGAATAGGGCCTGAGCTAGTGTGCCAGGGTCAATGCCACTGGGTTCCTGTCTGCCCCAATGAACTTTCTTTTGCACTGAAATGGGGTTGATTCTGGCCAGCTCTTGCCTGCCTGATTTCTATGGACAAGAGAGGATGGGTTTAGAAATCTCTTGATTCTCTCTTGGCCTTGGGGCAGGGCAGTATTGGAACAGTCAGGGGAACACTTCCCCACTCCCTGCACCAGCCACAGGTCTGGAGGATTCCCTCCTCCCCCAGTGACCTCCATCTGTCATGGCCTTGGGTCTGGAAAGGAGAAGTCTGTTCTCACCCATCTTCCCACCTCCCCTGGGCCCTTGGGTTGGGGCAGGAAGGTCCTCAACACCTTCCTCACCCCTAGGAATACCCAGTTGGGAGATGGGGAAAGGGAGGAGATGGGTAGGTACAGGAGGGTTGAACATCATCTTCATACCCTCATCATCTCCCCAATGCTACATTCCAGCCCATCCTGGCCTCGAAACCCTCCCCCCAGCTCCAGGGCAGTAGAGAATCCAGGCTGGCTCTGGAGACAGCTGGAAAGATTGTCCATCTTGGGGCAACCAACAAACAGCAAAGCACTGTAGTGGAGGGGAGGTCTTCTCCCTCCTCTCAAGGTGAACCAGGGGGATTTCCCCTCTCCCCAGGAGAATGGATGCCCTGGACTTGTCCCTGAATGGGAATGGTGCATGGGGAGGGCTACCCAATGCAGGGGCCTTGGCAGCTCCTTCTGGATGTGGAAAAGGGGGTGCAAGGCAGGGGCAGGAGGAGAGACGAGAGCTGTCCCCCAGCTCCCAGATTCTCCCCAGCCTGTTTGCATGATGTGTTAAGCAGCAGTTTGTGTTTTGTTTTGTTTTTTTTTTTTTTCCAAAATCGTGTGTGGGGTGTTTTTTTGTTTGTTTCTTTGTTTCCCCCCATTTTTGTTTCTTTTGGGGTTTAAAACAAAAACCAAGTGTTAGCATTAGTGCAGGGAAGATGAGGAGGAGGCCCTACCCCTAACCCTGTAACCTGTGTAAATGTTCACCAATAACATGCATGCGTGTGCGCCCAGGCCAGCCTAACCCAGCCCAGCCAACTGTGGGGCAGGCACGGAACATGGGGGGCCAGGGCAGGGTGTCTATGCTCAGCCAATAACTGCCATGCATTGTACTGCACATGTCCACAGACGCCTGACCAGGACCCAAAGCCGTTCCGGGCATTTTATTCTCCTTTTCCCCTCTTTTAACATAGCCAGGGTGGAGAAAATGAGGAGTGAAGGTAGAGGTGAGCCAGGCCCTGGGGAGAGAAGGCTCAGTGATTGAGATTCATAGCTCACCAAGAGGCCCTCCTCCCCCAGCAAAATCAGGCCTGTAGCTCCCAGAAGCCCCATTGTCAGGAGGGGTGAGATAGCTCAGCTTCCCTCCAGGGGAAGCAGGGAAGAAAACCCAACTTGCCCCTCTTCTTGGGGTGGGAAAGTATCTCTCCCCATTCTGAGGCAGGAGTCTTGTCTCCCTTCTGGCTTAGGGGACCATCTTTGAGGAACAGCATGGTGCCTCCAGGGGCTCCCTTTGATGGGTCCTCCACAGCAGCCAACCCAGCCCCAACCTCAGTCCCACCTCCACCTCCCCCAGCTCACCAGGACACCACCTGCAAATCAAACTGGGTGTAGGGCCTGGCACATCCGAGCAGGCTGTTCCCCTCAGCCTCCCCTTCCCCAGGCTCCTGTTGCCTCAGGAATGGCCCAAACACCGAGTTCTCTTAAACACAGTGGCCCTCCCCCTTGGCCTGGGTGGGGTCCCCATCTGCTGTGCCCCAGAACTCTCTGGGACCAGCTCCTCTCCTCTCCCTACCCCCACCGCTTGCCACAGAGAACCCAAAGTCTTACTGTATATATTACGCCAGGTGACATTTCTATATTTATAGCCAACAGTGTTGAGAAACCCATCTGTTTCACTTCTCCCCCCCGACCCCCACCCTGGACCCTGAAAGGTGAGCCTCTCACGGAGTCTAACCCACCCACCCCTTCCCTGCCCCCTTACGGTTCCCTGGCAGGCGGATCGAAAGGCTCACAGCTCCTGGGCTGCAGAATTTATCCTGATGAGCAGCTAGAAAAACAAAACAAACAAAAAAAACTTAAAAAGAGATCCTTGAAAAAGAGAAAAAAAAAAAAAAGAAAAACCAATATTTAGGATGTTTGTGATTTGCTGACCGCGCTGTAGATGCCACTGTTACCAATGATTTCCTGTGGTGGGGATGGTGCATTGTTTACTGTTTTTAAGTTCTCGCACCCCTGGGCCTGGCGGCTGAGGGCCAGCCCCTCTGCCCATCCGCCCCGCCTAGGGCCCGTGTTCTGTGTTAGAAAGTTTTTATATATATATATAAATACCTATATATATATATAAATATATATATATATAATTTTTTTTGGCTCTGTTACTTGCACATTTTACAGTTACCTCATTTTCCCCATGTATGTATTTGAAAAAAAATGCTAATATATAGAGAAAAAAATGGTTCTTAAAAGCTCTAAACGTGTGGTTTCGATTTTGTTCTCTTCCATTCCATTGGACCCATCCTGGTTTGTAGCATTTACCATAACTAGTATGTTGTATTATATATGTGGATACTGATTGAAATTTTTAACAGATTTGTACTTTTTTTAAAAGGAAAGTTGCTAGTTCTGCTTGACCAAGTAGTGCAATCATTATTTTTTTTAATGTTGTGGCTGATTTAACAGGGATATTCACTAATAAATGTATGATGTATACCAATACAGACCTGAGTGCCCCCATTGTGGTGAGTGTGTATGTGTGTGTATGTGTGATAGGGAGGGGTGGGGTCCAGGCTTGGTTAGTTGTATGACCTCTGTTCAAATATTTTGGAGCTTTGTATCTCTAAATTAAAGGGGTTGGTTGCATAGACATTCTCTGTCCCTAAGATGTAACTGGTGCTCAGTGACCTCCAGGGATGGGGAAGTTTTCATCTCCCTAGATGACCCATTTTCCTTTAGGAAAAATCTACAAGTCTATATATGAACCTGAAATCTGGCTTCCCAGCAAAACTCAAGATCTGCTGAGGACAAAGAGGAGAGTAAGTTTAATAATATCCCTTCATCACAGCCCTTCAGATATAAATTAATGGAAATGGTGATTGATCATATCTTTTCCCTACCCTATTTTTTAGGTTTCCAAACCCACTCACATGATATCAATAATTATGTGACATCATAGTTTCTATCCCCTTTCCCAACTCGGTTGCTTTTACCTAAACAAATGTCAACATATTCTCCCTAAAAATTTACCTAAACTTGAACACAAACTTCCTGATGATGGCTGACCAGGTCAGAGGACAACAATCATGTCTAAGCAATTGCTATCATCTCTTTGTCTCCATTCTCCCCATCAATCATTACTGAAAAGATCGCCAGTTACTTTTTGCAAAGTCCAGTTCTGAGTATTCTTTGCTCAAAACCCTTCCAGAGTTCATTCATTGCATCTAGGATCAAATCTGACTCCTCAAAACCTATCAGAGACTGGTCCTGACCTTATCTCCCATTACCTCCTTACACAAAACCTGCTGTGAGTAAATTCATAACTCACTCCCCCAATCAATCATTCACATGCTACCCTTTTTCTTTCTTGCCATTTCCACCTTTAAAATGCCTCCATATCCCTCCACTCTTCAAAATTCTACACTTGTAAATATGCAGAAGTCAACTAACACTACATCTCCATAAAGGTTTCTCCAGTCACTCTTCTGAACCCCTAAGTTGGGAGGGATGAAAACAGGAAAGAAATCCTTTCTTCCCACTGAAATGGAAGCTCACTATCAAGAGCTGGAAGAGATCGAGACCTACATCATTTGTACAGATGAGGAAATAGGAAACCCCAAAGTAAAGGGACTTCTCTGTGTTCATTTTAAAGTATGACATTTAAGTGACCTGCTATGAAATGGCAGATAATGTAGACTCCTGATAAGGCTAAGGCTTCCTGAATAATGCCCTCCAATGAGGCCGTCTTCCAACATACTGGGCCACTTGTGGTATATACTGGCAATGTGACACTGGCCATTGGGGGTATTGGGAAGCATGTTGCCAAGTTCTGAAACAAGTCTAAACAACTACTATTAATGTGCAGCCTCCACATTTCTTAATTTCTTAATGCTTTTGCAATTCTTTAAATTGCAGCAATGCTTCTGTCCTGAACTGGTAAGTTTTCTTGTTTGAGTTATCTATTATCAGTGAAATTACAAATTCAGTTTCTGTTCCTGCCCTAATTGGAGGAAAATTGGAAACTTTTTAAGATATTAGTAATAGAGAACATAAGATGGTAAATTTTTGAATTTCAAATTTTATTTTAAAATATTTTGAAAAAGGATAGTTGGGGACAAAGGAATGGTTTGTGTTAAACTTAACACTTCAGAGAGAGGGGCACTTGCCCCAGCTGACATGGGATATGTAGTGATGGCCTGAATATAACAAGCTCATACATCCTGCCAAAAGAGGTACTACCTTTCATCTGGCTTGAGTCCCCAGCCAGAAGAAAACTTCCAAGGAACAACTTTACCCAGTATCCTAGAAGGCTGACTTTGGCCCTTATGGGCAGCAGCAACACTGGCTGCAATTACAGAAACATTTTTCTTTAAAAGTATTCATAATAGATATTCTGTAACAGATTGTAGAGCAAATACTGTAAAAAAGATGGAAGAGAGGAGAAAAGTGTTATGAGAACAGAGAAATGAAGTAAACAGGAGTAGTAGAGAGGAACAGTTTGGAATAAGGGAAAAGAGGAAATGCCAATAAGGCCTAGGGAAGAGTAACTTAAAACATGGCTTAAGGCAATAACTAGAATTCCTTTAAGGTCCTACTAGGAGCATCTTTTCGTTGATCTGGTGGAGTCAGTACAATACAATTCCACTGAATTCTCCCCATCCCCACATGTCTGTATTCAAGTCTTCTCAAATGCCTGATGCCTTCAGGAAATAAGGTATCCTGGAGCTAGGTAAGGAAGCCTCAAAACATTGTTCCTGATGCAGTTGGTGGGTAGGACTCTGTGGTACCAAGATTTGTTCTCTCATCCAGGTGTGTAGACACACACACACCCCTACAGGGAGGACTTTGGGGGAACATAATCTCTCTTTTTGGCCACTTAGTATAGAATTAGAAAAGGTGAGAGCAAATCCAAAGTTATTTTACATACAGTGCAGCCTTGGGAAAAGAACTTAACTTTTTTATGACTCGGTTTATTCCCAGATTAATCTAAATAAACAGGATCCCTTTCAGTTCTGACATCACATGACAAATTCTGTCTTTGAGATACAACAGTACCAACTTCTTTAGATAATCTGGGGAGGGAGGTCAAAGGACCTAAGAAAGTTGAGCAAAGCCTTGCTCTTCCATAAAATAAAAGATTTGGTCCAGATCTCTAAGGTTTTTCCTGTTCCAAATCCTATAACTTTCAGTCACAACCTACCCCACCCACCTCATCCTTGACTACATGAGTCGGTCTTCTCAGCATCTAATTCTATTGGGGGCCTGTCTGCAAATCCATTAAATCAAGCTGAGGATAAGAGGTCATGGTCAGAATTCAGGATCACCTTCCTTTATACAAGACAAAATGATAATTTAAAACAATCTAACTAGTCTTATTGTCACTCTATATCAAATCACTTTCAACAAGCTCCTTTAAGAGAGATTTACTAAAACCTTTGCAGGGCCCAAACTAGGAAGGAAACAGGAATAAAACCTAGTCCTTTTCCTTGGTTATCAGAGGAGAGGAAAAGGATCAAAAGCATTAGAATACAAAACTCTATGTAGCCAGTTTTAGAATAGGTAACCTTGATGGTCCTTCCCCATCTACCTATTCCATGGATTGTACATAACTGACCAGGATTACAGGGATTTCCTCTACCTCCAACCCCAACTCCATCCTCAATACCCCCAATTCTCCATTTGGGCAAAGCTGATAGAAGTTGCAGGGGGATTAAGAACAGGCAAAACATTTTTTGGAAAGAGACATAGGCCTCCAAGATACAACAGGGAGAAAATGGGGAGTTCCTAAAGGAATACTATTGAATAAACTTATTCCTATGAGGCTGAAAAAACTAAACATAAAAGATAAAACCAGATCAGGGTCTTTCATTAGCAGTCTTGGAACTGGAAAAAACAAGCATTTATTAAGCTACTATCTAACAGGCATTGTTACTTTAAATTTCTTTTTGATCTTCACAGCTCCGATGAGGTAGATGCTATTAGAATCCCCATTTTACAGATGAGAACTGAGGCAAATAAGTGATTTGTCCAGGATCACACAGTGTCTGGGCAGGTTTTTGAACTCGGGTCATTTGCTGCCTCAAAGGAGCCCCGAAAGCATTCTCCTACCTGTGGGGCAAGCAGACAGGTGAGCAGCAGCAGCAGCAGATGACAATGAGAATTACAAATGGAGAAGCAGAGATGGACTAAGGTTAGTGAAAAAAAAGAGGGTGTTTGTCATCATCTGTTGGGAGCTGAGAACTGGAAGAAAGACTGCAACAGTCTCCATAGAAGATATGTACCAAAGAGTCAAAGAAATTTGCAGTGGGAGCTCCATCTATTGAGTGTTTTAAGTGAAGAAGTTAGAAGCCTCCAGGGAGAGATGCTCACTGGTTGGTGCCATTCCAAAACTACTTTCTGCATCTAGTCTACATGGGCTCAGTTTGTTTTAATCTTTAAATAAACTATTACTTTATATGAGCCTTACGATTTAGGTACATTTAAGGAAAATTGGTGGCAATACACTGGGTAGATTCAGGAAGTTCTTTAATAGAATGACACATGACAGGAATAGGAATGGTCAGAGATGGCTTACTTTGTTGAATTATTTTGTTTATCGATATTTTTTGTGGGGGAAGGCAGGAAAATAATTTATGTCGCTGGGAAATAATGTGGAAAAAGTAGCAATAAAACACTTTTAAAAAAAGTGTTTCATGGGAAGAAAAGATTTGAAAGATAAGCTATGAATGCCAGGATAATGTATCTATATTTTATTTTCCAGACACTGAGAAGATGAACCTTTTAAAGCAGGGGGAAGTAGGCATGAGGCAACTGTGTATTAAGAAGTTGTCAAAATGTGCAGGATTGGAGGGGGTGATTGGAAAGAGACACTACCTGAAGCCTCCCACAATTTGCCACTTAATCTAAATGTGAGCAAACAAGGGTCTACAGGACCTTGAAAAATATATCCCTTAAAACAGGCAGCCCTAGAGATATCATGCCAAAGTTAAGTTGAATGGAAAACAGGAAAATAGCACTAGACTCTCTGTAATCTCTAATTCAAATGACATGCCTTCTACAACACTCCTGACACCTCCAATAGTGGGAAACTCACCACCTCTGATGTCGTCCTTATCTAACTCATCTTCTACAACATCACTTCAAATACTTGTGACCATGTGTGTGTCCCCTTTCCACTGAGCACCAAAAAATTTTTTAATGTTAGGACTAGAAGGGATGGTTGAGATTAGACTACTATTTTTTCACCCTCCTGGAGTCTACAAGTTCCCAAAGGGGTTCATCTTTATTTTCATTAACTTCCAAATGAAATTTGCCATATTCTTTAATTATGAAGGTAGGCAACACTCCACAACAGTGTTAGCAATACTAATGACACTTTGTCCCCAATAGAAACTGTTGCAGATATATGGTAGCTAGGAGGCTCACTAGTTGACCAGGTGGACTTGGAATAAGGAAGTCTAAAGAGTGAATCCAGCAAAAACACTTGTTAATGTGCAACTCTGGGCAAACCATTCAACTTTTGTGCCTGTTTCCTCACCTGTAAAATGAGGATAATAGCATCTACCACCCAGTGTTATGAAGCAATGAAGTGCTTTGCAAACTTCAAAGGACTGTATGAATGTTATTATTATCTCGAATATTATATATGCTCATCATTACTTCAAAATTACTGTATTATAGACCTACTGTTAGATATATATACAATTTAAAAAACTTTTGATAACTTTTACCATAACTAGTTTCCTTCCTTGGTGATCTAATCTATTTAATTTTATGCACTTAAAAAGTACTATTCTGAGAAGGGATCCAGAGGCTTCACCAAACTTCCAAAGAGGTCCAGGAATGACAAAATGTATTTAAAAAAGAAAAACAAAAAACTTCTGTTTTTTCCATGCATTTTCTGGATGAGGAAACTAGGACCCAAAGAAATGAATTCACCTGTCACACAGTTAAATAGCAGAAAACTGGAAAATAAACTCAGGATTGAATACAAAATACTAAATGTGGTCTGAGCAGAACAGAAAAAAAAGCGGTGGGATTATTTGGGGTGTTTTGCCTCTATTAATGCAACCTAAGATCCCACTAGCTATTTTAGTTGCCTGTCATACACTGCTTCATAGAACTTTCAGTCCACTAAAACCTTTGGGTCTTTTCACACTTGATTTACTGTCTAATACTTGTGCTGTTGAATTGTGTTTTAAAATCCATTTACTTCACAACTGATTTTTGCAGAGACCCCAAACTGTCTAGTTACTGGAAGCTTCATTCTGGTCTTTTCTGAAGTTCTTCCCATGCACCTCCAGCCCTGTCCCTTATATGGAAAAAAGCCTATTTCACAAAACAGATATATTAGCTTGTTCCTTTCTTGTTTGCAAGTATGTGAAGCTTCTGTGTGGTTAGAACCTGGATAGTAATTCCTCTATGTAGTTTAGCTATTAGCAAAGTGCTGGGAATATATAAACACCAATTTAATATCTTGATTAACAATCTGGGAGCCAAATTCCTTTTTAATGAAGTAAACTGTCACCCACTCCACTCCCCCAGTCTCTCTCCCTCCCCTCCTTCCTTCTCTCTCTCACACACACTTCTATCAGAATGAGAAGAAGCCTTAGAAATCTAGCTCAAACCAAATGGTAAGACAAAGTAATTTGACTGGAGTGACAGTGCACATTAATAGTAGTTGTTTAGACTTGTTCCAGAACTTGGCAACATCCTTCCCAACACCCCCAATAATTTTCCAGTTGGCAGGCTGCTTTGAGATAAACTTGACTTTCGGTTCTTACCCTGAGGCCCATTAAATTTTTTATTTGTGGGGGGAGGGGGGAAAGGGGAACTGCATTTCAGTATAATTTGATTTCCTTATGTATCTCATTTATAAACATTATTTAGAGACTTCACAGACTGCCAAAATGATTCATGATAAGACAGGTTAAGAACCCGATTGAGACCAATTCTCTTTTTACCAAAGAAAAAGGGCCCTTGAGAAGGGAAGTGATTCACATAAAGTCAAACAGTAAATTAGTGATTTGAATTAGGATCGTGATTTCAAAGGAGATAGTCCTAGATTCAAGATCTATATTTCTGCACAATTGAGGCAAATTCAGCTTGGAAATAAACTGGTCAATCTATCTTCAGCTACTTGAAAACTTTCTGCCCCTTTTTCTCTTCTCAAACTATTCTAAGGGCTATAACCTACTACTTTCTCATCACTACACAATGGAAGAAGCCATATATGGAGCAGAGCTCTCTTTTGCAAGTTTAGGATACCTCAATTAGAAGATACTGACCAATAAAAACTTGATGCCTAAAGTGGCAAAAGGACAAGAAGTTGTTTTCGGATGCTGTTAACAAGTGAGGAGTGAGTCTGAAACTGTATAGACATAATACACCTTTCTAATGAAAAAGCTAAGTTGTTTTTTAAAAAGGTTAAGAGCTAGCAATATGGTACAAATACTGCTCAAATTGCCTATATTACTACTTATTCACCTACATTTACCAATGACTTCAATACTCAAAAAGATGCATAATTTTATCAGCATAGAATTACTGTTTTCACTCTTTAAAAAGGCAGTATTTTCCTGAATTGCTATGGCAAAAAGTTACCTGGTAATAAACCTGGTGATGAGCCTCATATAAGTACACTATTTGAGAGCCCTTCCAAGTTTTGTAGGACTTACCTTCTAGAACTTTCTTTGTTGGTATAGGCTTCAAACACCCAGGATCAACTTCTCTGCACAAGGAAATAAGACGAGTAGGTAGGACCAGGGTAGAACTATTTCCTATGGTAGTAGATAGAACTATTTGGGGACTCAAAAGTAAAATACATTAAGCAGAGTAACAAGTAAACATGCAACAACATCTATTTATTGATTACTATTTCTTCCAATCTCATATTTTTTTTCCCTTACAGTTAACATACAAACATCCTCCCTTAAAGTTCTACTTCAATGTCTCATTGTGGAGTGGAGGTAATTAAGTAGTTAGAAGTCATTCCAGCAGAAGGTTCCACACCAAGATGAAAAGACTTGGAGCTTAACCAAAGTACCAAACTACTGCAGTGCAGAGAAGCTCATCACCAAGGCTAGTCATCAAGTAATGATTATTTTTGCCCACAGCAAGTACCTTGGATAGCATGAATGTGTTTCTATCTGGACATTAGCCACAGTAATAAAAATGATGGATCTTGTGAGTACTGAGTAACAAATATAAGTGGTAAATGTTTCACCAGCATTTATACTATACTTTTTTTCTTTCCAAGTCTAGTCAGGAATTTTGCTTTTTTTCTTCAACTTATTCATCTAGACCTGTGCCAACCTATTACCTGATGGCAACTCAATTTTCAGGGGGAACCAGTTATCCTGTAGTTTTCCCAAAGAGTACATGAATTTGATTAGAAAAAAACATTTTGATTTCACTAACTCTTGGTTTTCTTTATAATATTAAGTATTTTTACTTTATGCGTTTTAAAGCATAGGGATTCAAAGGCTTCACATCAAAATGTCAAAGGGATTCACAACCCAAGGTTAAGAAACTGCTCTAGAGAGCATAATTTGTAAATTAATTTGTAAATTTGCAAATTAGTGATGTCAAACATTGAATCCAAAATGCCAAAATGATTATTGAATTGCTTTTATATTGGGTTAAAATGTCTAAATACTTGACCTATTTTGTAAATTAATCTCTTATGCTGATAAATGCCGGGGTAGCTGTTTTGATTTACACAAACAGAAAATGTCAGAGTCCCAGATCTTTTCAATGTATCAATGGGAAAGGTTAGCTCAGATTCAGTCATGTAAATTTCTTGCACAGGGCTATTGGCATGAGAGGCAATAAAAGGGTACCAGGCAAAGCAGCAAATTTTTTTTTTCTTTTCTTTTTAACTATTCTCAGAAAGTCAAGGCAGGTGCGAAGAGTTTGGTCATGGGCAGTGAATTCTTGCCAGAGATTACTATCAAATTCATCTCAAAACAAAGAGAAAACTCCTCTGTAAGAAAATGTTCCTATTCTAGCAGCAGATAGCATTCATTGATCATCACAAGGAATAGAAATGGGTAACAAAGTAGGGGAATTAAGTTCAGATTTTAATTTCAGAAATGGGAGTGAAGTTCAAGTTTTCATTTGATATATTCTAGGTGCTAATCTACACAAACCACATCCCATCGAAGAGCTCATTAAAAAGAAATAAATGAAATTCATTATTATTGGAAATGATTCAAGGAACAGATGAAAATTTTTGAAGGCACTGTTTCAGTAGGGAACATCCTTCATAGGTTGCATAGGATTTAAAGATGAAAAGTCCTTAGAGATGAACTGATCTAAAATCCCCTCATTTGACAACAGAAGGAAAGTGAAACATGCAAAGGGAAAATGATTTTCCAAAGGCCATCAGGATGGTGGAAGAGCCAAGAACAAACTCATATACCCTGAATCCAAATCTACTATACCAGTCTGAAAACTTCTGAGCTCTTATCTAATCTGCCACCTCCTCCCCCCAAAAGGAACACATCTATCACTTCTCAGTCCCTTCCCTCCCAGACAGAAGGATCCATTGCTACTTGTGCACTTTGTTATAAAACATTTAATGTTAACCTACAATACAATGTAAACTTTATGAAAAAAATTTTAAGTACACTAGATTTATTCAGTAAATGACCACATAACTATTCAGGTGCAGTATATAGGTAGGGTCATTACATCCTTTTCAGGATAGGTTTCCCATTGCTGCATTCCTCACAAGTCTTTTAATAATAATAAAAAAAGGTGTAAAGTGAGGCCTCTTGTTTGAGCACAAGATGGCAACACTCCATTCCATTAATTCTGCATTCAGGGGTTTCAATCCCTGCTTGGTCACTTTCTGCAGCTTTTTCTTGGGCCTTGGCACCATTTGCAATTTTCATAATGACTGCTCAGTTGAAGGTTCCAAGTTCTTTTTAGGGGTTCTTGAATTTGATGGGTGTTTTTTAGTTTTAAAAGATTATCCGCTGTTATCTCATCAATTTCTGACCTGGTTCAAACATGGAGAGAGAAAGAAATCTGTTGCAGATATTCTGCAGATGTGGAAATAAAGGCTTGGAAGGCTGAATGTTAGGTTGCACAAATCCAAAAGACTTCAGGTATCTCTGCTTGGTCATGTTGCAATGGTGGTTCGGCTGGATCGGCAACCTCAAAATTGAGAGTACTTTAGACCTGAATTGAACTTTATTCTCCTCCCCCCTCAGCTGCTGTTTGACTCTTGTAAACAACTGCTCAAAGATCCCAGAGATTATGTGGACACTGTTCAGCATTCCCTTGTAATAATTACGGCCTCCACTCCCTATACCCCGAGTTCTACTTCAGTAATATTGTATTGGCATCACATGCAAAACTCAAGGGAAGGAAACTGCCTAAAAACAGTAGAACAAGAGTTGACCTCAATTTGAAAAAGGGGACAGGATTCAGGTAGTTTCCTTAAGCCAAAAGCAAAACAAGGCAAAGTTCCCAAAAATAGTGACTCTATAAAGGTCCTGAATTCCAACCCAATCGCCTTCACCCAATCACATAGCTATCAAAAAGCAAGAGAGACAGAAGGGGAGCAGTCTAAACAAAGTCAGAGGTTTAATAAAGAAAAAAAAAAATGAGATCAAATAGGCTTCATCTCTGCATTAACATTATCATCTGAAAAACATCAGAATTTTAAGATATTTACTAACCTAACCTTCCATGTCCTGCTGAAAAGATACCTATATACTCCAAGCAGGGAGGCTGGCTCAAGATTAAATTGAAAATTATCTCCTATCTAGTCTGATATTAACAGACTTCATACAGGGTTGAATGAAGAACTTGGTTTGTGTTTCTAAAAGTCACTGTGAAGACAGCTTTTAAGATATATGCTTATAGTTTGTTCTTTTAAACCAGTCTTGAAATCATAGAAAACTAGGCTGGAAAGTAATAGAAGTCCAGGGAAACATTTTAACTCTACCAGAGTTGATAAATCAGATTTGGTTGCATATGCCAAAGACAATGAGCTATTCACAGAACTCCTGGTGACTCTCCAGTGGTCCCGTACTCTGCTCCCACTGATGACATCCCTGATGAAAGGGATGAAATGAACACTGATAATGTGGAGCATAAAATAGCTGCCTTAAAGTTAAATAAGAGATGCAGCTTCTGGAGTCTGTAAGTCCAACAAATTAAGTCCTATCTTGATCTGAATATCTTGGGCCCATAGCATGCTGGGGCCTGCAGTCTCAGTAGGTTGCATCTCTACCCACAGTAACCATTAATTTCACTACAGAATATTTTGGGTCACCCATCAGCTCACACTGGTCTCAGTGACCTAAATTAGATTCTCACTATCATTAACTCAACCCTGACCTAGAGCTTCAGGTATTTAACACAAAAAGCCTGTTGTCTCTGGTCCAAGGGCCCTATGACTCCAACAACATTCAAGGGACAAAAATAAAATTTCTTGCCTCAAGCAAGCATCTACAGGAGAAATATACATGCCTTCCATGCTAGGCATGTAATTCCTGCCCAGGTTCCCTTCAAGGCTTTTATTTCTTTTGTACTTAAAAAATAACAATAAAGTCACACTGCAACACACATACACACAAACAGGGTAATTCCTATTTCTCTGAAGGCTCAACCCTGTAACCAGAAATCTCTGGGGAAAAAGGAATGGAAAAGAGAATGAGACAGGAGGAAGTAGGAGTGAGGATTCCCGTATAGTAACAAGAAAGGAAAGCTAACATCCTTTGGTTCAGACTCCAAACTCCAAATCATCTGATTGAGACCTCTTAAAAAGTTACACTTGTGTACTGGTAGTGTGTGTGGTACTACATAGATCCTGAGTGGGCCACAGAGTTCACCCACTGATTCACACTCAACAGTGTATGCATGGGAGTGGGCTCTAAGTACAAGAACATAGACTAAAACAGCCTCTCTGCAGAGCTGTGGAGAACAAGAGTGGGCATCAACACAAACCAACCCATGGAGTCTTTATTACACTATGTAGGCTAAGAAACCCAGGACAAAAATTTATCTGGTAAAGATTGGCTCTTTAGCAAATAAAATCAAGGGAAAAAATGCCAGCCCCATTCCTTTGGTCATTACAAAGCAACACAAAAAAAAAATTTTTTTTTATATAGTAGAAGTTGAAGAAACACCTCTGTCTGTCCCTTCTCTTCCCTTAATCTCCTCTCCATAGAGGCAAGAGGAGCAATTCTTCAGTAGACGTTGGGATATAGTTGGTTGTTGGTGGTTTTATTATTTTTCTATAAAAGCTATAAAGAATGAGAACAGGTGAGGGAGTGTCCCATCCCACCAAAAGGGTTATGGGTCGATCAGAAGAGGCATTCTCTCTTGTATCCCTCCCTGTGAATGGAAAGCAGGGGCTTGGTACACAGGCAGGAGGGAAGCAGTGGGATTGTAGAACAGACGCACTTGCTGGTTCCCTCTCTCATGAACCACAAAGGTTGTGGTTGATACAGGCAGCATGGTTTCTGATCCCCAGTCCCCCCCACCCCTGCCCTCTTAGGATGCAGCAGTCTTTTAAAAAAAATATTGTATTATAATAATATGAATTTCTCTTTTTTTCATTTTGTTTTCTTTTGGGGATAGAGGGTATGGGGCTGAGGGCAAAAGCGTCAATCGTCTGTAAGGTCCTGAACAAAAAGCACTTCCGTATGGCTGAGTCCGGCCTCCTGCAGCGTGGGGGGGTTGGGCCACTCCTCTGAAGGAAGGCAGGGCAGCACCCGTCGGGGGAAGTTGGCCTCAATCTGAAACTTCTCAGGGCTTTCCTTCAAGGAGAATAGGAAGTCATGGATTACCTGCATTAATTAATGACACAGAAAAAGGAAGAGGAGAGAAAAGCATGGATTACTTTCATTTATTCAAGAAAACATGTAGCAAAAGCCTAACCATTCAGAAATAGAAAAATCTTCCAATTTTGATTTCAAAATACGAAACACCCTGGGTTGTCCCAACCATGGCCTTAACATGATTCTAGACTCCAAGTCTTTCAAGACAGGTTTACAAGAAATTTACAGGAAATCTGAGGTTATCCATTTAAAACATAAAAGCTGAAAGTAAAATGTTCTTCTGACAGTTGCTTTCAATATTTCTGGACTTACATACTAGTAGTTATGGAATTTCATAGAAGAATGAAGCTATAATTGGACCCCCAATGCTTCACCTGAGATTTTGATTAGTACTTGTCCCAGAAACCTGTTTAGTGGTACTTGTTCTAGAAAATGTTAGAATGTAAACACGTGAGTACACACCTCTATGAGGCTTAATCCTATTTCCTTGAGCTATGCTATTCCAGATGTGAGAACACAAAAATATGTAAATATCTGTACAGTGAACTCAGAATTTTTCTAATAATTTTTACACAAATTTATAGCCAATATTGTTTATGAAGCAATTTCCTCAATAATCCCATGAGGGAGATAGTATAAAGATGCTTACTTTACAGAGGAAAAAAGTTAAGCCTTGAGATTAATGGACTTTTTCAAGGTTATTCATCTCTTAAGTGGTGGAACCAACACCATAATTTGAGTCTAATGCCTCCAAGGTCTGTACTCTCTTCACTATAGTAGGCTGTCTTGATCATGAAGAACCAAAAGTAAATGTGATAAAGCAAAGAAATTCTCCTTAATGCTAAAGAAGAGACATACTACCACTCATTAATTTTCTGCAAACCTTTCTGGTTTTTTTTTTGTTTGTTTGTTTGCATTTTTGACTTTTATCTTCCTCCCAGGAGTAATAATTATTATTGCAACTCAAATTTCTAAATTGTTCTAAAAATTAAAAATGGCTTTTCTTTTCTCCCAACAATAATGTGAGTAGGTAAAGTTCTTTATAGGTTAAGGAACTAAGGTTCAGAGAAAAGTTATTTAACCATGGATATTCAGCTAGTAATTATTGGTGTTGAGATTCAAACCTAGGTCCCTGGCCTCCAAGTCCAGAATTCTTTTATTATACCATATTATATTGAAAAGAAGTTCCAAAAGCTGACTTCAGAAAAGCCTAGAAAGATTTACATAAACTGATGCTGGGTGAAACAAGCAGAACCAGGAAAACATTGCACATAGTAACAATAAGATTGTATTATGATCAATTATGACAGATCTGATTCTTCTCAGCGATTCAGTGATCCAAGGTTAATTCCAATAAACTTTGGATGCTTCCATCCAAATTCAGAGAGAACTGTGGAGACCAAACATAAATCAATACATGCTATAGCTATGCTCATTTTTTTCTTTTTTATTTTTTTCTCATAGTTTTTCCCTTTTGTTTTTCTCTCTCAAAATGATTCATAAGAAAATATTTTAAAAAATACATATATAGAATCCACTCAAAAAAGAAGTTTGTTAAATGTAACTGGGGAAAATAATGATAATTGTGTTTAAGTAAGACTACTTTATTTGGTTAACTTTCTTCTCTCAAATTTCAAGCTTGATATTCCATGATTTAGAGAACAAATATATATTTGAGTTCATAATATTATTTTATAGACTTATGTTTTCCTTCTCTATCCAGGATGAAAAATATTGGTTTTTAATCTGTCCTCAAGTTTTGGACATCTTTTTTATTTATATTACCTATTTTCATCCTATTCTTAAAGTGCAAAATCTCAAATTGTGAATGGCATCCCAGATGTTTACAAAGGGAGAATGTTTTCTTTCTAATATTCCTATTAGTGATCTCTAAGATGTGTTGGTTTTCTATCTTCAAGGAAAAGTATTTTAAATAAGGTTTCTAGGATCCTTTTCTGGTGTAAATTGAGAAAAGAAATTTGTCTTACAATTTGGATTTTTACCCAAATACATTTGCCTAATGATCTTCTGTTCCTTTTCTGACCACTGACATAAGCTTGATAACATAGACATGGCTTTCATGATCTTTTAAGATTTAGCATCCAAGGCACTCTTGAAGCTGCTGTCATGCAGTTACTCTTTCAGATGATAAAAGGTGAGTATAAAGGTGCCCTATTTAGTCAACTGGGTTCAATACTTGTAATCCTAAATGGGGTCATGAAGAGTCAGACACAAATGAAACAACTCAATAATATCTTGAAACTAAGGGTTCAAAATAGAGTCAAAGAGTAGAATCATCATGCCAACGGAGCTAGTAGGAGCCCAGGTTTATAGACTAGGCTGAGTATTGGATTTAGTAGACAATAGGAGAAACTAGAAAACAAGATGTCAGAAGTGTTAGGAAAGTTGAGGAAAATCCAAACAAACAGGAGACAGAGTGGGTCATCAAGGGACAGTTGCAACCACTCCAGTAAATTGTTCCTCTGTGAAATATTTTCATTGCCAAATCTTCAAAATGTCCATAACTACTGTATAACAGAATCCATGCACTCTTCCCCTCCCAAGAGTTTTGCATGTTTGTTGGGACATACAGTTTTTAGCACAAGACTACTCAGGTTTCCAAGCTTATCAAGTCAATAACCTTTGAGTGATTTTATAGTCTATACTGACTACAGAGTTAGTCTCTTCAGTAGTAGATATTTGGGATAAAACCCTTTGTGTCAGATTTTGGTCAGTAACTAAGAGCTGGTAGGTAAAGATACCTAGGTGTACAAGGAGGGAATCAGTATCAATAAAACATTCATGAACACAAGATGAACTTGAGACTGCCAAAATGAAAAGTCATTAGGTTTACTATGTTGATGATGGCAAAGGGCCTAGGTACTATGATTTTTAAAAATCGACTAAGTGGGCAGAAGAGAAAATAAAGAGCTAGAAAGAATGTGCAAGTTCATATAATTCAATTCCCACATTTTAACAGATAAGAAAACAGGCCGAGAGAGATTAAGGAGAAAGGAGGAGAGAGAAGAAACAGGTTGACTCAATAATTAAGGAGAATCCAGAAAAAAAGGGAGAAATGAAAATTTTTTTCTGTTCATTTATTACATAAAAGCAACACTCTACATATGGGAGAGGGATGGGAGCGTAATAGTACTAATTAATGTCAATTCATTTGACAGTGCAGGACTTCATAGTTTCCAAGCAATTTCAAAACAACAGACTTCCCACTTTACAGGTAAAGAAACAGGTTTAGCAGAATGAAATGTTAAGTCAGACTTGGCTCCTCAATCTCCACCATTTGACTCAGCCAATAAATTAAATCCTGTTAATTTTATTTCCATAACTGTCAAAATGACATTCCTCCAAAGTACAGGATTGAGCAAAATATTGCTTTAGTAAATACAAATTCATTTATTTGGTTTATTTAAAGACTCTCAAAACCTGGCTTCAACCTACCATTCCAAAAAAATAGTACCCATTATTTACCTTCTTGAATTCTTTTGTGTAGCCTTCTTGCTGTTCTTCATATATGGTATTTTATTTCCTGTGATTATACACAAAGGATCTCCCACACTTGTAAAGAATTTCTCCTTACCTTCACTTCTTAAGAATCTTATTCTTTGTGCCCTTCAATGCTCAGCTTAAATACCTTACTTCATACTCCCATATGGATAGTATTTTCCTCGCTGAAATTTTCTTGTACATACTTACGGATCTACTAGCTCTCCTGATTAAGATGTAACTCCCTGAGGGTAGTTCTGTTAACAGTTTTTGCTTTGCTTCACTAGTGCCCAGCACAGCACCTGGCATGCAACAATCACTTAATAAATGCTTGTTGGCTGACAAATGGGACCATAATACTTTAAGTCATTTAGATTCACAACTTGAGTTATTATCTCCCTCTCAATTCTTCTATTTAATCAACTGCCAAATCTTTACATATTGCATTACTTTCTTCTACTCACACAACTTTTACCCTAATTTAGATTTTCATCATCTCTCTCCTGGACTACTACAACAATCTCTTAATTGGTCTGTTTGTCTTTAGTCTCTCCACAAAATTGCCAGATTGCTATCCCTAAAACATAGATCTATGTCACCTCCCACTCAAAAAAAAAAAAAAAAAAAAAAAAACCATCAATGGCTCCTTTATGCCTTTAGTGAAAATATAAAATTCCCAAGCTGGCGTTTATGTTCTCCACAATACAAGTTCTGTCTTAGTTCATTTTATCCCTTTATAGTAAAATTGGTTCACTAGCTATTTCCCATTCATGAGATTCTATCTCTTGCCTCCATGGCTCTGCACTAGTATTCTCCTTTATCTAAAATGCATTCTCTTTTTACTTCTACCTTTTAAAATCCCTAGCTTCCTTCAAAAGGCTGTTTATACATCACCTACTACAGGATCTTTTGTGTGATCTCTGGGTATTAGCACTTTTTCCTTTGAATTACTTTGTATCTATTCTTTATATAAATATTGTATTCCCTAGCAGAATGTAAGCGCCTTGAGGGCAAGCACCTCGTTATTATCTATTTTCAACTTCCAGAGTCTTACAAGGGATAAACATTTAAAGGATGCCTGGCAAATCAAACTGACCAATCTTCGCATACTCATATTGCTAGAACAACAAGACAAAATTTCATTCATGCTTTTCTCCCAAGTCCTGTAGAAGTGGGAATATCTATAATAGTTTAGTTTTTTGGCTTGTTTGTTTTTACAGAAGCTACTGAAGCAACCTCCTATAGTTAGGGATGAATTTTTTTATGCACTTGATTATTGGACTCACGATGTTACTAAAGGGAAAAAATATTAACAAAGTCCAATATTAAGTGGTAACAAATATCTCCATTCATAAGAGCAAGCTATGGGGAATGACTGAGGACTTTTCATTTTATTTTTTGGGTAAACAAATGAATTGCAGGTTCGGAGACTCAAAACAGTAAATCAGATTAAAGATAAATCTACTTAAAAAGAAAGAACAATAAAACCTAGTGCACACTAAATTTGGTACCGGTTTACTTTGCTAATGGCTATAAATATTTGTGTTTTTAAACCCTGTTCATACAATTTTTGGATACTAGGTGCTTCTTTGTAGATGATTCCACTAAAGATGATTTTTAAAAGTTTCTTCTCTGTACTAGTAACAATTTTTAAAGCACAAACACTGGCAGGTTAAGTTGGATTGAGGGAATGGGAAGAATGTCACTTCTAATCAGAATTGGTTAAGTAAAGACTACAGCTGAGAAGTAGCTGTGGTTAAATAATATGAAGTCACTCTGTTGAGTAAGAATATATAAAAAGGAAAGAAGCAGTGAGTCAATATACAAAGCCGTGGACCCAAAACTTAGAAGCAGAGAAAAAATCCATCTTCCTCCTGAAGATTGCAACAACAGGAATTCAGGATTATGGGCTAAATTATCACATTCTGCAACAGAAGCTGATCTATATGGACCTTCTTCCTACTGTTAATTACCCATTTACAATGTCAAAATATATTTAGTCAGAACACTATCATTCATAACTAAAAACATCTAAAGGACTATACCATTTTTTCCCATTTGGACTCTACCAGATCCAGCATGTGGCAAATAAATACATATCTTCCTGTTTGATGCTTCACTGAAAAAAGTTACATCTGTGGCTAGCTTTAGCAAGGAATACTGCATGGTCATGTGCATAAGATACCTTGTAGAATGTTTATTGCTTTTTGGTCTGTTGAGTCAATTTTTTTTTTCCTAATCACACATGCATTAATAGCTTATACTGCTGAACCTTTCAGTCAACAATTCTGATTGTACAGATATATATTTGTGGAGTTTTGTCTATTTCCTTTATCAAAGATAAGCTTAATGTCTGTGTAGACCATTCTTAAAATATACTTTGTAGAAATGAGGACAAGGCAGATGAGTCAATAATAGCTACTGTCTTTTCAATCACATTCTTTGCTATCAATAATACTGTCCCTTATCCTTCCCAAATGTTTGGTATCTCTACCTCTGAGATATGTAGAAAATCACTCCCATAATTGTTTTTTAAAAAGGGAGAGTAGGGGAGGGAGAAGAAGGGAAAGGGGAGAATATTAAACTATTTCCATTTCTTATATGATATAAATGGTATAGATTTATTCTGTTTTTTTTTTTGTCTATTTCTTGCTCTCCTTCCACAGTTTCAGATATAAATGTCCTGAAATGATCTGAATCTGGTGGTATGGTAATTTTTGTGCAAACATTTTTTTCTCCTTCACTACTTTTTACTATTTATAATATTAAATAATCAACCTTTATAGGTTTTTCTTCTAAAATGGTCCTGCTTTTAATTGCAGGATCTCTTTGCTTGACAAGTGGACTGTTGGTCATTTTTATCTTTTTTATGGACTCCTTGTGATGACTACTTTAAATTAGTTACAGTTGTAAGATATCAATTTCCCACTTAAAGGCATCAAAAAACCATTTAAAACATGTCTGGTTGGAACTACTGTAAATTTACGCTCCCCTGAGGCAAATGGGGTTAAGTGACCTGCCCAGGGTCACACAACTAGAAAGAATTAAGTGTCTGAGGCCGAATTTGAACTCAGGTCCTCCTGACTTCAGGGCTGGTGCTTTACCCACTGTGCCATCTAGCTGCCCTCACCACTGTAAGTTATATTGTTTCTTATGTTTACTCTTTCTTCTAGTTCAGTATTTTTACTTTTGTACTAATTAATCAATAGTATGCACACAAATAGCTGATTCATAAATAATTCCCACATCAGGTACCAATTATTTTCTGTCTGGTGAAAATCAGCACTACTTTGTGATTTTTTTTGATGGTAATTATGTTTAGTTTCTTTTGACTTTTTCCTGAAGCAATCATTCATAATATACTGGCAGGTATCTTCCAGGTAATCAGTCATTAAGCATTTATTAAGCATCTGTTATGTTTCAGACACAGTGCTAAGCACTGGGGGTACAACTAAAGGTAAAAGATAGTCCCTGCCCTTGAAGAGATAAAAATATTTTGAATACTTCACAAGGTGCTAGATACTATGCTGAAGGCTGGGGAGACAAAAAAAAGCAAACCCAACAGTCCCTACCTTCAAAGAGCTTTTACTCTAACAAAAGATAATAATACATAAAGGGAAAGTGGAAGGCAAAAAATAGCACATAAATAATACAACTGAAAAAGACAGTACAAGTGTGAGGTGAAACACAGTTGAGAGTTCTACCTAAAGTGGTAGTCCTAGGGAGGGAATCACTAATCAATTAAGATAAGAGGGGCTCCAAAGTGTCAATGCAGCACTGGTGAGGAGGTGTCAAGAATTTTTGCATTTTCTAACATTTTCCCCTATTGCCTCCTGTGTTGATATTCATCACCTAGGATTCAAAGTAAATGAAGAACCTCATTCGAACTTTCACAGAATTTCTCTGTCTTTGTCCTCTTCAATATACAATATGTGGTATATAAAAACTTCAGTTATTCTCATGTTATTTTGCTTATATTCACTGTGAACAATGCAAGGCAAGACGAGTAAGCATGCCACTCATGAAATGATATTTCTTGTTGCTTATGGGTGAGCCATCTTTTCATCGAAGTATAACATCTTATGTCTTCTGTTTTCAGGGAAAGTATTGATATTGATGTGGTCCAGTTTGTTCACTGAACAAAGATCACATTTAGAGCGCTAAGAATTAAATTTAAAATATGCAGCCTACAAACTGATTTTAAGCATCTTGAGCTTCATTTTCTTCTACTCCCCCAACTCTCACTGCAGAAGCAGTACAACATATACAATCAAGGCCCATTACATTACAATGATTCTGGCCATAGCCAGGGAATTTCTTGTCCTAGTGACCCAATTATTTGTGATTAACTCTGTGAATTTAACTAGGCTAGTCCTTAAACAGTTAACTAATACAGGTTTGCTATTAGAAACATATTCAAAGACTTTCCATTGAAGGAGAACCTATCAAAACCTGAACTCTGTTAGCATGGCCTTTTAAAACCCCTGTTAAACACCAAGTTATAGTGAGGCATTGATCAGAGCTAGATTCTCATAAAAGGATTATGATTCAATTTTTTTTCAATAGAACAATTTTTGGTACAGAAATTTGTTTAAAAAATTTTAAATGACTAAATATATTATGCATCCATTATCTACTTAAAGGATTTAATAGACTTTTTCTTAGGAGAAATCATGTAGCTACAAAATCCCTGCCTCAAAAAGATTATCCTTAACTGTTCTGTGATTCTACTCCTTTTTATAATTTTATCTAGCTTGCTCAACATGGAAATAAGACTCTTTGGTCTATAGTTCAGTGTCCTTAAACCATTTTCATGGCTCCTATCAGCAATCCACAAGAACAGTGGCCATTTGCAGTAAAAAGGCTCAATGTTCTGGCCAATAATTACTATTTTCACTCTTAAGTTTCTTCAAAATTCTAGATACATTCATATTAAAATGTTAGCCACAGGCAGCAGAAAAGATTTATAGTAAGGAGTCATGAGTTCTTGTCTCTGTTCTATCTGTGAAGCACAAATCACCACCTCTTTGAGCCTTGCTTGTCTCATTTGTAAAGAAGGCATTGTACTAAATTAACTCCAAGTTACTTTTCAGCTCTAAATCTTATGATGATTATTGTCTTATCACTGTGGTAGATATCTATATTGCTAATAGATTATAAAATATTCATAATTCTGCATAATTCACTGAATTGTAGACTGCTACATATAGAAGAGACTTTAATGAAAATCTAATCCAAACTCTCTTGACTCCATACTATGGAAAAAAACAAACAAACAAACAAAAAACTAAGGTCCAAAAAGATCAAATGACCTGTTTAAGGGAACTGGGACCAAGTGTGGCAGAGCTAAGGTTTGTGTATGTCCAGTACAATGTCTACTACTCCATAACTTCCCGGAAGCACATGGACTGTGAGGTACCAAAATATTCTGTGGAAAGAAGGTAGAATTGGACACTTGTGTCATGTTCATTCACTGGGTTTAGGAAATGTCTTTATATACTAAATATATACTATATACTGCAAATACACTAAAGCTAGATACATCCCAGAACCTGAAATATATAAATCCATCACTAGATTCAAAGATCTAGGAAGAGATTTGAGGGATCATTTAGTCCAGGAGTTCTCAAAGTTCTTGGTCTCTTAAAGTATTCAAGCATCTCCCCAGGAGTTATTGTGTATGAAGGCCAAATCTACTGATATTTGCACCATGTTTGTTAGAATTTTTTTTTTAAAGTTACTGTTAGTATTATGAAAATAGTTTTGACCTCTGGGACTCCTAAGGATTACCAGACCACACTCTGAAACTATTGAGCTAATCTAAACTCTTTAACAAATAGATCTCAATGTAAATAATGAATTCCCAAAGCAGTTGCATGTGTTCAGACATATTATTTGAAGTTTATAACTATATTAAATACGGTAATTGGTTCCAGCATTGTGAAAATGAGCAACATGAACTTAAAACAATGCAACCATTTTTGAAAATTCATCATTTACACATTGGGTCCCAACTGTATTAAGATGAGGAAAATGAGACTCAGACAGGTGAGATGGCATCAGTAGTAGGCAGCAATGGGAAGTTCTCATCAAAAGGCATAGGTATTCAAAAAGAAAGAGATGGTCATATCCTCTATTCAAAAATTTTCAGTGGGCTCCTTACTGCCTGCCAAATTCAAACTTCTTTTCCTAGAGATTTTTGAATCTCTTTCACAATTTGGCACAACCCTATCTTTCTTAAATAAAAAAAAAAAGTTGTATTAATGCTCTTAAAAAAATATTATAGTCAATTCCCAACTACTCTGTCCTTCACCAACAGAATTATCCTTTGGAACAACTGAGTTAAGTAAACAAATAAATATTCTAGTCATATCTGGGCCTAGAAACCATTATATGTTTGTAGACAAAAGAGAAGCATGTTTTATTTTCAATCCTCTAAAATGACAACTAATTATTTTATTGACCAGAAATATATTTACCATACTATCACCTTATCTTTCCAACCTTATCTGATGTTATTTCATTCAATATACTCTATCATCTCGACAAAATAATTTGTCCTTCAAATGTTTCATGGGTCCCTAATTCCATCTGCATTCTTCCTTTCATAACTGTTTATAATGCTCTTATCTCTGAAAAATTCTTTCCTTTTCTCTTTTTGCCTAATAAACATCTAAAATTCTTTCCTTTTCTTTCTTTGCCTAATAAACATCTATGTATCCTTTAAAGGCATCAACCCAAAAGTTACATCCTCCAGCAAAGCTTTTGCTTCCAGGCAGTCTCCTACCTACCCTCATACCCCGTACCCCTATCTGTAATTTTATCACTCTGATTTATACCTCACTAAGCACTTCTTTTGTTGTGTATGTGCATGTGCATTATACTGCATAATAGTTCTCTCTATAATTGCTTATTCTACTCTCCTCAGTAGATTGTGAGCTTTGTACTATGTCTAATCAAAATTTTGTAAATCCCCTAGCACTCAGCAATGTTCCATACATAAAATATTTAATAAACAGGATATCATAGCAATTGGACATTTAGAACTCTGAAACCAAGTTGTAGGTAGCTAGATTACATTTAGGTCCCCATTCTCCTCTCCTCCCCTCCCCCCACCTTGCTGAGCAATTGGGGTTAAGTGACTTGCCCAGGGTCACACAGCTAGGAAATGTTAAGTTTCTGAGACCAGATTTGAACTCAGTTCCTCCTGACTTCAAGGCTGGTGCTCTATCCACTACACCACCTAGCTGCCCCTTACATTTAATTTTGTATAAGATTACTGTGTACAATACCATACTTTAAAACTAAACAGATTTATATTTTGCTATAATTATTTAACAATATTAGTTAAACCCTACCTTGTTCTCATGTAAATGAAGGGAAGATGGAACTGTTTCACATTCAACTCTGACCTGAACAACTCTCACAATCTGTAAATGTTAAGCTAAAGATGGGGAGTACTAACAGGGTAGGAGAGGCAGTTATAGTCTACACCTAAACAAGTTATTGACAAACTTTCTACCTCTCCCCATCAGCAGACCTAACTGCTACTACATACTCTTTGACCCAGTAACACTGGCTTCTTTGATGTTGTACAAACAAGACATTCCATCTTTGAATTCTATTATTTTTTCTAGATATGCTTGATACACAATAAGTGCTTACTAACTAATTAACTACTCCATCTGGACTTACCACCCAATAATTAACTTACTCCCACTTTTTCTCATACTTTTACCCATTATTTTGATACTGCTTCCCCACTCTCAGCTGTTCATTCCCTTCTTCATAACATTTACAACCCTAATAACCAATGTCTCACTCTACCACTATTCCTACATTATTTAAAGAGACTAAAGATTATAGTCTTTTACTGGTTCCTTTTTTGATGCCTTCAAGTCTCCCAAATTCCTTAAAAAAAACAAAACAAAAAAAAAAAACCTTCTTAAAATTTTTACAAATATTTTCACTAATCATTATCATCTCTTTTCCCCTTCTCAGCTAAACTCATTGAAAAAGAAGTCTATTATTAGCTCTTCTATTTCCTTCGCTTTATATGTTCCAAATCTTAACATATTGGCTTCTCAAACTATTCACCAGAAACTTCCCTCTCAAAAATTACCAATGATCTTAATTGCCCCATACAAGGGCCTTTTTCTAATCTTCCTTCCTGAATTTTCTTCAGAACATTAACATTAGTGACCAACCACCTTATCCTCCTTGGATAATCTCTTTCTTTTGGATTTCTTCAACTGCTTTCTCTAGATACCCCAACCTATATGAATATTCCTTCTCATTCTCCTTAGCTGTATATTCAAATTATCTATCATCCAAGGCTCTGAAGCTGGGCCCTCTATTGTTCTCTGGATACTCTCATTTGATCAAAATATATGGGTTCAATTATTATGCAGCTTAATTTCAAATTCATATTTGTCTGGCTCTAGGCTCTCTAGTGAGCCTTAGTATGAACTCCCTATTGGCCATTTCAAATTGGATGATTTATAATCAACTTAAATTCATACATCTAAAATACAACTTATTATCCTTTCCCCAAAATTTGTCCTCTCAAGGGCACCATTATCTTTTCTAGTCCCTCAGGTTCCAAACTTTAGTATTCTTTCTCTCCTTTCCTCTCCATTTATCTAATCAATAGCCAAAGCCTATAATTTTTTTTTTAAAACAATTTTTCTCACATATATCCCTTTCTCTTCACGGACAGAAGCCATCCCTTTAGCTCAGGTACTCCCACTAGTTGTCCATTCTATTGTCTTAACCTTTTAATTGGTTTTCCTGACTCAAAACTCTCCCCACTCCAATCCTTTCATCAACTCAGTTGCCAAAGTGATTTTCCTAAAGTATAGCTAGCAGGTCAGTATCTTATGTTCAATAAACTTAGAAGGCTTTCTACTACTGCAAGGACCAATTGATCCTTCACAACCATACCTCTTCTTCCTACCTTTCCAATCTTATATTCTATTGCCTTCATTATTTGGACATTTATTTACAATTCTTCATACATAATATTTCATTTCCTGATTACAGCTTTCCTAAATTTCATCTCTAAGAATCTTTAGCTTTCTTTAAGACTCAACTACAGTGTCCACCTTACCCCACCCTCCAGTGCCATCCATTCCGAAGTTACATTCCATTTATTCTATATTTGGCAGGGGTTTCTGCCTTTTCTTTGTATTTTCAGAACTTAGCACAGAATCAGTGCTTAATAAATGCTTTCTGGATGACTACTATCACCAATAGAAATGAGAGAAGAAATTCGTATAATTTCGTGAAATTAAGAAGAAATTCGTGAAATAAGTGAAGTAAGTGTACAAAGAAAAGCATAATGACAGGTTCCCACCCACCATCTACACTTTGAATGTAAATTCCCTAATGGCAGGAGACTATCATTTTCTGTCTTTGTATTCTTGTATTGAACATAGGGCCTTACACACACAAAAATTTTTAATAAATATTTTTTCAACTGTTCTGTATTAAAATACAAACTATTTCAAGCGAACACTTGAAGACCACAGGTAATAAAAACAAAAGGACAGTGAAAATTCTGTCTAATGCCCCTCACTTTACAAATAAGGAAACTTGAAAAACTTGAACCTAGGACACAGAAAAAGTTTTAATAAATATTTTTTCAATTGTTCTGTATTAAAATAGAAACTATTTCAAGTGAACACTTGAGGACCACAGTTAATAGAAACAGAAAAGGACAGTAAAAATTCTGTCTAATGCCCTTCACTTTACAAATAAGGAAACTTGAACCTAGGGAAGTTGTTACTTCTCTAAGGACACACAGGTAGCAACAGAATGAAATATGAACCAAGATCCTCTTTTCTCTATACGAAACTATCTCTTTTAAGTATCCCTTTCAAATCCACTCCCTTCTCCTTCATTGCAGAACCCAGCAACTACCAGCAACTAAAGATGTTCAATATGGCATATCGTGCATAGTTGATGTGTTAGTCAGTTTTACTATTTTTCTCACTTTCATTTTAATAATTTTTTCTGTAAAAGAGTGGGAAGAGGGGTATATTCAGAAACAAATGTGCTATATAAAGCAAAAACAATATAAAGATCAAAAAAATTTTTTTTTTCTTTTTTTGCCGAGGCAACTGGGGTTAAATGACTTGCCCAGGGTCACACAGCTAGACAGTGTTAAGTGTCTGAGACCACATTTGAACTCAGGTCGTCCTCCTGACTTCAGGGCTGGTGCTCTATCACTGCGCCACCTAGCAGCCTCAATCAAAAATATTTATTTAATTTAAGAATTTAAAAAATTCTTCCTAGGATTTCAAAATTCGAAAAGTATTAACAAATCCAAGAAGAAAAGATTGAAAAGTTAATCTAATCTGCAATTAGTCTTGGCCAAAAAGAGAAATTTTGGGGGAGAGGGGATATATGTGTGTATGTGTGTGTGGCACTAAAGAGAGATAAAATAAAAGTTTCTCCTATTAAATAATTGATTCTAAAGATAAAAAAAAAAAAAAAAACCAACCCTCATCAAAAGAAACAGGATAAAAAGACTAAATATTTCATTATGTGAGAATATCTGTCAAGATTAAACACTTCATGGTATCCTACTGCTTCCTTCAGTCAGGCCAATTGCAGCCCTTTTGAAGATGTGAGGTGAAAGGTATTTCATCATGCTTCAACTTTGTGTAAGATTCTAATAGCCTTTATAATGTTACTACCAGAGATTCTTGATGGAAACCATATTCAGTTTCCTCAATCTTTGCTAGTCAGGTTACTACAATACCCGCAAACAGCTCTATTACCTTGAATGTTTATAAAGGTTTTCAAATCCATATACCAAATTCTAAGACCAAAAATGCCCTGCTGGTCCTTACTGTTAGAGATTGTGTAAAATGGAATCGTCTCTCTACTCTGGAATCATTGGGTAACTTGAAAATGATCTTCACACTTTCGGGATCATCGGGGGGTGGTTCAGGTGGCAGGCATTCTGACTTCCGCTCCTTCTCCTCCTGTAAGTTCTGGGAAGAAAAAGGACAAAGGTTAGTCCTTAGCTAAAGGCCATTCAAATGAAGAACCAAAAGAACTTCATCACAAAGTAAAGAAACTAAATGCTTTAGATTATGTTAATAAGAATCATGAACAGTTGTTTATATTCATAAAATACTGTCTAAATTTATTAATAACTGTGGAAATATATAGTATTATGTTATGAAATACATATTTTGATAATGTTCTGGTCTGAGAGTCTTGATTTTGTTTCAATTAAAGATCCAATTAGTCTTCCTCAAATAGAGGTCTTATATATCATCTTCAAAGAAAAAGTATTAATTTATTAAAATTAAAATTACTGTTTTGTTTACTGTAAATAATGAGTAGGAATATCTTTTTGTTTAATGTAGTCAAAAGAGACTGTCTATTCAATGTTGGCCAACAACAGAGGAATCCTCAAAGATTGTGGGTAAAGAGTAAAGTGACTGGTTTCAGAAATGTGTTCTCTTCAAAGTGAGCATTATATTATTATTAAGCCTGAAAATTTATTAAAATCAAAACAAAAAGACCTAAAAACAAAAAAAAATTTCCTTTGATTTTTTTTTTAATTTTGTCTTTTGTTTTATTACTATAAAATACAAATTAAAACCACTTGGACCAATGATCTTGTGATAAAGAGAACCATCTACACCCAAAGAAAGGACTGTGGCAACCGAGTGCGGAACACAACATAGCATTTTTTTTTCTTTTTTTCGTATTTTTTAATTTTAGTATTTTTTTTAAATTATAGCTTTTTATTTACAAGTTATATGCATGGGTAATTTTATAGCATCGACAATTACCAAACCTTTTGTTCCAATTTTCCCCTTCTTCCCCCTCCTCCTCTCCCCAGATTGCAGGTTGACCAATACAACATAGCATTTTCACTCTTTTTTTTTTGCTTGCATTTTGTTTTTTTCTCATTTTTCCCCCTTTTCATCCAATTTTTCTTTGTGCAGCAAGATAATTGTATAAGTATGCATACATATATTAGATTTAACATATATTTTAACATGTTTAACATATATTGGACTACTTGCCATCTAGGGGAGGAGGGAAAGGAGGTAAAAATTTAGAACACAAGGTTTTGCAAGTGTCAATGTTGAAAAATTGTCCATGCATATGTTTTGAAAAGAAAAAGCTTAATAAAAATTTTTAAAAAACCATTTGGATCACATGCATTAGACTGGCTAAGATGACAAAAAAGGAAAATGTCAAATGCTGGAAGTGATGTGGGAAAACAGACTCTTTATTGTACTTTCTGGGAGAACTATGAACTAATCCTACTATTCTGATGAATAATTTGGAACAGAACCCAAAGGCTATTAAACTGTGTGTGCCCTTTGACCCAGAAATTCCAATACATCCCAAAGAAATCAAAGAAAAGGATAAGGATCCTTATGTATACTATTAAAGAACTGAAAGCTGTGGGGATGCCTATCAACTGGGAAATGACTAAATAAGTTTGAAATATGAATATAATGAACTCCCCATTTAACTATCTGATTGGCTATCTCTCATGTTATATTGTACTTGCCTCCAACACTATCTCACAGTTTCCTGGGGAAATGCCTGTCACTCAAATGATAAATATTCTCAAACCTAGTCATAACCTTCTACACATCCCAGTGATCTGAATTCCCATAGATGAACATTCAAACCCCTTTCCTCATCTCCCAAGAACCAAATCCTGGTTCCTAAGCCCCCTCAATCTTCCCACCCCAAAGTTTCAACTTAACTTTACTCAGGCCCTTTTCCATATTTCCCTCTCCCTGTCCCCAGAATGCCTGTTCCATAAGCAACAAACTTTGCTTGATCTTAAATCTTTTCCTCTCTCACTACTTCTAGCTAGTAGATCTTACTGAAATCTAGCTCACCCCTAATGATACAGCCTGCTTGGTCACTCCTTCCAATATTGGTTGCATTTTCACTCCTCCCTGACTCACTCTTTGAGGCAGGGGCTATAACTGGAATGTTCTTTCCTTCTCCCTGTCACTTCCAGGTTCTCTCCCTTCTTCCATTACTCACAAACCTTCCTTCTTTGAGTTTCATGCTAATCACATCCACTATCCTGTAGTTATCTACAGATACCTCGCCCTGCCCTTAACTTAATGAGTTCATTATCTGGCCCACAATTTTTCTCTCCTCCCCAATTCTAGCTTTCAAATAGTAGGGGACTTCAACAAACATAATAATTCTCTTTCAAATATCCTTAACCAATCAGTTTCTCTACCAACTCACTTCCAAGAGCTACTCCTTTACCCAATACCTCAGCAACACACATAGTCACATCTTTGATCACAAATGTACCATCTTTATGTTTTTAAGAATTCTGAAATCCCCTTATCTAACTATAATCTATTGGCTTGCCCCCCCCCTCCAGTTTATTATTTATTTAAAATTATAGCTTTTTATTTACAAAACATATGCATGGGTAATTTTTCAGCATTGACAACTGGAAACCTTTTCTTCCATTTTTCCCTTCATTTTCCCCACCCTCTCCCCCAGATGGCAGGTAGACCAATACATGTTAAATATGTTAGACACAATATATATATCTTCAGTTATTTTGCTGCACAAGAAGAAATTGAAATAATGTACAATTAACCTATGAAAAGGAGATAAAAAATGCAGGCAGACAAAAAGAGGGATTGGGAATCTATGTAGTGGTTCACACTCATTTCCCAGAGTTCTTTTGTTGGGTGTAGCTGGTTCTCTTCATTACTGAACAACTGGAACTGATTTAGTTCATCTCATTGTTGAAGAGGGCTATGTCCATCAGAATTGATCATCATATAGTATTGTTGTTGAAGTATATAATGATCTCCTAGATCCTGATCATTTCATTCAGCATCAGTTCGTGTAAGTCTCTCCAAGGCTTTCTGAAATCCTCCTGCTGGTCATTTCTTACAGAACAATAACATTCCATAACATTCATAGATCACAATTTATTCAGCCATTCTCCAATTGATGGACATCCACTCAGTTTCCAGTTTCTGGCCACTACAAAGAGGGCTGCCACAAACATTTTGCACATACAGATCCCTTTCCCTTCTTTAAGATCTCGTTGGTATATAAGCCCAATAATAACACTGCTGGATCAAAGGATATGAACAGTTTGATAACTTTTTGAGCATAGTTCTAAATCATTCTTCAGAATGGTTGGATGTATTCACAATTCCAACAACAATGTATCAGTGTCCCAGTTTTCCCATATCCCCCTCCAACATTCAGCATTATCTTTTCCTGTCAAGCTAATCTATTGGCTTTTTAATTCACCCTTTCCCTTACAAAACTCTGCTTTTCTATACCACAACTACCCTTGAACCTTTAATTCCTTTCCAGGCTATGTATCTCCTCTGCATTAAATATCTTCTCTTCTTTTACTCACCTTTTCTCCATGTTCTAACCCCTTGGTGAGCCCAATTCAAAACTATAGTGTCTTCCTCTCTTGAATTGCTAGATCTCTTATTATATTACCAATTATAACCAGCCAAATTTCAACCATGGATCACTCCCACTATTCGCTGCTTTCACTCCTACATAAGTGCTGCTGAATGAAGATGGAGAAAATCATGAAACTGTTCTGACCTGGGTCCACCACAAATTTATGCTACTAAATGCTACTAACTCAACTAGACCCTTACTGCTATTAGACAATCTTACCATAACTACCTTTATCAATTCACTATCCCACCACTTTCCACAGAACCTCTCCCAAAACTTTTCATCCCTCCCCAAACAACCCATGGCTCATATCTCAGCTGAAAACCTTGCCTTGCAGTTTACAAAAGACTGAAGCCACTCAATTTGAACTGCTGCTTCTCCCCTCCCCTCCCACTCTTCCTTTTCTCCTCACTCAGAAGTCTTTTGCCAATAATTCTTCATTTACTCTTGTCTCATGTCAAAATGACCTTACTCATTATCAGAACTAATCTCTCTTCTTGTTAAAGCAATCTCCATCATTCCCACTCTTTCATTTATTTTTAATGGCTACAAATATGTCCATGTCTTACCCACCCTGAAAACCCACTTGTTTTTCTATTACTGCAATCAGTCTATCTCTCTCCTATGTTCTATTATCTCTTCTGCCATTTACAAGAGGTGCCTCCACTTTCTCTCCTCCCACTCTCTTTTTCCTGAGATAATTGGGGTTAAGTGACTTGGCCAGGATCACACAGCTAGGAAGTGTTAAGTATTTGAGGCCAGATTTGAACTCAAGTCCTCCTGACTTCAGGACTGGTGCACCAACTTGCTGTTCCCCACACTCTTCTTAATTCCTTATGATGAGGGATGTGGGTACCCAAAGTAGTGGGTAGGCAGGCATGGGTGGGGTTCCCTTTTCCAAGGCTGTGTTGGGAGATGAAAGAATTCGCTAAACCCAAAGGCTATCGTAAAAAGCTTTATTGTTAAAGAAACACCAAGAGGGATTCTCTTGGTCAGCATATCATTTTCAAGAAAGAACTGATCTGCAGAGTCATTTTCTGAAGACCCATTTTATTCATGAGTCTAAGAGAAATCTTGGTAAAAGTGAAATCTTGCCTGGGGTTGTGACTTCCCCCAAGAAAGCTTATCTTGCTCCAAGAGGATGCAAGGACATTTGGGTTTGTAGATCAAAGGAGACTATTTTTTTGGTGATTTTACATAATTTTACAGGGCTTACTCAGGTCATACATAAAGATTTTTACTCTCATCACTTACTTCATGGCTCCTGTTCTCATCATTTCAATGAACTTCTAAAGTTATGAATGATTTTCTTAGTTGCTGAATTCAATGGCTTTTTCTCAATTTTTTTCTTCTTGATCTCTCTAAGTTTTCAAAAAAACTTTTTTGCTGGATCCTCCAACAGATTATATCTTCTAATTGTCCCTAAGGGTTTTCATCCTTGGACCTCTTCTCTTTTTTCCTCTTTTCACTTGATGATCTTTTCAGTTCCTTTGGATTTAATCACCATTGCTATACTAATGATTTTCAAATTTACCTATCCTGCCCTGAGAAAAATGATTATTTCTCTCTTACATTAATAATCAATTAATGTTGTGGGGAAAGGGGTGGCAGCCAGTGCGAGTAGGAGATCCAAGTTCCCCTTCCTATTTCCTCATTCAAAATTCAGTCTCAAAAGAAAATTTGCAACTTTGATCAAAAATTTGTCATCATTTTAATCTAGGTGGGATTCTTACTCTATTCAACTAGAAAACCATACAAAAGGGTCTCATCTAAGTGAATACCAACACATTATATTCTATTCAGGCAAGCTTGGGTGGAGGTTAAGCTCCCTTGGTAGAGACTATTGAAGGCTAAGGATTATCTGGATATGGAGAAGTAAGAGTGACTTAATCAAAGTCACTCATCAGAATAGGTTTACCTTTCATAATAATATTCATCCCCACATTGTAACCAGAGTTGATTTCTACCCATTGGGAACACCCATTCTTCCAAGAGTACACAAGTGTGAGCAGCTTCCAATGATTTGTTTTTGGTTTAGGAGAGAAAGCCAACTGGCCATCCTTTTAATGATTATTCTCTAGTCTTAATTAACAATTGTTAATTACCCAGAAACTATGCCTCTCATACTTTTCATTCACCACAACCCCAAACTCTCTTCTGTTCTCCAAACCTGCAACTACAACTTCCTTTCAGACATCATAATTGGGATAAGTGGACATCTTAAACTCTATGCTTGAAATTGAACTTAAGGGGGCAGCAAGATGGTGTGCTGGATAGAGTACTGGCCCTGGACTCAGGAGGACATGAGTCCAAATCCAACTTCAGACACTTAACACTTAGTAGCTGTGTGACACTGAGCAAGTCATAACCCTAATTGTCTCTTTAAAAAAAAAAAGAAAGAAAAAGAAAAAGAAATTGAACTTATCTTTCCCTTTAAAACTTCTCTGCCTTTTCTATTTAAAGGCAATATCATCCTCCCTCTCAAGCTCAAAATTTAGGAGTCATCCTAGATTCTTCATTATCTCTCACACTTTCCCATAATCAAGATGTTGTGAAGGCCAGTAGATTTCACCTTTGCAACATCTCTTGAATAGACCTTCTCTCCCCAAAGAAGCTGTCACCCATTCACATCTTTTAACAAAATGGTGAAAAGGGGGTTGGGGAAGAAAAACAGAACCAACTATCTGGCTTTTACTTTGTCCATTGCTCTGTGTTCAAGACAGTCCAAAGCAATATGGTGTGATACAGGCTCATGCTTTAAATATTAAAGTGACTACATCCATGTATTTGCATTTTTGTTTCTTACATTTCCAAGGTGCTATGGGCAATTAAATTAACACAAAACTACAAAAAAAATAAATAAACTGAGTTAAAAACAAAAATGCTGCCATCCATCTAATATTAGGCCCTCAACACCATGCCTGAATTATTGTAAAAGCAGAATACTCTTCCCTCCTCTGTTTCAACTACTGACCTCCCTGGTTTTCTTTGTGAGAAGTGGATGAAGGTTTAATTTTCACAGGGTTATGAAACTTAAATCAAAAAAATGAAACCAAAACTAATAAATGGAGTTTAATTCAGAACAAGAAAACAAAAACTAATGGAGGGAAAATATAATCAGGAGTGGAGGCTCAGATGTGCAAATGACTCTAAAATATAATCAGAGGTGAGGATTTATTCAAAAGTGGAAGAGGTATAATTAAGCATTTACAAATTGGGAGGGAAGAGGAGAATTAATGATGTAATTTGGGATGAAGACAGAGGAGAATTAGGCTGTAAGCATTGTAATACTCAGCCAACAGGGAATCAGGGGAAAGACTGAACTTCATCCAAATAAGGTGATCACTAAGGGAAAATGTAATGATGATTAGGGATAGAGAATCACACTCTCATGGGGGGGATTAGGCATTCCTAATAGTCTTGACCTCTGTGGTACTCAATCTATTAGGAATCAAGGAAGGGATTTGTGTTTCAGGTGACAAGGTATAAAAAGATATCTACTGATTCCAAGTGTGCCTATTCTATAGTTACCCACTTCTGCAAGTGTGTAATCAAAGACTTTTAACTTTACCTCTCTCAAGTCCAAGGAGTTTTTTCTTACACTTTAAGACCCAACTAAAATCATATCTTTTACTGAAGGCCTTCCTCAATGCCTCCTAATTCTAGTAGTTTCTGTAGTTAATTATTTCTTATTTATCTTGTAATACAGTTTGTTTTGTATATATTTGTTTGCATGTTGTCTCCCTCATTAGACCGTAAATTCCTCAAATAGGGACTGTTCTTTTGTACTTTCTGATAATGCTTGGCATATAGTAGGCACTTAATGTTTACTGATTGGAATATTATTGTGAGAAATGATGAAGAAGATGGTTTCAGAAAAATCTTCCAGGAAGACTTGTATGAACTTATATTCAAAGTGAAATGAGCAGAAACAAGAGAACAATTTATGGAACAATAGCCACATTGTTACTTTGATCAAGACAAAGACCAACCACAACTCCAAAGGACTCATGATTAAACATGCTATTCATCTCCAAGTAAGAGACTTAAGAGTGGTAACTGAAGCATATGCTGTTTCTTTAAAAAAATATTTTTTTAAAAACTTGGCTAATGTGGGAATTTGTTTTGCATAATTACACATATTTGAAATGGATTGTTTTTCTGGTCCTTTTAATAAATAAAGGAGGGAGAATAGGGGGAAATGAGGAAAGGGAAGAGAATTAGGAATTGAAAATAAAACTGAATTTGGAAGAAAAAAAGAAAATTGCTTGATTCAGAAAAATTCTAATTAGCAAGGGAAGCTTTGTGAATTAGAATTTCTCTCTAAGCGGGAATTCTTGTTTATTAATATTGTCTCTGAGAGACTAAAAACATAGAATATAGTTTTTCTTCCTGTTTCTTCACTGTTAATGAACAGAAAATAAATAACATAAGATATCAAAACAAGAAATAAGAGTACATAACCATTACCCAGTTGTCCTTGCTTAGCTTCCAGGACCCTCAAAAAGCAGTTACCATTCATTTCTTGCCTTATTGTGGTGTTAATATTGAGTAGAGGAGTAACATAGCCCTGCATTTTAGGAAAATCATTTTTAGTGGCTGAGTCACTTTTAGAAGGATGGACAGAAAGAGAGAATGAATTGAGGAAGATAGACCCATCAGTATAATCCAGCCATGAGATGATATAGATCCTGGGCAGTGCCAGTGGAGAAAAGGGAGTATATCTGAGACATGATGCAAAGAAAAATCCACAGGACTTAGGAAAATTTTGGTTATAGGGGTGAAAGTTAATAAAGAATCCAGGATGACTCCAAGTGGTGAGCATGAGGAAGAGGGAGGAAAGACGTCTACTAGATATCCAATAGTATGAATACTATATCATTGAGCTTCACAGGCCCAGAGACTTGTGTTGGTTAGATGATGACAAGACTAAGTGAGGATAGTTATGACTAAAGGATCTGCCTTTAGTAGAATAATTTTTTCAGCCACAGAAACTGACGAAACCAGCTAAGATGTGAAGGGATCCAACACTGATTCACAATGTTTCTGATGCATTATGTTACAGTGTTAAAAATAAAAGTATCAAAGTTCCTTACCCGTCGCCGCCTCTCCTCTGCCATTTTCTGTTGCTGTACTTCTTCCTCTTTTTGTCGCTTTCGCTCACGTTCCTCTTGCTTTTTCCGTTCCTTCTCCTGGTCAGCCCGGAGGGAGGCTAAGTAGGCTTCATCTTGTTGTTGTCTCAGCACTTGAGTCTGATTTCTCTCTTCCCTTCAGATAAGCCAAAAGGCATACAGTCAATCAATGAATGAACAAGTTCTCCATCAGTGCCTACTATGGGCTAAGTGCTGAGGGCATGAGCAATGTCAATCAAATATTATCAATTTCCAAGAATACTGAATTTTAAAAGATTATTGATGTGTGTATACACATGCATGTGTGTGTATACATATACATGCAAAGATAGCATAAATGTAAAGTGAGTCAATACAAAATTGAGCAGAAGGTATTTTGAGGGCTAGTGAGGGGACAAGAACAAGATGGACAAGGAGATGTGTGAGCTACATCTAAGGAAGTGAGGGATCCTATGAATGAGAGGTGAGGAGAAATCTACATTCTAAGCATAGGGGATACTAAAATAGAATAAAAAAGAATGCTCTTAAGAATTCTTTTTCAAAGCATTTTTAAAAAAATAATAGCTCATACCAATATGTGTCATGAAAACTGAATATGACTAAATATCAATCACAATTTTTTTTACATGTCTCCTATGCCAAGTACTGTGCAAGGCACAAGGAATATAAAGACAAAAATGAAACAGTTCCTGCCTTAAAGAAAATTACATTCCATAAGGAAAAATAACAGCTATAGCAGGCATGTATGTAAATGTGCACAAGAGATAAAACATAAATTGTCCAGTATTAATCGATGTGGAGAAAGCAGGAAGGTCTTTAATCTAATACTTCAACAGTAAGCTAGTAGCTAACGTTTACCATACACTTATATGCTCCAAAAGGCCTCCTATAATAACTTCACATGGGGTTAACTAGTACCTCTCTAAGCGTTCAGAAACCAGGTATGTCTGGTTTGCATCCATGATGAATGTCAGTTGGTTAATGAGATCATCAGGTTGAATGAGACCTTCTAACCGACCGACCACTGTCATTCTCCGATCTTTCAACATGATCATAGCTAGGAATGGATATGTATTCTCTCGCAAAGCCTGGGACACTGCAGAAGATCAAAGAGAACAGAACACAGTTTTCAAAGCATTGCCACAAGTATTATCATTTAATCCTCATAACTCTGTGAAACAGGTAGGGTAGAATTTATGTAATAGATGAAGAAACTGAGGCTCAAACAAAACTTTAGTCACTTGCATTTGGCTACTGGAATGAAGTTAGAACTTGGACCTAACTGGTCTAATTTTGAAATATGTAAGTCAGCAAATAATTAACTTTGAGATACAGCATTTCATCCAAGCTCTTAAATGAGCTTTGTTCCTATTCACTATAAATTAAAGCAGAATCAAAACCTCTTTGCTAGTTTTCCTCAGTGTGTTGATGGCACAATTGTTTAACCAATGAAGATGATTTCTGCTCAATTAGGAAAGAGGACATCTACAAGATTGGTAGCGATGGTTTCTCTATTCATATAGACCCCAATAAACCAGTATTCCAGGTAAGGATCTAGATACATGTAAATTTTTAAACTTCAGAAGCAAGCATATAATTGGCTAGAAGAGCAGTATTTGGGCTCTAGGTTCTGTTTAATTACTAAAAGAGCTTTAGTTTAAAAAAACAAACTATAAAATTCTAAAACTATCCTTCCTCCAAAAATCATCTTCACAAATATTTCATTATAAAATGAATTCTGTACAATAAAACTACTTGAACATAATGGCTGGTCACCCCATGACAATACTCTGGTAATTCAATTACAAACCCTATACAACAACCAATTCTCTAGAATAAAGGATCTCTCATTACTCACTATAAAGATCAAACTCACTGTGAACACCAAAAGCTAATATTCTCACCCCTCAGTAATTTTGAATTCTGGACATTCTATCAATGATTTTATTTTATTCTCACAATGAGAACTAAGTGGAAAAGGTACCATACCCTACTTGATAGACAAGAAACTTAAAGCACAAGAAATTTGGATGAGCTGATTAGTTATATGGATGACAAATAGCAGAACCATCCCTAAAGCCCAAGTCTCCAGACTTCGATAACTATGTTTTCTATATGACAACTTTGCAGTTGATCCTGTGTTGGACCGTCTGATTGCTGCATCACTAATGATGGACTATAGGTATCTCCTTGTTAGCTTGCACCTACTCTTCTATCTCCTTTTGCACTAAATTTATTCATAGAGCATGAAGAAAATAAGTGCTCCTTAATGTTTGGTGTTGAACAGAATTCAAGATACAGGCAACATCACAAACTGCATCATTGATTCAACTTATGGGACAAGTTGGTCAGTATTTGAAATGTTATTTACATTTTCTAGAATAGTGATTTCTTCAATACTGAGAACTCTGGATGAGGAAACTATCTCTACTAATGCAAATCAACATTTCCTACAACTTAGAAAGTCTTAGAGAACTGCCTATACCACTGAAAGGTTAACTAACTTGCCCAGGATTATTCAGTCAGTATATATAAGATAGAATTTGATCCCAGGTATTTCTGACTCCAAAATTAGCTCTCTATCCACTAAGCTACTCTGCCTTTTTGAAATATAATTACCAAAGAGGTTTCATGAGAAAGTTGATCCATTGTGGTAGCATACTCTACTTTTTATGTCTTTATAACTATACAGTATTAGAAAAGTGGTTCAACATTCAAGAAATCTCTTCTGTAATACTATCTTAAACTGAATCCATGGTCCAAAGGTTGAATCAGTTTAACAACAACACAAGAAAAAATTTTGTTAAAAAATTATATCAAGAAATTAATTCTGCTTTCTCAGGATAAACAGCTTGCTCAGGATAATCACCACCACTTGTGTAACAGTTTTTGCTTTCATTAGGCTTTACTATAATTCCAAACAAGCTTTTACTGGCCTTTACTATAATATAATTCCAAAACAATGTCTCAGTGACAATAAGCAAAGTGTCATACATATAGCAGGTGCTTAATAAATGGCTGCTCGATGAAAGAATGAGAAAAAAAATTATTCCATCCATCCATTCATTTTAGCCTGTATCATTAACAATAGATAAAGATGTGACCTTTGAAATCTATAGGACAATGAAATTTTCCAACTACCAAATGTTTTATTTCATGGGAAACTGTGTTATCAGCACCTTTAAGAACAGTCAATTTTTCATTCTCTTTAAACAAAAAGGAAACTATTTCCTTGGCACCAGTATGTGTAGAAGTCAGCAAACATTAACAAAACTGGCCTGACTAACTAGTAGAAAAACTGTACTGAATATCAAATACTACGAAAAAGCCATAAAATTATTCTACGGCACCATGATTTAATGTACATCCTAATGTCATCTTAGTTTGAAATGCCAAAAGCACAACTTCTGGAAATGTATTTTTGATAAATAGCATTAGCAGAGATAAGAGGATTCACAAAACTATTTACTGAGAACCACTTTGTAGAACACAATCTGGGTCTTCCTAATTTATATAAGCCAATCACATGACATTTTAGAAGAGCCAGAAAAGAATTGTCTTTTCTTAAGTTCAATAACAGATACATAAATTACAGGTATCAGAGGAGGTAGATGGACCTATACAATCAATATTATCAATACTTCCTCTTGTCAAATAATATAGTGCTATAATTTTATTGCTTAAGATTATTTTCCTCTTCATACGGTTTTACTAAAAAAACAAAACAAAACTGGAATTTATATTGAAAAATGGCTTGATGCCTCTTAACTCTGCTGTTGCTGCTTGTGTTACTGCTGTTGCTGCTTGTTTTAACATAAAGTATGATGCTATGCAATATAATAGATCTTTATCATTTCATAGATCTCTTATGCCTTCAACTATTGCATCGAAGTACAGGTAACTGACTATTCCTTCTATAGAAACACTGCAGCAATCCCAACTTTTCAAGGATTACAATAAAGAAAAACAGGTGGTTGGTTTGTCATTCTAAATAAGTTTTCTAACTTCTGTTTCTCTACTACTAAGTCTTTTCCTTGCTATTGTCAGAATATCTGCTGATTTTCACTTTTTCTTTTATCTTTTCTGCTTTATAAATTTACTTTTCTATATTCTGTTACTTTTCCCATACTTCTCAAGTTTTCTGTGAACAACAAAAGCTATTGTACTTTTCTTCACTGACAAGGTGATCAATCAGCTTTAGAATACTGAATATAAACTTTGGCTCTTCTCAATTAGAATTTTGTTGTTGGATGCTCAGGGGCTGCTTTGCCCCAAAGAAGTGCAATAAATCTCTGAACAGCCAAGATTTTATTGTAATAAGAATTTTACCTGTATTTGTTCATTTGGTTTAAAAGGAAAACATTTTATGGATTGACTTAGTGACATTGTTTCTTATTTAGTTCTTAAGAAATCCAGCTTTGTTCTTCTAGACCTTCTGAAGTCACACCAGAAGCAACCATAGAATTTGTTAAGTAATAAAAAACAAGAATTAAGAAATCAGAAAATAAGAAAACTAGATTATAAAGATTACATTAAATGCACTCTTGTAGACCAAGTAATAGGAGGAAGTGTCTGAAAGTAACTTAATTTTTCTTCAACTCTTTAAACCTTAAAATGAGTTGTAAGAAGACGTCAAACTAAAAAGTCCCTGTTGTTAAGTATCCCTAGTGAACATGACCCTTCCTCAAGGTATTCAGGGTACTGCAAAACACAATAATATGCTGTTAGAATAACTGGTGAAGATGCTATAGTTCATTAAGACTAAAGACAACAGGTTAATAGTTATAATTTTATGAAGGGGAAACAAAAACAAAAAAAGTTTCACCAAATAATAATAGGCAAAGGAAGGAATAATAATAGGAAGACACCTACTAAGTTCAATGAATCAACTGAGGCAAAGCAACACTGAGACAAAGCAACAGGCACAACTTACCCCTGTATCCTTCAGGTTTGTTTGTGGAACATGCCCAAAAAAGCATCCTATTGTTTATGAGCGAAACGACATCAGGTGAACAAAGAGTATTGCTGTTGGGAGGAAGACACAAATATGAAGATAATATATTGACTAGAAAAATAAACTAAGGGAACAGAAAACAGGCAAGAAAGAAATCTTTTTACTTACCGACAAAAATCATCGGAATCTTGATGATCATCACCATGAAGATAGACCAATAGAAATCGAAGTTCTCGCTTAGCATCATTTAGTGCCTTTATGAAATAGAGAGAAAAAACTATTACAAATGGCACAGTAACATGAATCCTTAAACAAAGTTTACAGGAAATATGAACATGGCAGTAAAACTAGGAAATTTTTTTAAAAACGACTTTTAGAATGGGTGATCTACCTTCATAACCCTTAAAAACAAAAACCACACCTCTACTTCTTAAGTTTTGCTGCATCCTGAATTCCTCAATGAGAAAAGCCAATAAAAAGTTTAAAAATTGCATCAAGAACACAAAAGCAAAAAGAAAATAATAGAATTTTGAAAAAATCCAATCAATAAACACCTACTGTTTGCCAGGCAGTACCTACTAAAGAGAAAGGCAAAAACAGTCCCTGCCCTCTAGAAGTCCACATTCTAATTCAGGGAAGGGTGGGGTGGGAAGGGGAATGGGTGAGGAAAGATAACAAACAAGCAACTAAATAAAATGTATTTGTGTATGCTTATTCAACTAGGGCGTATGATCACATATCTACAATGTATTGGGAACCTAGATTTCTTAAATATTCACATTAAGTAATTAAGGGATACCTAGAGTGTGTGATATAAACCACACTGAAAGTGAACCATGAATTTTGCAATGAAGAAACACAAAATAAACAAAAGGAAGGCTCTTTGGCTTTTCTCTGAGGATAGATTCATATCAACAAAATAGCTTCTATATTATCTCTGACACTGACCTGGCTATATGTTCCCTGGTAGAAGACAGGATGTGTCCTCCCATATTTCTCTTCAAATATGTGCATAAATGAAACGATGTCCCCAACAGGGTCAGTTACCCGACTTCGAGGGTCAGGACGTATAAAACGAAGCGCAAACCTAGGGAAGGACATATGTCACATGGTACCTATTTACTAAACTTTGTATAATATAGACAGCGTAAGCAAAAGACATTACCAACCAGTCCACACAGAGTCATTCAACAGGACCTAGAACTATAATAACTGTCTGTTAATAAGTGTAATTTTTGGATCACAAATTTTAACACTGGTCTGATTAGACCCTATGTGCCTTTGCACTGAAAAATCTGGAATCCCAAAGGTGAATACAGTAGTGGTGGTAGTTGATAAGACAGTTTACAAGAACTGGTAAGAAAAAGGAAGAAGAGACATAAAATAAAGCAGTATTAGAATGGGAGAACAACAAAAAAAAGTGCTTATTTCTATTTACTTCATTCTTCCTTTTCTTCTGGTCTCTAAAAAGATTTCAGCATGTACACATGCATAGCCTATATGAATAAAGGTATATACATATTATCCAATACAGTCAAATGACTGATTTGAATTTCAAATAGTGGCAACTTTCAATAGCGGTTTTCAATTACTCCTTAGTTTTACTCCTAAGAGGAGCAGAAAAACTGTCTTTGACAGAACAGAGTGGAAGAGGAAATAACGAGAGGGATTCATGATATAGACAACTATTCACTGACATTTATTCCCTTAACATCAATCCTAGGAACTGTTGAATGTGAGTTCATCATCTCCGCTTTAGAGCAGAAGCAACGTAGGCCAAGAAAAGTGAAGTCATCTGCTCCCTTTAAGGGGGCACAGGTGGTGAGTCACAAAGTTAAAATTCAGCCCCAGTCATTTGACTCCAAATATAGGTTGTTTTTCATTGAACCACAATGTTTTGGTGGTAGTTTCTTTCTAAAAGATCAGATTCTATAAGCTATGTGTGCCCACAACTTCTTTCTAAACTTCAACAGACCCTTTTCAATGCAAAAGCTGAGACACATCAATGCATCAGGGATGGAGAAAACTCAGTTATGTCATATAAAATCCAAAATTGTTTGGATAATTAATATTAAAATTGGTGACATTCAGAAGCAGAATATGTGAGTGATAAAACTTTTCCTAAAAATGAATATAGTTAACTCAGTCTTCTTGACCACTTGTCAAAGAGGCTGAAAAGCAATTTCTGTTTAGTGATGGGACAGACCACAGTCCCTTCTGCCTCAGAGTCTATGATAAATAGGTTAAATTACACATTTCTAATCAATTAAAAAGTGATGGGACTTGCTATCTTCCTGGTGAGGAAAAAAAATTACCTCAAACAAAAATGGCAGCAAGCAAATTTGAAAACATCACCATCAAGGGAGATAAAGAGTGAAGCCAAAAAGCATACATGTCAAAGTCAAAGTCAAAAAGACAAGGCTCTAATCTCGGCAGAGCCCCTCGCTTAGTTCATGTGACCCCGAATAAGGAAATTCCTCTCTTTGTGGCACCAGGTTTCTTATCTATAGAAGGAGCTAAATGAGCTGACATTTCCTGGTCAAGCTTAGACAATATGTATACTGTGACTTACTGATTGATGGGCTATGCTATCTTCAACCTCCGAGAGTCATCCTTAGCTTCCTTTACTACTCTGTTCAGATAGACCACCTGTACTTTAGTTTCCCCTAAAGCTGTGTTTTCATGATATGACTGAAGATACAGGTGACAGATATAAGAAGTAGCTCAGGGAGTATAGTGGTATATAGGAAGAGAGCAACAGAATCATCATCTGAGTTAAGTGAATATAAGCTAGATGAGCTGCTGGAGTGGTCTGGGGGCAAAACAAGAGAAAAGTAGGAAAAAGTACAAAAATGGAAGGGCAACTGAAGAATATTAAAAAAGGCTGGGTGCAATGAAGAGTAATTTAGGCAACAGAAGGAAATGGGGAGATGCAGATGAATCTAGCAGTTCTTTAAAATATATATATATATATATATATATATATATATATCACTTTAAAAAATTTCTCTAATAATATGATTATACACAAGCACCATAAAATATTTTTGCATATTGTTAAGAATGCCTGAATATCTTCTTCCCAGGTTATTTATACCTTCTAAATCCAATTCTCCTTGAGCAACAAGAAAACTGTTCGGTTCTGCACACATATATTATATCCAAGATCCACTGCAATCTATTTAACATGTATAGGACTGCTTGCCATCTTTGGGGAGAGGGCGGAGGGAGGGAGGGGAAAAATCGGAAGTGAGCGCAAGGGATAATGTTGTAAAAAACTACCCTGGCATAGGTTCTGTCAAAAAGTTATTAAAAAAAAAAAAAAAAAAAAAAAAGAATGGCTGAATAAAACACTGAATTATATGACACTCAAAATGTAAAAATTCTATAGTTAACATTTACTATGTACAATCTGTATATATTATATTTAATATACTTATATAAACTACTTATATAAATCTCAAATTCTACCACAGTAGTAAAATGTAAATACTCACCTAAATATATCAAGTATTGTGTAATAGGTAAATCGGAATGGAAGCATAATCAAGTAATAACCCCATCCTAGTAATCCCTGGAATAAAAAAAAAATTTTTTTGAAAAATAAATATACACTAAATTAAAAAAAAAAAAACCAACTTAAAAAAATTAACTTCATAAGTTCAAGATGGAGGAGGTAAGACCAGACAGTAGATTATGTGAAAAAGATTTAGGGTTTCAGTGAACTAAATATGAGCTAAGTACGAATCAACAGAACAAATATTTTGTATTTGTACTTTATTTGTCAAAGATTGTAGACAGGATTGGCTGTAGACTCAAATGCATGTCCCATCCTGATCATGTGATCCTAGTTGGGCAAATCATCAAAACTCTTAAGACTAAATTGTATAACGCTTGCAGATCTTCACTAGTAGACAGTTTTCTTACCAAGAGTTTCCTAAATCAAGGAAATCACAGGTCTGGACCAGAACCCCCTATATATTTATATATAAGTTTTAAGTTCCTTGAGGATTAGGGCACTTTAATTTCCTCTTTTGTACTGGCAATGAAAAGTGAAAGCAATGGGATATTCTCCTGGATTCTTGCAGAAAGTGGAATGTCTAACCCTGAAAAAAGATTTACTTTAATATTCTAACATAGGAAGGTCAAATAATTGCCTTCAAGTGTGGTGATATGAAGAAGATGAACTGGACTGGTCCTGAATGGCTCTAGGAAACAGAACTAGTAAAAATAAGCTTACTATGTGGAAAAACGTTCAAATGCTTAGAGTAGAAAGGACTGCCCTAAAACACAGTGTTCTCTTCTGTGCCAAAGATTTGCAAGCAAAGAAAGCTAGATGACCACCTGCTGAATATAGTGTAAGAAAAGTTTATTACTTAAGAAAGACGGACTAGATCACTTGATGAGGAGTCTTCCAATTCTATGATTCTGGGAGACCATCTCCTAACCTTCAGAATAAAAATGTTGACCCAATACAGTATTTCTACTTATTCTCTTACAATATTTTTAATACATGGCCACATTGATCCCAGTATTCTCCCTGTTCCATTTCTTTTTTCCTCTAGTATTTTTGCCCTTGAATGTCCTTTCTATTGTTGAAATTGCACGTATATACCTTTTCTTTCAGATCCCTCTCCCTCTCACCCCCCTAAATTAAATAAATTTTAGGCCTACATCAATAGAAGATTGAAGATGAGGGAAGTAGGAGTCCTATTGTTTTCTCTACCCTGGTTAGATGCCACCTAGAATTTTTTTTTATATTTATTTTTTTATTACAGCTTTTTATTGATAGAACATATGCATGAGTAATTTTTCAACAGTGACCCTTACAAACACTTCTGTTTCAACTTTTCCTTCCCTCCACCTTCTTCCCTGGATGCCACCTAGAATTTTAAGAGGAGTATTAACAAACCAGAATTTATCTAAATAGCTATGAGGGCAAGATAATTTTACATATATCATACGATGAATAGTTGAAAGAACAAGCATGATGATAATAAAACAGAACCTCAGAGATAATCTAGCCTCACTTTTATTTTAAACATGAATCCATTTAAACATGTGCAAACTAGTGGTCATCTAACATCAAACAGCATGTTATGGATTAGTCAAAAGACTTTGAATCAAATCCTAATTCTATTTACTATCTTTCTGCCACTAAGAAATTCACTTAAATACTGACTCTTCTGTAAAATAAGGTGATTGTAACTTTATTATCTCTACTGTCCCTTGCAGTTCTGTATCTCACAGTAAATTATAACAACCTTCAGTTATGGGGAAACTCGACTTCTTGTGGCAACCCATTACATTTAGAAATATTCCAAGAGAAGGAACTGGAAACTGAGTGGATGCCCATCAATTGAAGAATGGCTGAATAAGTTTTGGTACATAAATGTTATGGAATATTATTGTTCTATAAGAAACAATCAGCAAGATGATTTTAAAAAGGCCTGGAGAGATTTACATGAACTGATGTTAAGTGAAAGGAGCAGAACCAAGAGAACATTGTGCAATTCTGATGGATGTGGCTCTTTTCAACAATGATAGGATTGAGGCTAGTTCCAATGATCTTGTGATGAAGAGAGCCATCTACACCCAAAGAGAGGACTGTGGGAACTGAGAGTGGATCACAACATAACATTTTCATTCTTTTTGTTGTTTGCTTGAATTTTGTTTTCTTTCTCATTTTTTTCTTTTTTGATCTGATTTTTCTTGTGTAGCAAGATACTTGTATAAATATGTATACATATATTGGATTTAACATATTTTTTAACATGCTTAACAAATATTAATTAGATTACTTGCCATCTAGGGGAGGGAAATGGTGGAAAGAGAAGGAAAATTTGGAGCACAAGATTTTGAAAGGGTCAATGTTGAAAAATTATCCATGCATATGTTTTGAAAATAAGCTGTGATTTAAAAAAAAAAAAAAGTATGCCAAGAGTAGAACAAAGGTCTGCACACAATGTTTATCAATTTAATGAAGGTCTTTGATAGCCAGTCATGAGGGCTTGTGGCAAATTTTAGCAAAATATGTTTGCCTCAAGATGTTCATCAGTATTGTACTCTAGTTTCAAGACAGTATGTTTGCCCAGGATTCTGGATAATGAACTTTCTCAGTTATCAATGGAGTGAAGCAGGGCTGTGTATTTCCTTCAATGCTTTTGAGCATGAAGTTTTTTTCAGCAAGGTTGGATGCCTTCAATGAGAACAAAAATTGCACCAAAATCAGTTACCACATTGACAGTAAATTATTCAACTTTAAAAGACTACAAATCTAAAGTTAGTGCATGACTTTTTTTTTTTGCAAATGACTGTGCACTCAATGCACTCTGGTGAAGCTGATAGACAACAAAGTATGAATTAATTTTCTGCGGCTTGTGCTAATTATGGCCCAGAAATTAACACCAAGAAAATAGATTCTCCACCAACCAGCACCACACCCTCCTCCACACATATTACACAAATGGAACCATCAGTCACAGCATAGGAGCAATTTTGAATAATATAAGTTCACTTACATGCCAATGTACTTTTTGGGGATGTACACACAGATGATGAGGTTGACACGCATACATTTGCAAGTGCTAGCTCAATGTTTGGGAAGCTCCAAAAGAAAAAAAGTGTGGGGAAAAAGAGGTATCAGATTGCTTACCAAACTAAAGGTTTACAGAGCCATTGTACTGACCTCATTGTTGTATGCCTATGAAACTTGGACAATATAGCAATGCCATGCCAGGAAAATGAATCATTTCCATCTGTATTTTCTTAGGAAATTTCTGAGATCAGCTGGCAAAATAAGCTGGCACTGAAGTCCTTTCTCGAGCTAAATGGCCAAGCATTCAGATTCCACAGAGAGAACAAATCAGATGGGCTGACCACAATTTTCAAATGCCTAAAGTAAATCTGCCTTAAACCCTATTTTACAGTAAACTCCCACAAGATAAATGTTCACATAAAGATCAAAAGAAGTGATACAAAGAAGTTTATCTAAAGGACTTTGTAATCAATCATGACACATGGAAGACACTAGCTCAGAAACTTCCAGCATTTGGTGTGCCTTCATCAAAAAAAAAGGCGCTATACTCTGAGAAAAGCAGAATTACAGTGGCTCAAAAGAAATGAGAGATGCGCAAATTTAGAAACATCTCCACTCCAAATGTTCATATGGACTATTTGTGCCCAACCTGTGGCAGAGTATTCCCTTTAGAATCTGGTTTGATCAGCTAGAGGTGAACACACTGTACTCTGACCCCAACATAGCAGTGTCATTTTTGTCCTCTTCAAGAACAAAGGACAACCAACCAATTTTATCTTGAGTGAAAATGTGTTTTTCTTTCATTTCCATTAACTATCCTTTTTAATGGCTCTCTTCATCACAAGATCTATTAACTATTCTTTTAACATTTAACTATCCTAGTTAGAAGAATTGAACAAGTCTAGGCCCTATTCCTTATTGTCTAAGAATCATGTAAAATCACTTTCAGAAGAGATCATTCAAACTACCAATTCTTGTTTTGTGTCATGGATATCCTCTAACCATTTGGTAAATCCTATAGATACCTTATCAGAATGGCTTTAATTGCATAAAATGAAATTCATAGGATTAAAAAAGAAACCAATTATAGTGAAACAGTTGTTTGGTTTTTTTTTTTTTTTTTAATTTTTAATTCCCAGGTTAAGAACTTTTAATCTATGCCCAGATTAACACAAGGGGAAACAATATACTTAAATAGCCCCATTTTAGAAAAAGAAACTGAACAAGTCATCAATGAATTCCCTAAGAAAAAATTTCCAGGGTCAGATGGATTTACAAGTGAATTCTGTCAAACATTTAATTCCTAAACTATATGAACTATATGGAAAAATAGGTGGGGTACTACCAAATTCCTTTTATGACACAGATATGATGCTGATACCTAAGCCAGGAAGGACCAAAATGGAGAAAGAAAATTATAGACCAATTTCCCTAATAATTATTGATGCAAAAATCTTAAATGAAATATTAGCAAAGAGATTATGGCAACTCATTAGCAGGAAAATACACTATGATCAAGTGGGATTTATACCAGGAATATAGGGATGGTGCATTATCAGGAAAATTATCAGCATAATTAACCATATCAATAAAAAGCCATCAGAAATCATATGATTATCTCAATAGATGCAGAAAAAGCATTTGGCAAAATAACAATACCCATTTCTAATAAAAACACTAGAGAACATAAGAATAAATGGAAATTTTCCTTAAAATGATCTAAAACCAACAATATGCATTTCATGTAATGGGGATAAGGTTAGAAGCTTTCCCTATAAGGTCAGAGGTGAAATAAGGTTGCCCATTATCACCACTATTACTATTATTCAACATTTCCTAAAAATTTCCTAGCAATGAAAAGAAATCAAAGGAATTAGATAATGAGGAAATAAAATTATCACACTTTGCAGATAATATGATGGTATATTCCGAGAATTCTAGAGAATTAACTAAAAAACTACTAGATACACCAACTTTATTAAAATTGCAGGATATAAAATAAACTCACATAAATCATCGGCATTTCTATATGTTACCAATAAAGCCCGTAGCATGAGATAGAAAGAGAAATTCTATTTAAAACAGCTAAAGACAATGAAAAATATTTGGGAGTCTACCTGCCAAGACAAAGCCGGGAACCTTATGAAAACAATTACAAAACACTTTTCATGCAAAAAAAGTTAGTTTAAAAAAAAAAAGTTAGTTTTAAACAACTGGAAGAACATCAATTACTCGGAGGCTGCCCAAGCCAATGGAATAAAAATGATAATTCTACCTAAATTAATCTACTTATTCAGTGCCATACTATCAAGGTGCCAAAAAATTATTCTATAGAACTATAAAAAATAATAACAAAATTGATTTGGAAAAACAAAATGTCAAGAATATCAAGAGAATTAATGACTGGGGGGGAGGGAGAAAAAAAGCCATACCAGACCTAAAACTGTATTATAAAGTAGTGATGATCAAAATCATTGGTACTGGCTAAAGTGGATCAGGGGAATAGGTAAGTTCACAAGACACAATAGTCAATGACTACAGTAATCTAGTGTTTTATAAATCCTAAAACTCCAGCTTCTGAGACAAGAATTCACTATTTGACAAAAAATTGCTGGGAAAATTAGAAAATTTAGACATTTACCAACATCTAACACCATATACGAAGATAGGATCAACATGGATTCATGATTGACACATAAAAGGTGATACTAGGCATATCTAGGCATAAAGGCAGATCTAGAGAGCAAGAGATAGTCTACCTGTCAAATTTGTGGAGAGGAATTTATGGCCAAAGAAGAACTAGAGAACATTATGAAACACAAAATTCATAATTTTTATTCCATTAAATTAAAAAGTTTTTGCACAAACAAAACCAATGCATCTAAGAATAGAAGGGAAACAGGAATCTGGTTTAAAAAAAAAAAAGTTTACAGTGTTTCTGATAAAGGCCTCATTTCTAAAATATAGAGAAGTCAAATATATACGAATACAAATCATCCCCCAAATAATAAATGATCAAAGGATATGAAGGATATGAATAGATAATTTTCAGACAAAGAAATTAAAGCCATTTCTAACCAGATGTAAAAATGCTCTAGATTATTGATTAGAAAAATGCCAATTAAGACAATACTGGGGTATCATTTCACATTTCTGAGATGGCTAAGATAACAGGAAAAAATAATGATAAATGTGGGAAAACGAACACTGATACGTTGTTGGTGGAGTTGTGATCCAACTATTCTGGAGATCAATTTGGAACTATGCCCAAGAGGCTATAAAACTGCATATTCTTTGATCTAGCAGTGTCACAACAAGGTCCGTATCCCGAAAAGAGCATAAAAGAAGGGAAGGGCTCACATGTACAAAAATGTTTGTAGCAGTCAAGGAACAGGAGTGTATATTCATCAATTGGGGAATAGCTGAATAAATTATGGCATGTGAATAGAAAGGAATATTATTGTTCTATAAGAAATGATATACAGGCTGATTTCAGAAAAGCCTGGATTCACATTTACTGATACCAAGTGAAGTGAGCAGAACCAGAGAACATTATACATAGCAACCACAAAACTATGTAATAATCAACTGTGATGGACTTGGCTCTTTTCAACAATGTGGTGATTCAAGGCAATTCCAATAGACTTGGGATGGAAATGTCTGCATCCAGAGAGAATTATGGAGACTGAATATGGATCAAAACATAGTATTTTCACTTTTTGCTTTTTTCTTTCTCAAGTTTTTCCCCTCCTGTGGTCTAAGTTTTCTTACAAAACATGACAAATATGAAAATGTTTAAAAGAACTGTACATATTTAACCTCTATCAGAATATTTGCTTTCTTAGGGAAGGAGAAAAATTTGGAACATCAAGTCTTACAAAAATGAATGTAGAAAACTGTCTTTACATGTATTTGGAAAATACAACTCCATTGAAAAATAATAAAAAAAAGAACATCTAATCTAGACCAAGAAAAGATTGCCTCCCAAATATCCGAAGTGCTATCTTGTGATGGGATAAAATTTAGGACTGATAGGTAAAAAGTTTCAAGGAGACAAATTTTAGCACAATATGAGGAAGAACTTCTTGAAAATTAAAATTATCCAAAGAATAGAATATACCAGGTAGTGTGTTTTGTGTCTTAAGATCCTTCTAATTCTTGGAGCTTCTAGAATGAATATTAGAATTGTAGAGATTGAATGGATCTTTTAGAGGCCTATAAGACATCCCCAATAAATGATGATAAAGATTTCATGTAGAGACTTCTAATGAGAGGAATCATCTACTTACTAAGGTAATCCATTTCATTTTGGGACAGCTCTAATTGTAACACGTTTTTGTTACAGTTAGCAAGTATCTAACTGCTTTATGGGGCCAAGAAAAATAAATCTAATTCCTCTTTCACATGGGAGCTCTTAAAATATTTCATTTTCTTTTATTTAGTTATGCCATATATATAAAATAGTTAAATTAAGTTAGCAACATAAGCATTATTATAGTTAGCACATGTAGATAAAATGAAAAAGAGTAATGCAGACCACCTCTCAGATTGGCTAAGATGACAGAAAAAGATAATGACAAATATTGGAGGGCATGTGGGAAAACTGGGACACTAATACATTTGTTGGTGAAACAGTGAACGAATCCAACCAGCCTGGAGAGCAATTTGGAACTATGTTCAAAAAGTTATTAAACTGTGCATACCCTTTGACCCAGCAGTGTTTCTACTGAGTTTATATCCCAAAGAGATATTAAAGGAGGGAAAGGGACCCATATGTGCAAAAATGTTTGTGGAAGCCCTTTTTGTAGTGGCAAGAAACTGGAAACTGAGTGGGCGCCCACAGTTGGGGAATGGCTGAATAAATTATGGTATATGAATGTTATGGAATATTATTGTTCTATAATAAATGATCAGCAGGATGATTTCAGAGAGGCCTGGAGAGACTTACATGAACTAATGCCGAGTGAAATGAGCAGAACCAGGAGATCATTATACACGGCAACAAGAAGACTATATGACAATCAATTCTGATGGACATGGCTCTCTTCAAAAATGAGATTATTCAAACCAGTTTCAATTGTTGAGTAATGAAGAGAGCCATCCACACCCACAGAGAAGACTATGGGAAATAAGTGTGGACTACAACACAGCATTTTCACTCTTTCTGTTATTGTTTGCTTGTATTTTCTGTTTTCCTTCTCAGGTTTTTTTCTTTCTTTCTAGATCCGATTTTCTTGTGCAGCAAAATAACTGTATAAATATATTGTATACAATGTATACATATATTGGATTTAACATATATTTTAACATATTTAACATGTATTGGACTACCTGTCATCTAGGGGTGGGGGTAGGGGTAAAGAGGGAATAATTTGGAACAGAAGGCTTTACAAGGGTCAATGTTGAAAAATTACCCATCCGTATGTTTTGTAAATAAAAAGCTCTAAAAGGGTAGTTTAGATCTATTTTTTGTTTGTTATGAAAGCCCAGTTTCCACAAAAACTGTAGCTTTGTTTCAATATTACTGTGCTACACAAAGACTCTAGGACTTCCTATTTTGCCAACCTCAAGTACCAAAAAGTTACTACAAGGAAACTCAGTTTTCACATTCATATTTCAAAGCACTGGCAGATCAGTCCAGAAAGGGGAAAAATAGAATTGTAAATTATATATTCTCTACCGTCCTGATTTGAATCCCATGCTTAAAATCCTTGTCACTGCTTTCCAGTTGTTCCCCAAGAAAAACTGTTGTTAGGGACAAAGACCCTAAAACCATAAGCTCAAAACTCTAGCAAGCAGTTAACTTCATCTTAAAGAGACCAAAAAACAAACAAACAAACAAACAAAAAAAACCACCCACCAAGAACTAAAGCTACAGGGTTCAGATAAGTAATTAAATGTTAATAATAATTTATGAGATCAGACATCTGGGGATGGAAGGGAACCTTTTGAGCCTCTTAGATCAACTTCCACATTTTAGAGCGTAAGAACATTTTAAAAGCATTTTTTTTCACAAGTCGCTGAACTATTTTTTTTTTCTGGTCCAACCCCATGATTTCACTGGTATGGGAACTCTCAATGTGGAAACTATCACCACCAAGGAAGGTAAGCATTGAAGTATAACTTACAATCTCAAAGAGTTACCTGGAATACAAGTAGTATATCAAATCTAAATCCAGTTTTTCTCCTAACTCCACAAAACTGGCTCTCTATCCATTTTGCCAAGTTGCCAAGTTTTATCCATTTTGTATGGATAAAGAAACTAAATTACAAAGAAATAAATCACACATCCAAGAAATATCAAGATATGAGATTCAAACTTAGGTTTTCTGATTCCAAGTTCATACTTCTTTCCACTTGACCTCTGAAGATTTGTGAAACAAAAGACAAACATTTTTTATCATGGCTAAACTACTAGGCACATAAAAATAAGCCAACTGTATACTATTAAAGGATAACAAAATATCCCAAAATAACAGACATATCAAAATTAAAGAAAAAATTAAGCTAGACAGCTACTACTGTTTTCTTATCAATTCATGATGCAAACAAGAAAAATTGTACTTAAAATATCAACAAAAATCCATTATTACACATTTTGGCTTTTTTTCCCCAAGGTTGTCACACAGCAAACAAATGCTGTTATATGAATGACCTTGTGAAATGGAGAAAGAATATCCCCAGCTGCAAAATAACTTGCCCTTGGTTGTGGTCTTGAAACAACATAGCTGTAGATCCTGTGGTCAGCTGTATTAACCTGCAGGGGTCGGGATGGAGGTGGGTTGAAGACACTTGGTACACCTTCTTGCTCATTCAGTCTGTCCTGTACAGCTGCCTGAGGAGGAAAACACACATAGCAAGGGAAAAAAGTCTCAATAACTTAAGCCAACTCAGAGGAACAAAGCCATCATGGATTCAGGTTTCAAAATAGGATGCAAATTACAATGGCTACCAATAATGATCTCTAAGCCTTTCTGTTATGAAATATAACATATTTCACATTCAAAGGCAAAGTATACAACACAGAGATTAAGTAAATCAATCAAAATGCATTTTTAAAGTCTGTCTTTTTTTAAAACAAAATGAATTGGGATAAGTATTAAAAATGTAATTTACTCTGTAATACCCCTTCAGTGGATCTCTAATACTTATCAGTGTGAGTATTCTCTCTAAAGACATATTATTACAAGTTATCCACAATTCCTTTCCAGTTTTTCAACCTTGTTCTTTAACAGGCTTTCAAATGCCCTCTGCTATGCTTGCTGATCTCTAAATATCCTTCAGTTTATTTGTCAATGTTTTTCATAAAATGTAGTACTTGAAATCGAACCCAATATTCCAAATTTGTTTTAACCAAAATAGAATACAGGGAAGGATTATTACATCCTTTTTCTGGGCCACTGACTTCCTGTTAATGCAATTTGAAAAAAATTTACAGCATTTGTTTTTGTTTTTGTAATCACCACATTCATTATACTACTAAGTCTTGCTGACCTTTCAATAAAGTAAAATGTCTAAATTTCTTACATGTAAAGAAAGTGTTATCAAACCAATTATTGTAAAATGATTATCTCAACATATAGAACTATTCCCTATTGATTCAGTTACAAGTTTTAAGGCTACTGTTGCAAACTGTTGAGATACTGTCCTGATTCTGTCATAGTCTTCCTAGTTCTGCTTCATTCAAAAATTGCTTAAGCTGCTGCACTACCTTCTGAATTTTCCTCCGATACTGACAAAAAAATCTTAAAAACAAGTCCAAGCATCTTTTCCCTTTTGCATCTACTCAAACAGCATTTGTTTAAGATTGGTATGAAGTTCCACTACTACCATTAAACCCTCCAATCAATATCTATCGTTCTGGCATGACACTGTACATTGTTTCTAGTACAATTAGACATTCCTCTAGTTTCCAATCAACTTAAATTGAAAGAGTATGCAATCTAATGAAAAATGTTATCTACCTCTAGAGAAAAAAGTGATGTATGAATGCAGATCACAATATGTATTTTTTAAAATTCATTTTTCTTGAGTGGTTGTTGTGTGTGTTTTCTTTTACAATATGACTAATATGGAAATATACTTTCCATGTCTGTGCATGTATAAACCTATATAAAATTGTCTTCTCAATAAGGAGAGGAGGAGAAAATTTGGAAGTCAAATTGTTAAAAATGAAAGTAAAATTTTTTTTACTTGTAATTAGAAAAAAATAAAACAAAAAAGATCATACAATCCACCCAGTGCATCTCTCCATCCTGTGTAAAGAATACTTCCAGAGACTTTGTTAAATGTATTGCTAAAATCCAGATATGTTCAATCCACATAATAATCCTTTAAGAAAAGGGAAAGAGGTTATTTTAAGGTAATTTATTGTTGGTAAAAATTCATGTTGCCTTAATGATGGCTGTTTATGTTTTGATACACAAGTCATCTAATGCCTTCTAGAACTTTGTTAGGAACTAATGCCAAATCTATTTGATAATTTATGGAATTAGGAAATCAAGATATTTGCCCACCTCTGATCTTTTAGCACCTTCCCCATTTTCCAGCCTTCAAAATATTACCAACAGGAAATTTAGTAATTACAATGACACGATTTTTCAATACAATAGGATGCAATTTGTCTGGATCAGGAGACTTCAACTGGTTTAAAGCAGTTAGGTGCTCTCTTCCTATCACCTTACCTAAATTTGGGCTTCAATTCCCCCTTAACCATGTTTGTTTCACCCTTTCCAGTCTGAAGATCATTCTCCTTGACAGAGAAAACAGAAGCAAAATAAGAATTGAGCAGCTCTGCTTTCACGTTGTCTGTTAATATTACATAGTCTGTCCTGAACAGTGGGACTTTTACCTTTTTTATGTTAAGTTCTTGTGCAAATAATCTGTATTCTTCTCCCTCCTCGTCCTATAGGTCTCAATATTTTTATGCGAAAAATTATCTTCTTAATGAGTTTTCCACTTTAGAATCTTTGGTCATGAGTTCATGCTTATTTCTTTAAACTTTTTGAAATCTACTTTCCTAAAGTCTAAGATACTTATTTGTTGAGAGTCTTCACAATGGTATATTCTCTTCCCAAATCTAAACACTCGCCTGAGAAATTCAGTTATATTCCTCTTTTCTTGGTTTCTAAAGTAAACATTCTAAGATAACACAGTCCCTTTATCCATGGTTCCTCATTACTTCTACTTCATCAAATACTTTCCTTGTTAGCTAAAACTGAGTACAGAATTGCAGTTCATTTTTATCAATTTCCTCTGCCTTCTGAGAAATGAAAATGTTAGCATGGAAAGTCAGAACATATTACATGCTCTACTTTTAATAGAATGGAACTTCAGCAGTCAGTAAACTAACAACCTCCCCCCCATCCTTCTCTCCTCCATAACTACAATATCAATGCCTTTCTTCCAGTTTTGTGATATGAATCAAGTAAACAGTCTATGTGGCTAAAGGGCAGGTTTCACAGCACTATTTTTTATTTCATCTTTCTGTCTCTCCTTGGTTACTCCCACAAATTACATACCCACATCCCTTAATTCTGCTGTGACTTCTATGAAAACTTTCTATTCTAGATTTCCCTATGAATTACATCAGTAATTCTCTCAGTACTTATAAGACTACCTTTAGCCAAATGTCCATCATTCTAGTATCTCAAGTCATGAATCAGAAAAACAAATTGTGTATTTTGATACCTTCTATGCAATTTTTTCACTTCCCACAGGTCCCTTTACCTTTCAAAACCCTAAATTTTAACTGGAAGAGCTGAAAATATTGTCTGTAGCTCTTAAATCCTTGGTTAAACTCATTAGAGATAAGGAGTTTTTAAAATTTCTTTTGGTAGTAGTCTTTCCCCCATATGTCAGGGTAGAAATCAAAAGCTTTATAAATCTCGGTATATTCTTTTAGGATATAAGGCATATGATTTATTTGTAGGTGTTTTAATAATTCCCCTCCCCTTTTAAACTGAGTCACTTCCCAAAAACTACCCTTCCTTATAATAAAGAGAAACAGCAAGACAAAACCAACAAATGCCACAGGAAAAAAAATGAAATGACATTTCATATCTGGAAGATATACCTCTAAGTCACATGATTTAGAGCTTAAAAGGAACTTTAAAATGTTGCCCAACTCTTTCATTTTATAGCTGGGGACAACTGAGGCCAAAGGAGATTAAGTCACCCATCCAAGGTCATACAGGTATATGTAGCAAACGTAAGAAACTTTTCCTACCCCTATGAACCCTTGTTCTTAAAATACAGGTCTTACTGACCATGTCACTACTCTTTGCAACCAACTTCCACTATGGCCTATGCTTTTAAAATTTTTAATGCTTAATATAGTACACCTCATATATTACAGGTACTTTAACGATGTTTGCTGAATTAAATTAAAAAAAAAAAAACCACACACCAACACTTCTTGATTCTACTATCCTAAATATCCTACAATTACCTTTTTCATTTGATGTTCTAAACTTTTTAATGAGTGGTCTATACCTATTTTCACCAATTTCCTTTACAAGTAGAATCTTTGTCCCTGACTCCTTATAGTCTACTTCTACTAAAATCAAATGGTTTTTATTCGGTCTTCAACCTCCCTGACCAGATCTAACCAAAGTACCTTTTTGCCAGCTAAATGGGTACTGGGATAGGCTCATGCAGGCTCTTTGTGCTGTTTGATAAAGCTCACTCAGCTTTCTTACACAGATGAGGGAGAGAACTATTGTGCTATCAAGCTGACACCTACAAAGTTGACAGTGAAACGTTAAATGCTGCCCACTAGACTATAGTAGACCTAAGGAGATAAAAATTAACACTGCACCAATTGTGAAATACCAACTGTGGCTGTGGCTTTTTTTTTTTTTTAAATTAAAAATGTTCCAACTAACAAGCACTTATTTTCTCTTTTTCCATCTCCCTTCCTACTGGAAACAAAACAAAACAAAACTCTTGCAACAAACAAGCATAGTCGAGCAAAATCAATTCCAATATTGACCATGTTCAAAAATGTGTTATTTATTTAGTCTAGGTTAATTTAGCCATCAGATGGATAGCAATGAAATCTGAAAGCGAGTTTCACATCTTTTGAGCAAAAGGATTTTGAAAACAGTACTAGGTCTTTTGGTAGGATGAGTTTCAGGATAATTTTGATTACATCAAATTGAAAAGGTTTTGCATAATAAAAACAATGCATCCAAGATTAGAAGAAAAGCAGGAAACCAGGAGAAAAATTACAGGAAAATTCTGATAAAGGCCTCATTTCTTAAAATTTATAAGACTATAAGTCATTCCCCAATTGATAAATGGTCAAAAGATACAAACAATTTGCAGAAGAAATCAGAGCGATCTATCTATACTCATTAAAAAATGTTCTAATTACTACTAATTAGAGAAATACAAACTAAAATATCACTTAAGTACTATACCTCACACCTATTATCAGATTGGCTAATATGACAGACAAGGAAAATGACAAATCTTGGAAAGAATGTGGAAAAATAGAAATAATGATGCACTGCTGATAGAATTGTGAACTGTTCCAATCATTCTGGAAAGCAATTTGGGACTATGCGATTATGCGCACAAGTTTCTACAACTGTGCATATCCTTTGACCCACCAATACCACTACTAGGTTTGCACCCCAAAGAAATCAAAGGAAAAGTATCATTTGTACATAAATACTTATAGCAGCTATTTTTGCAGTAACAATTAGAAATTAAGAGGATACTGGGAAATGGCTGGACAAGTTATAGTATATGATAGTGATAAAATTCTATTGTGCTATAAAAAATGAATAGGATGCTTTCAGAAAAACCTACCAAGTCATGGATGAACTGATACAAAGTGAACTGAACAAAACCAGGAGAATACTGTACATAATAACAGCAATATTGTACAATCAACTGTGAATGATTTATTCTCAGCAACACAATGATCCGAATCAATTCTGAAGCACTTATGATAAAAAATGCTATCTACCTCCAGAAAAGAATTGGAGTTTTAATGCATCTTTTTAAAAGTATTTATTTAAAACCTAAATACAAAACAGAAAAGAAAGAAAATTGACTGCATCTTTTTAAAAGTATTTATTTATAACCTAAATACAAAACAGAAAAGAAAGAAAATTGACATTTGCACAGCAGAACCTAAGAAAGAATTCAAAATATGCAACAAATTTCCATCTCAAGACAAGGATTTATAATAACAGAACACACTGTATTCTTTCCTTTGCTTCCTTGTAGGTTTTCTTTTGTTCTCTGCAGCACACTTTTTACTTCCACCTCCCCCCCCCCCTTCCTCTCCAAAGCTGGCTATAGTTAAGCATGGATATATTTATGTATATATACACCTACACACATACCTATAATCACGCACATAAACACATACAGTCATATACATCTACATATGATTGCACCAAGTTTGTCCTGTTTCTCTGAAGATAGACAACATCATCCTTAAGTCCAAGTCTTTTCATATTTATCTAAATCTATTAAACTCATTTCCTATGCCACAGCAATATTCCAATCTTATTATAATTACTTGCTTTGAATAGTCTAAAAAAATGTTAATATAGCTGATATATGGTTATACTTTTTTCCCCCTCTATTATTCTTTTTTTGGGGGAGGGTGGGGAGATCCATACTTTCTTTTGTAACATGGATAATACAAAAAACGTCTTACATAATTGCATGTATGTGTATTAAATTGCTTGGCTTCTTAAAGAGAGAATTTATAATTCAAAAATTTAAAAGAAATGTTAGAGAATTTTTATTTCTATGTAGTTGAGAAAAAAATTTAAATCTAAACAAAAAAACAAATAAAAGGTTTGATCTTGGTGAGGATAAAAGAACCTCTTTGTCAAAGACTAGAGAAAAGGAAGAGAGACTAGGAGATGAAGTCAAGCTGCTCTGAGATGAGTACAAGAAGGCACTAAAAAAAGATAATGACTTTTATTTTTTTCTGCAAAGTAGAAAGTGATGGCTTGATGAAAGAAAAGAAAGTTTGGTACAGATGTGGGAAGTGAGATAAAGAGTCAATTAGGGAAGAATAAAAGGAATATTATGTAGTAGCAAGGGCCCAGTTCCTAGATTTCTATCTTAATAACTCAACTGAATTGTCAATGTAATTCTCAAAAATAAAAAATTAAAATAAATGTTAACGGTTGCTATACTATATGTTATTCTCAGGCAATTCCCACCTTTTCCCTCTTTGACTCAGCTGCTTTGAATACAAAAAAGATCTCATTCTATACTCACTACCTGTGGAAATTCATACTCATACCTTCAATTTCCAACTCTATATCAAAGAATTCCAAATTCACATCTTCTGATTTTGTCCTCTAGGTTCTCATTTCCACGTGTCAACAAGATACTTCCATGAGGAAGTTCCACTGTGACCTTAAGTTCAAGACGATCCAAAATAAATTAATCATTTTTCCACCCCAAATAAGTCACACTTGCAATGGTCACATTTATCCACAGAGGACAATTTCACTGTAAAATACAAAAATGCAAGAACATGGTTATGCAACCAAAGATAAGGATACTAAAAAACCTAGGAACAAAATCAAGAGGTGCCACTCTCTATGAAGGAAGCAAATGCAAATCCATGTAACAGAATTAGCTATACTGATAAGATTAACATGTTTTCCTACATGGCAACAAGAAGCAACCAAACAAGACAGCAATCAGAAAAGTGTCTGTAAAAGTGGCCACTGGCACCAGGCTCAAATTCAGGTGTTAAAATGTATGAGCTTCTCAACAACCAAAAAACCCTCCAGGAATAATACTGCCACTAGGTGGCAGTAGTTAAAACATGAGGTCAAGAACTAAAGTAGAGGAAGGAGAAAAAGGCAAGAACTTGCCCAACTTCTCCCCCAAACCCCTCTGAGCAACTTTATATTATGTCTCACAACAAATTCTGGAATGGCAGAACCCATAAAAGGATGGGGTCAAACAATTTTCCAGCCCAAGACAATTTAAAAGGTCAGCAAGAAAAATCCATTGCAATGGGGTAAGAATGAGTGGATTATAGTTCAGCTTGCATTCTAGCAAACCAGCAATAGGCTTTAAGAGTGAATGAATCGGTGGCAAGCAGTTGTGATGTGTGGAGGTCTCAGTTAATAGACAATAAATGAATCAGATAATTTATCAGAAGATTAAAGAGGTTCCTTTGCTGGTATCAGAGCAGGACTCTTGCTTTTCCCCACTTGGAACTGGGTCCCAGTCTTAGGTCAGAAATCCAGGGTGAGGAGGCACACTAGCACACCAGAGTTTGCAACCAAAGGGACCCTTTGTTTCAGTACCAGAGTGGAAAAGAGTGCTTGTGGTCATTCACAGAATAGAATACAGTCCAGGCAAATAGTAAATACACCTTTCCCTTGATCATACCACCTTGGAAGAATCCTCAGATTCTTCTGGGAAGGTCCCCAGAATTCTCTCTAAAAACAATTGCACAAAAAACCCTGAAACTTGGGACAATGCTTCTTCTACTTCAGAAACATTGCCCCATTTTAGTCTAGAGTGAAAAGTCTAGAAAGAGGATGGAAAAATGAGCAAACAGCAGGAAAAGATCTCAACTGTAAAAAGCTACTGTGGTGACGAGGAAGATCAAAACACAAACTCAGAAGATGACAAAGTCAAAAATACTACATCAAAAGTCTCAAAGGAAAATATGAAGTGGCCTCAAGCTATGGAAGAATTCAAAAGGATTTCAAAAATCAAGTAAAAGAAATAAAGAAAAATATTAGTGTGATTCAAGAAAATCATGAAAAAAAGAGGTAATAATCTAAAAGAGGGACCAAAAAAAAAAAAAAAAAAAAAAAAAAACCACAAACCCTCCCAAAACCCAAGAATATAAGACCTTAAAAAAAACCAGAACAGAAAAAAATGGTACAAAATACTCACTAAAGAAAATATAGTTGTACCTCATTACTTGTTATTTATTGGTTCCAGAAAGTATAAGTACTGAAAACCATAACTACTAAAATAATTTTTCCTATAAAGAGTACATCATCTCCAGTCTGCAACCTGCCTAATCATTCCTCCCCACCAAATTCTCCAAAGGGGGAAGTGGGGCTTCCAGCCACAGAAAAACAAGCCAGTTCAGCCAGGTTCCTCCTTTCTTGATCTAACTTAATTTCTGAGAGAAACCTTGACCTTTATACCCTTCCCCCATTCCCCACCATCTAAGCTTCCCAGGGGGCCTGGAAGTTATGGTCCATCGGCCTCTGCTACCCAGGACTCTGGCCTGCTAGGAGTCTTGGGTCCTCCTCCTCAAATACCTCCACCTGAACTCCAGACACAATTGATCACATTATGGCAGCGTCTCCTGGCTACTCCTCCTGCTAAGCATGCCAGTTGCTCCACGTTCCTTCCAGTACTACTGTTTTGAGAGCCAGGATATTGTCCCTGCAGATACATAATTCTGCAGAAACTGCCCACCAACACACACACACACACACACACACACACACACACACACACTTCATGGGCTCCAACCTGACAGTCCTGTGCACCACTGCCTTCATAGGAGAGGAGCTGTCCATAACTGAGAGCAATATGCCTGGAGAACCTCACATCCTTACTTCTCAACTAAGACAATCACCAAGAGTATCAAGCAAGCATCAGATGTTGGATTTTTTTTCTCATTGAAATGTGTTGAATACTGAATTCGATGAATGCTGAAGTACCACTATAATTCCTTAAAAATTATAACTGGGCACTGGAAGCTAATTACTCCATGAGACATTAAGAAACAAAATCAAAAGAATATACATTTCACTGGAAAAATAACTAACCTGGAAAACAAATCCAAAAGGTATAATTTAAGAATTAATGAACTGAGGCAGGTGGATAAAACACAAACCCTTAAGTCAGGAGGACGTGAGTTCAAATCCAGCCTCTGACATGCAACACTTACTAGCTATGTGACCCTGGGCAAGTTATTTAACCCCAATGGCCTTGTTGCAGACCTCCCCTACCCGCCTAGTCCCCAACCACAAAAGAATTAACTACCTAAAAGTTATGATCAAAAAAGAGCCCACATATCACCTTTCAAATAATTATCAAGAAAAACTGTCCTGATATTCTAGAACCAGAGGGCGAAACAGAAATTGAAAGAATCTATTTATCACCTCCTGAAAAAGATCCCCAAATGAAATCTCCCGGGAATACCATTGCCAAATTCCAGACCTCTCAAATCAAGGAGTAAATATTGCAAAGAGACAAAAAGAGGAGCTACAGTCGGGATAATACAAGATTTAGCAGTTTGTACTTTAAAAAATCACAAAGCTTAGAATATGATTATCCCAGGATCTGGGATTTTAACCAAGAATCTTCTACACAGCAAAAATGAATCATTATTAAGGCAATGACAACAAGTACATACAGAGGGCAGAGGTTTCAGTTAATGGGATGATTATCTAGAAAAAATAAAATTAAGGGGTAAGAAAGAAAAATGCACTGAGAATATAGGGAAAGCAAAAGGTAGAACAGGATAAATTAACTGACAAAAAAAGGCATGAAAGCTTTTACATGGGAGGGAAAAATGGGAGAAGTGCATGAACCTTACTCTCATTGGAATTAGCTCAAAAAGGGACTAACATACAAACTCAGTTGAGTGTAGAAATCTATCTTACCCCTACAGATAAAGAGGAGGAAAGAAATAAAAGGCTGGGGGGGGGGGGGGGGGGGGGGGGGGGGGGGGGGGGGGGGGGGGGAAGGGGTGGGAAGAGGACATGTGCAAAAATTACTGTAGCAGTTCTTTTTGTAGTGACATGAAACTGGAAATTGAATGGAAGCAAATCAGTTGGGAAACAGCTGAAAGCTATGACATATGAAGAATGGGATATTATTGTTCTATAACAAATGATGAGTAGGCTGATTTCAGAAAAGCCTGGAAAGACTTACATGAACTGATGCTAAGTGAATCAAACAGAACCAAGAGAACATTGTACACAGAAAGAAGAAAATTATGTAATGATCAACTGTGATGAAGTTGGCTCTTCTCCACAATACAATGATTCAAGGCAATTCCCACAGATTTAGGATGGAAAATACCATCTGCATTCAGTAAGAGAATTACAGAGGCTGAATATGAACTGAAAACACACTTTTCACTTTTCATTTGTTTTTGTTTTCTTTTTCCTTTTGGTCTGAGTTTTCTTGTACAACATGATAAATATGGAAATATGTTCAAAAGAATTGCATATATTTAACCTATATGAGGTTACTTGCTATCTTGGGGAGGAGGTGAAAGGAAGGGAAGGAAAAAAATTTAGAAAAGTCTTACAAAAATGAATGTTGAAAACTATCTTTATATGTATTTGAAAAAATAAACTACTGTTGGAATACTTACAAAGTGTTAACTCATTAGAGTTGATAGAGACAATAATTATCTAATTTAGCATGGTTCAGTATGATTGATCTCATCTTACAAGGAGATGTTATGGGCCAGAACTTGAAACCAGGTACTAAGAGGAACTGATAGAAATAATGCTTGTGTTCACAGCTTTAGAGAGCAGCATATAAGCAAGAAGCTCCCAGGGCCAAAGGGCACTTTGGAACAGACACAAAGCACTCTGGGAGGTTGAGAGCCAGAAGCCCTCTCTCGGAGGCAAGACAGATTCATTCCAACTTTCACCTTGGTGCTGGCTGGAGATATTTGGAAGAAGAGAGGCCGAAGCTGACAGAGGCAAAAGATTAGCAGCAAGAGCTCTTGGAACCAGAGGGAGAAAGGCCTCTAAGAAAACTAACCGGGCTATATTGAAGGACACAATAAAAGATTTGAACTTTTAGGCACCTGGCTGCATTTGAGGTGGTTACTGATCTGAACTGATACTAAGGCTGCCTCCAGAAAACCTCCCCGAGAAACCTGCTCCCAGAGAGAACCATTATATTTTAGAAAAAGAAGAGAACACCACAAACTACTATTGAAAATTTTTTAAAAAAGAAAAGAGGTGAGGAAAACGGAGGGAAGTGCAGCAGCACACTGATAGAAAAGAGGGAGAATTAGGGAGGTAAAAGTCAAAAGCAAAACACTTCTGAGATTGTGAAAGTAGAATAAACAAGAATGGAGAAAAATATTAACATAACTGAAAAAAAATTTATAGCAAGTTTCTCTGATAAAGACCTCATTTCTCAAATATATAGAGAACTGAGTCGAATTTATAGAAATGTGCGACTCTAGGCAAGTCAATTGCCTCAGCAAAAAAAAAAAAAAAAAAAAAAAAAAGCCTAAGTATATGAACAGGCAGTTTTCAAATCAAACACACCTATAGTTTTGAGGGAAAATGTTCTAAATCACTACTGATGAGAGAAAAAATGTTCTAAATCACTACTGATGAGAGAAATGCAAATTAAAACAATTCTGAGGTACCACCTCACACCCATCAGATTGGCTATTATGATTAAAAAAATAAAAAGATAAAATGTTGGAGAAGATGTGGGAAAATGAATGCATTGCTGGTAGAATTGGAATTGATACAATCATTCTGAAAAGCAATTTGGAATTATGTTCAAAGGTCTATAAAACCATGCATACCCTTTGATACAGCAATATCACTACGAGGGCTGTATCCCAAAGAGATCAAAGGAAAAGGAAAAGGACCTATATGTACAATAATATTTATAACACTTCTTTCTGCGGTGGCGAAAAACTGGAAACTGGGGGATGTCCATTAGCTGAGAAATCTGTTGCATATGATTATTTGTTCTTTCTTTCTTTTTAATTTATATAGCTTTTTATTTACAAGATACATGCATGGGTAATTTTTTTCAGCATTGATAATTGCCAAACCTTTTGTTCCAACTTTTCCTCTCCTTCCCCCCACCCCCTCCCCCAGATGGCAGGTAGACCAATACATGTTAAATATGTTAAAGTATATGTTAAATACAATATATGTATACATATCCATACAGTTATTTTGCTGCACAAGAAGAATTGGACTTTGAAATAGTGTACAATTAACCTGTGAAGGAAATCAAAAATGCAAGGGAACAAAAACAGAGGGATTGAAATGCTATGTAGTGGTTCACACTCATTTCCCAGAGTTTTTTGCTGGGTATAGCTGGTTCTATTCATTATCAAACAAATGGAACTGATTTGGTTCATTTTATCGTTGAAGAGAGTCACATCCATCAGAATTGATCATCATATAGTATTGTTGTTTAAGTATATAATGATCTCCTGGTCCTGCTCATTTCACTTAGCATCAGTTAATGTAAGTCTCTGTAGGCCTTTCTGAAATCCTCCTGCTGGTCATTTCTTACAGAACAATGATATATTCCATAACATTCATATACCACACTTTATTCAGCCATTCTCCAATTGATGGGCATCCACTCAGTTTCCAGTTTTTGATTACTACAAAGAGCTGTTGCATATGATTTTGATGGGATGCAAGTGTGCTATAAGAAATGATGAGCAGGATGCCCTCAGAAAAACTTGGACTGGTTTATATAAACTGATGCAGAGAGAAATAAGAAGAACTAGAAGATTGTATACAGTAATATTTTATGATAATAAACAGCGAATGATTTATGTTATTTTCAGCAGCATAATGATCCAAGACAATTCTGAAGTACTTATGACAAAAAATACTATCTCTAGAGAAAGAATTGATTGAGTCTGAACACTAATTGAAGCATATTTTTTCTTTACTTTTTTTTCTTTTTGAGGAAGTCTGTTTCCTTTTACAAGGCTAACATGGAAATATGTTTTACATGACTATACATATATAACCTATATCAAACTCCTTATTTTCTCATAGGGAATGAAGGATTGGAACTCAAAAAAAAATTTTTTAATGAATTTTTAAAATTGCTTTTACAAGTAACTGGGGCAAACATTAAATTAAAAGACAAAAAAAAATTACATTTGAACTTCAAATTTTTATAAGTAACATATTTCAACAAATAAGTCTGGCAGCGTTAACTATTGCTATTACAGATATGACTTTTAACTTTTTTATTAATTTTCAATAGCATTTATTTTCCAAATACATGTAAAGATAATTTTCAACATTCATTTTTATTAAGATTTTTATGTGTTCCAAATTTTTCTCCCTCCTTTTAACACAGCAAGTATAGGTTAAATATGTGCAATTCTTTTAAATATATTTCTGTATTTGTCATGTTGTACAAGAAAAATCAGATCAGAGGGGGGAAAAAAATCTTAAGAAAAAAAGTGAAAAGAGTAAGCTTTATTCAACATTCAGTCTCCACAGTTTTTTCATTGTTTATGGATGGTATTATCTATCCTAAGCTTATTGGAATTGCCTTGAATCAGCACATTGTTGAGAACAGCCAAGTCTATCACAGAATAGATACCACTTTTGCCAATATCTCAGTATAGAAACTATGGAATATCTTAAACTTGGCTTTAATTCCTTTATAATTCTCTATTTCTTCATAGGGCTTTTATGTCAGCTGACCCCCCTTCTTAAAAACTATCAATGGCTCTCCAATGCCTCCAATAAAAAGTCCTTCTAGCTGTCATCCAAATGCTTCCATATTCTGGGTCCACATTTTTTTTCTGCAGCATGGGTCTGTTTAGGACCACTACTGAAGTTTTATTCATAATTATCTTCCACACTCAAAATTCTTTTCACCCTTCTTTCTAATTATGTCAAAATGTCAAGTACACTTTTTTTTTTTTGTGGGTGTGTATGGAAATTCCCTCAACCAATGTAGATTCTACAACTCTCCTTTAAGTTTTTAGATGAAGCTCAGAGATGTTAAATGCTTTTTCTGTGGTCATGGAGCTACTATTTTCCTGACTCCAAATCCAGCACTTTCTCCACATCATACTGGTCTACACGTTAATCAACTTAAATCTCACCTCCGATATGAAGCCATTTGGTAAGTAAACTTCCTAAGGGCAGGAATCTCAACTTAAACTTACTTTAAGGGTTCTCGGGGCAAAGTATAATGCTAAGCACATAATGGTTTTCAATAATGAATGGAATATGCAGTTTACTAGTATGATTAGAACAGCTAAAGCAAATGACTATAGATAAAGAGAATATACTAGTGTAAGACTTTTAAATAATGTGGGAATGATTTTTGAAGAACTCTGAGGATAAGGAAGAAAACTTTAAGCCAATATAAACAAATAAGAAAAGATTTACTGGGTTCAGGCCAATGGTCCACTTAGTGATACATATCTATCATAAGACTTCAAAAATTTGGGGTTATAGATAGAATATATGCTCTTTTGGACAAGAACAGTTTCACTTTTGTCTTTGTACTCTGAGACCCTAGTACACATTATCTGGCACAGAGTAAAATATTTAATAAATGTTGATTGACAACTGATATTCAAACATCTTGACTCCTTTGTTAAGTTCACAAATCACATTCCACACTCATAACTGGTGATTTGATCCAATGGCAAGCAGAATTTCCAAGTATTGGCCATCAGATTAAAATGTAATATGGAAATTTTTTGCAAAATAAATAAAAATACAACAGACATAATGTTGTCATTTTCTAGGTCAATATTCAGCCTGCAGGCATCTGACTATCTGAATTTGACACTACTGATCCAAGTCATTTTTAGACTATTTCTATTTTGGGACAATAGCACCTCTTTAACTTATAAGTTAAAATTTTGTGAGACCAACATAGTATTTTAGCTCTCTTGTTGTTTGCTTACATTTTGTTTTCTTCTTTTTTGATCTGATTTTTCTTGTGTAACATGATAATTGTAGAAATATATATAAAAGTATTGCATGTTTTAACACATAATGGATTACTTGCAACCTAGGGGAGGGAGTAGGGGAAAATTTGGAAAACAAGGTTTTGCAAGGGTCAATATTGAAAAATTATCCATGCAAATGTTTTGAAAATAAAAAGATTAAAAATAAATAAATGGAGTTTTGTGAGCAATAATTATGGTGTATAAGAATTCAATTAAACTGGAGGACTCGTCTTCACAATTTAAACAAGTTCATATTTACTTTACACCTTGGCAACTATTATATTTTATCAAAAATTTCTGCTCTTTTCATCTTCTAGAACTATTGCCTTTATCTTTAGAGACTAAAAACCTAATTTTTAAAAAATCTATGTATTCAATAAATATGTATTGACCATTTTATTATATGCAAAACACTGTGGTAGGCATAAAATATAGATAAAACAGGTGTCTTCCCCTCCCAAGATTAGTTTTCCTAGGATTTCCAGCCTATTGGAGATCCAGCACTGAAGAACCAAGAAAGTACTAGAGGGAGCTCTTCCACTCCTTTCTTTCTCCCACCTGTTATATGGATGATGCTACTTCACATCCTCATCATCCCTGTTTGAGAATCCCACACATACACATCCCACTTCACTCTCCCACTTGGATCCTCAAACTCATCCTTCCCTCCCCCCCTTCCCCAAAGTGAAGATCTTCCAGCTCCAACCATCTTATCTTGTCTGCTTACAATGGCTGCTCACAATGCACAGATAAGGAAAGAATCAACAACTACAATGTTTCCAATTAAGATGGAAAACTATTAGGCTTTTCCAACTGTCTTACACTCTCTAGAACTCTGGACATCTGGACATTCTTTTATCATCTGATCATGGTATACTCTAAAGACCCCTAGAACTTACCATCCTAACCTCTAGCTAAATCCTCGTATAGGTTTCTCTAACTAAGTCGTGCGTTCCTGAGAGCAAGAATAGTTTTCATGCCAATGGTCCACTTAGTTTCTTATCATTTAGTTTTTGATTCCACTACTAAACTGGTATTCCCTGCTCTATAGTCAATCATAACCTTTTTAAAAAAGTTATATTGATTGTTTTTATATCCCTTTCCTACTTCCCATATTGAACTGTTTCTTATAACATCCAAAAAACAAAAACAACAAAAAACCTGAGAAAAAACAACCAACACAAGGAGGGGATATCTGATAACTTATGCAATACTCGACACAGAAGTGGAAAGGATCTTATAAGCCATCTAGTCCAATCCCCTTATTTTGCCAGTGGGAATTTGGGCTTGGAGTGGTCAAGTTGACTTGCCCAGGGTTACAGAGGAAATAAAAGTCTAAGTAAAATATAAATCCATGTTCTTTGACTCCAGTAGTACTACTCTTATCACTGTATTTCCACTGTCTTCTATATTAAGAGGAAAAGAAGTATGTTTCTTAATATGTTCTCTGAAACCCAAATTGTTTACTACAATTAATTAGTTTTCAAGGACCTTTGGGTGCTTTTCTTATTGATCTTCTAGGTTCCATCTATTTCATTAGTACCTTCTTAATTGTTTTTTCCTAGGCTTTATTCTTCTCGATTTTTCTGTGGCAGATAATGCAGTTAACCAATATCTTCCCTTTTTCATCCCTCAGCTACCATGAAAGCTTCAACTTGTCTGACCACTACACTCTGGTAACTTAACTGATTTATTTTCCCTCTCTTTACACCCCCAAAGTACAGCTGTTTTCCAAAGCTTTGGATTCAACTTATTCTCTCCTCTAGTAATCTCATCCACTAAGATGGGATCAATTCTATGCAGATGAATTTCAAATCTATATATCCAGTTTTCTTCTCCTTAAAGCTCTCATCTTACATGTCCAACTTCCTGATGCAAGTCTCCACCTGGATGTCCCAAAAACCTGTGAAATTTATCATATTCTAAACTGAAAGCATTATTATTTTCTCAAAACCTTCTCTTACCAATAACTTTGCAGTTCCTACCAAAAGCACTACTATTCTTACTGTCCCTCAGGTTGAAAATCTTAATTCATCTTTGACTTTCTCATTTTCCTTAAACACATTTCTAATCAAGTGACAGTCCTATTAATTCTATTTCTACCATATCTTCATCTATTCCCTTTCCCTTCTCCAATCACATTGTCACCAAGTTAGTTTAGCTTGGGAATTTCTCTCACATAAATTACTTTAATAGACTCCAACCAGTCTTACTAGCACCAGACTTTGCTCTCTCTAATCCATCCTTTACAAAGAGAGCAAAACATCACTATCAAAACTTCCTTATTCCTCAATCTATATAATTTCCTTACTTAAAAATCTTCAATGATTCCCTATACTGCCTCTAAAATAAAATAAAGACTGACCCCTTAGCCAGAAAATTAAGACCCTCCATAATCTGGTGCCCTTATTACTTTTTCATTCTTACTTTAGACTATTTCCATTTGATATTCTCTTTCATTCCACTAAACTGTACTATTAGGTGTCTTCCAATTTTAATTCCTTTCTCATACTGGAATGTTCTTTCTTCCCAACTGTATCTGTTAAAATCCTTTTGTTTCTTCAAGACACTACAATGATGCTAGCTTCTCAAATGAAATCATCCTTAAGTGCCCCTAGCTTGAAACTCCCTTTCTTCCTCACATTTTCTTATATTTTTTCTCTCCACTACTTTTATAATATTCTTATATCATACTCATTATATATGGATAATTCCTTGTATAAGCATAAACATTCTAAGAGAAAAAATGACTAATTTTAATTGTTTGATTTAATTACTATTTTCATGTCTTATCACCAAGCAGAATGATTTGGAAAAAAATATTTTAAAAATGTTTGTTGAATTAAGAATATAGAATAGTCATTACTAAGTAGGAAAAAAAGAAATAAGACAATAAGGAAGGCATTACAGAGATAAGTGTATTTTGATTCTTCATAAGACTAGAAAAGAAAAAAACCTGCCCAAGAGTGTCCAGTCAGTGTACCTCTATGTTCCAGTTGTGTTGTTCCAGGGTATGACGACATTGATCCATAGACTCGATACCAGTCAAATCCTAAAAAACAAGAAATAAAGTCAAGTTACTACAATGAAAAAAAATGATGAGTATTTTATCCACCTAGGGATTAGAAACATATCAAAGTAATTCACATTTATACAGTGCTTTACAATTTAAAAATCACAACCCTGTGAGATACAATGTACAAAAAAGTTATTAATTTTAATATAGCTACTACTTTCAATATTTCAAAGAGCTGTACCTTTGTTCAACTATACTGTTTCTGGTAACTAAACTAACATGTATTCCTGCCTCTCCTCCTGAATTTAAACCTGTTCTACCAATTCAAATGCTATCTCCTCCAGAAAGCTTTCTCTGCTGACATAGTAGTAAGACTTTCTGCCTTAGGAAGCATGTTTCCAACTAAATCCTCTTATCGTGAAAGAATAATCTGTGTTATTCCTACTACTAGACTGAAAGATCCATGAAAGCAAGAACCTCTGTGTCACCTAAACATCAATCCTTAGCTAGCTATATTCCAACAAAAGAAGTAGCAAGCAGACGACTTTACCTCAGACCCTGGCTTTAAATTCTCTTCCAATTTTTTTTTTTTAAGAATCATAAATAAGAAAAATTAATAAATGGGTTTTTAGCACTTTCATGAATATTCCACAGGTAATAATTCCAGAGTAAGTATCAATCCATAAATGATATAAACTCTGGCCTACTTTATTTTTAGGAATTTCCAAAAGTAGCCCATCTCATTCCTACTGTCAACCATGATGGGAGCTAAAGTTTTCCCAGACTGTCTTAATTAGCATAATTTAGACAGCCTTGATGGGAACTTTTGTTTTCCCAGATTGTCGTTAAGAGTACTAGAAATACCACTTCCTTGTTATTCCCTAGATCCTGCCCCACCTCCCTCAACTCCTCCATGTCCCCAAAAACTTTAAAAGGACATTAAAGTTACCCCCCCCAAAGCAAATTGTTCAATCATCTATGATTCTGCCATGCCTATTGCACATTGGTTTGAGCCTGTGAAGTGTTTTACGTGAAAAATGACAATATCTTTGTAACTTGTGATAGATGGCAAGCATGGTTGCCCCATGTCATGAACTGAATCTCTATTATACTATTTTTATAATATTCTTTTACAATTATGCTCTCTAAATCTATCATATTTCTACTTCATATTATTTCTACTACTTTATTGCCACTTTATACAGATTTTTTAGCCACTTTTCACCTTAATCAAGTGATAAAACAAAGGGCAAAGTCAAAAGCAGACAATTTTATTACCTACTGGCAGCTCTGGTAAAAGGCCTAAACCAAAAGAACTTGAACGAGCATAAAATTTGTTTTGCTCTGGGATGTTGAGGTTTTTAGGAAAAGGAAAGGAGGAAGAAGGAGAGAGTTAAAATTAATTTAAAAGATTTCAGGCAATAGGATTTAAAAAGCCCAGTTTCTCTCCTCTTCTACTTTCTGAATTCCAGAGCTAATAGGATGCTAATCCCTTCTATCTTTCTATAACTTTAGCATTCTATCAGCTGTACCATTCTAGATGCCTCTTCAGCAGTTGATAATACTGTCAATTTTGTCTTCACCTCGGGCATATTCCCCTCTTTCATATGCATCAAGATGATCCCTCAGTGAAGTCAAAATAACCCAAAATGACCTGTGTGCCTAGAATCACTTTTTGTTTTCCACCTTTGTTTTCCTCAGGGCCATTTCCACTTCTTCAGGCAACAGACACAGACTAGGATAGCTTTGTAGTATCGGATAGCTTACCAAAATTTCTGATTCTTTCTGTTTTATGAGATGATACTGCTCATATTCATTCGACATAAAATTTTGCCTATCCTATAAAAATTTTTATATCCTAAATGTTATTCTTGCAATTGATATTATTGTCAATCAGTCTGTTTGGCAAATCCAAGTGTTCGTAGACTGAAATGGTATCTATCTCTTTGGTCTCCTTGAAATAGCAACTGATCTGTTTAAAATGTTTGAAATCACTATCACTGATGTGGTTAACCTGTCCCTCAATCATTTCCCATTTTTAAGTCAATGGACTTAAAGAGGTCGTTTGCACTGCTAATGTTGAGGTCTGGAAACAAATGTTGAGGTGTAGACCACATGTTGAGGTCTACATTTGGGGTACCTAAATGAAATTAGGGTTTAGTTAAGGTCTAGTGGCAGGTTTGGGGTAGTCAACAGAGTTGACAATAGAGAGAGGTTTGGGAGTCAAACAGAGTTCCCCTGCAACCCCCTTGGATTCAGCGCAAGGATACGGCGGTATATGAGGTCTAGTAGCGGCGCAGATTCCCAATAAAAGCATTTATTGGCCCAGAGAGCTAGATTAATAAAAGAGATTTATTACTAAGTTTAGAAGTAGGAGATAGGTGAAGGTAGAGATAAGGAGGGCACTGGACAGAGGGTCCAGTGGACAGAGGGTCCTCACATGGGACCATGTTTGGAATCTCTGCAAATAGGGGTTCCCAGTGTGGTCCTTTTAAGTCAGAGACTTAGCTCGAGGGGCTTTGGGGTGTAGCCCCAGAGTTGGCTCAGATCCGGGTGGGGCTGGGACAGGTCCAGATCTTCTATTGGAATTCAAAGGGACCAGGATTTGTGAGTCAAAGGGTAATTTACATTAGCTAGGGGGGTTGGGAATCAAAGATTGGAATCTTTCCTGCATCACTTTCACTGTATCTTCTCTTTAATTCTAATTTGGTATTAATTATGTCCTCTGTTCTAACAATTGATGGTCTGACTATACACAGAAAGCTGATTCAGAAATAACTCCCACAATAAGCAATAAGCCGTTTCCTGTCTCTCAAAATCTAATCAATTTCAATCTTTGTGGAATTATTTGGTCTTGTTCTGATAAAATGCCTTCTGACTATTCTCAAAGAAAACGTCATAAGTGTAATACTTCTTTTTAGTCTATTGCTTTCAATTCATTACTCATAGCCATATTTTCCAACATTTTTGTCATCATTTTCCTAATATCTACCTTTACACTAAAGATACCAAATATCAACTTATACCCTGATTTTTCATTTGAACAGTTCTTGTCTTGAAAACTGATGTTGCTATATAATTGCAATTATTTTCATAATGGTCTTTTTGAAAATGATATGAGTATTGTAAAGAAATCGATAGAAGGGTTCTCACTGAATTTAAAGCTAGAAAGAACTTAATAAATCCTTTAAAAACATTAACTGACCAAAAAAAAGTTCAAAAGGGAACAAATTTTTGTTGCTATGTTTTAAAATTAAATATACAATTTAAAACTATATAACAAGTTCATTGATCATTTTTTATGAACTTGGACCACATTTTCAACATATAAAGAACAATAAAGATTATTTATATGAATCTATGCCTTCTCCATTCTGTACTTGATTTTTATCCTCAAAGGACAAAATGGAAGTGGTATGGTTAGAGAACAGTTATTCTGAAAGATGAGAATTGGAGAGGTATGCTAGTATGTACCATAAACTCTATGAATTCAGGCTGATGGCAAAAAAGGTAAATGCATTCGTGAGCTGCATTAAGAGAAGTTGTTTAAGGAAGAAGGAAGTGAGTCCAAAATACTATGCAATCCTTCATTATCCTACTCAGAGAATTGTCATTAATTCAAGAAACTATAGTTTAAGGGTACTGACAAGTTGGAGTGAACAGAGAAAAGATGAAGTGTCAAATGTATCAAATGTATCACATGGCAACTGACTGAAAAAACTAATTTCATATTTGAAGGAACTGCGTGTCATATTGAATCCACAAAAAAAAAGACTCAAGAGGGACATGGTAGATGGTTTCAAGTACTATAAAGGTTGCCACATGAAGCAGGATTAGAATTGTTGTATTATGACCTTAAAGATACAACCAGAAACAATGGGTGGAAACTGCAAAGAGAAATATTAAGGGTTTGATGTCAGGAAAAAGTTTCCAACAATGAGAGCTGCCCAAAAGGGGACAGACTACTAGAGAATTGCTATTTTTCACTTTATTGGAGTGATTTAAACAAAGGTTGGATGACCTGTATATCCCCAGTGGGAATTCCTCTTAAGTGTGAATTGTACATGACCACCATTGAGGTTCCTACCAACTCTCAAATTCTGTGATCAAGTAATTCAAAAGTCTCTTTATAAAAAAAAAAAAAAAAAAAAATAGAATTTTTCTGATTTCACAAGTAAAAGGAAAAGTACTAGAAGCAACAAACAATCTGCTTAACCTTCAGAGAAAGAGTACTTGGCAAAGTAGTCTTACTACTTTTTTGTTCCTTATTTGTGCCTCCAAGGGCAAATCATTTTGGATCTTAGTTTCCTCACATGCGAAATGCAGGGGGTTGGAATTAGGGGGAAGGGAGGAATTTGACTAAACCAGGAAAAAAAAGAGAAAAAAACCCAAGGTTAGTGAGACTATGAAGAAAAAAAGCACATTAATATACTACTAAATAAAATACTGATGTCTTTTTGAAAAAATATTTAAGGGTTCACAACAACCTTTTTACTCAATGGTTGGCTCTACTACAAGGAGTAAATCCTAAGAATGTTCTTTTATAAAAATACTTACCAAACTTTTATTCTTATTAAAACAAAATTGTTATAAACCATTTATGTCTTCAAAGATCAAGAAATAGCAAAACAATTTTGGCACATGGACATAATAGAATATTATTATGCCATAAGAAATTGGCATGAAAAATACAAAGAAATGTGGTAAGATAACTGAATTGATAAAAGAGTCAAGAAAAGATAATCAGAATAGATACACTTACTAAATAAAATACATCAAGAATCACCTGACATTTTCATAAATACAAGAGATCTCCAAAGCAATCTCAATAGACTTTGGACAGAAAATGCCATATGAATCCACTAAAAGAACTAAGGAGACTGAATGGAAATCAACACATGCTATGTTCATTTCTTTTTTCTATTTTTTTCTTCTCCCCCATGGTTTTTCCCTTTTGCTGTTTTTCTCTCCCAACCATTCATAAAGTAATATATATTAAAAATAAATAAACCTATCAGAACAAATGAATAAATAAATAAATGGATGAATAAACAAACAAATAAATAAGTAAATAAATAAACGTGGGGCCCCCTCCAACAATGCAGGTGGGTCAATTTAATAGTTATCAAGAGTCACTCTGAGTCAAAAAGTCATCAAATCAAGTCAAGTCAAATTGTGATAAGTTTTTCCAATCTGGTTAAGCTGGTCCTCTGTGAAGACCAAGTTAGCACCCTGGATAGCTTAGAATTAGCTGGAGTCAGGATAAGCAAAAGTCCTTGGTCTTTATTCTTGGTTTTTAGGGGTTAAAAGTGAAGAGAATGGACAAAGTATCTCTGTGACCTGTCTTTTCCACCTCCATCACCCAAGTGACTCTGGCTTGTCCTAATCCTTTCCACAATTCTCTGTATATACCAAAAGATTGAACCAGCACAGAATAGTGGGAAGGGCCATTTTCCAAGCATATGCTAACAGAGTATTGTCCAATCGGTAGTTAGCCTCAAATGCTTGGTTATCTGACCTCAGTGCATCAACTCAAGATCTTGTTTCAGCCCTTTACAATCCTCAGACAATATGCTAGGCTTGTATGTGAAATCTTTCAAGCTTGGTACACTTTGTGGAAGCTTTGCCCAAATGACACAGCCCTGCCCTCTCCATGTCATAATAATGTAGAACACAAAACCAGTAGAAGATCTTTACCCCAACACTAAGAGATATAGACAAAGATAGTTATAACCATGACATCCAAAAAAATATGGAAGAGTTCAGATGAGGGAGGAGAGAAAGAAGCCAGGAGAATGGTGCTATTTAAGGTTACATACACCACTAAATAATAATTTGACAATTTCATGTACGATCATTCTTTTGTTTCAATTTGTTGCTACCTCGTTTATTACTCAGATCAACAGTATTCATATCTTAAACATAACAAGGTACCATATCTACAGGTCATTTAGAAGAGTTATATATAGTTCTACCCAAATATACCTTGCTCATGAGAGACTAAAGAATAAGTTTCAAATCTCAACTGAGAAACATTTTCCAAATTTCACCTGGTACACAGGCTTTAATTTGCTACCTGAAAATGCTCCAACTTTTCATGTTTCTCATTTTCACTTAAAACTCAGAAACCTGACATGGGCAAAATAACTTTGTCCTCTCTGGTTTATCATAAAGAGGGCTTTGCTTTTCAAAATGGGAAAACAAAGCCTTTCTAATTGAGGGTATAGTAGCAGAGGAAGTATTACTTTCAAGTCCCCTTGGAAATAAGTGAATAAATGAAAAACATTTAAATATTTATTATGTGCCAAGCAACATTATAAGTGCTAGAGTCACAAAACACAAAATTAAGACAGCCCCTGCCATCAAAGACTTTATATTCTAACGGGAAACAACTACTAAGAAAGTAGTGCTCAGGGCAGGATGTTTTGGCTTAGGAAGTCAAAGAAATGGTAAATAGGAACATAGGATAGTTTGATTTTTTTTTTCAGATATAATGGTAATATCTTAGTAGCATTCCCATAGAAAGGGTTGGAGGAACTGGCATGTTTAGATACAAGAGAGAAGGAATGGATAATTGAACCCCAACAAGTCAGTTCAAGAATTGAGTAGGACTAAGTACTTTAGGGCATGATCTTTGGAGAGCCAGTAGACCAGATTACAGTGGATAAAAATTCCAAAAAGATGGCTAGACAGTTGGAAACATAGTTCAGTGGAGCTTGGGCTAATTATAGTAAACTATATAAATTTATGCCCTATTGGGCATAAACAACTAGGTCCCAGAAATCTGTCTAAGAACACACACTGACCTACATTATGGCCCTTACACCAAGTTTCACTCTCATTACTTCCATTTAATTACTTATTTCCCAAAATCATTTAGGTCATTTACAATAGACTTTAGAAACTTTCAGCAAGATGCTACTACTCAATTAAGAATGAATCCTCTGCAAACTGTAATCTTCCATTACTGGATTTTTTTTTTTTTAATTGGAAAGGGACCTTAGATCAATCTACTTCCTACTGAAGAGGAAAAATATAAACAATGGAATCATACAATTAAAACTAGAATTAATCTTAGAGATTATCTAGTCCAAAATTCTTATTTCAAAGACCAAAGCTTATAGGAGTTGAGTAATTTGCTAAAGGTAACACAGGTAGTTAATGACAGAGACTACAACATATGCCTCCAGACAAAATTCTAGTATAATGTTCTTTCTACTACAATATCCCTTTGTCTCATTTTTCCAGAACTCACAGGCAATGATGACAAAATATGCTCTTCTGAAGGCTAGTAATCTGTGAAATAATCTTATTACCAGTAATCTGACTGCTGATAATCATGAGGTAATCCCTAGGGCTTCTTTAAATCCATCACAGTAGGTTCTCCAATATTTATTGTTCTCATATACACATCACACAATCTATTGATAGGTCCTATACTATCTTCTGATAGCTTACCAAGACTGTTTTATTTGAACAGAATAGGTCTATGTGACAAGTTAAATGCCTCCATGACATGAAAATTCCGAAAAACATTGACAATAGCAGCAGCAGATATTCATCTATCTTATTCTATTCCTTTCTGTGTATATGACCATAGACCTCAGTTTCAAATGGACATTGAGTTGGTATATCTCAAATTATAACTTTCTTCAGGAGTTTAATCTTTAAATGTTATCCATGCCTTATAAAAAATTATAGTGAGTACCCAGTCATAGCACAACTGAAGCAATAAATACAGGGATAATATAATAGTTTCACAATACTAGCAACACGGGAGTAATAAGAGGGATAAATGTGAAGTACCAGAAAATGCTAAGGGCCATAAAGATCCTAATGAAAGAAAAAAAGTAGCCTGTTTTCCTCAAAGAGTTGGAATATGTTTTCTATCAAGTTGCTGGCTCAACAACTAACTTTAATTTGTCAAGCTTAACCATATTAGAAATAAATAATGCTTCACGGCTTTATCCATTTTTTCCATACACCACTCCATTAAATCTGGATCATTGTAACATAGAAAAAAAAGGCTTAGGGACTGGGGAATACTTACAAATGTTTAACAATCAGCTCTCCAGGAAAAAGTTTAATCTTTTAATTAATATTTTCTCTATCACTTTTTCAAGTCTAGCCCATAAACAAAACAAATCAAACCCTAGTAAGTAGCATTTACTCATATCTGAGAAGAGAAACTTAACAATGGGTTCTAGTCCATATGAATTGACTCCTGCATACTTAAATTGATGTAGAATCACAAATATTTAGAACAATAAGGCCATCTAGTGGAACCACCCTTTAATTAAGTTTTTACTTAGGGCAAAATGCAATCCTAACAACTTTTCATTCCTTAAGACTTAATGTGATACCCTCTTCTGGAAGCTTGCTCTTTAATACTTACTAAAGATTTAATACTTACTAAATACTTACTTAATATACTTACTAAATACTTACTTTAATACTTACTAAAGATTACTGAAAATACTACCTTCTTCAGAGTAGGAGCTTACTTTCAAAGCTGTATTGCAAATTTGTTTCTGTCTTTGATCTCCGTAGGGTATGTTCCCAGTAGTAGGGTTATTGTGTCAAACAGTAAGAAAAATTTAGTCATTTTTCTTGCACAATTCAAAATTGATAGCCAAAATGGTCAGACCATTTCATAGTTTAACCAATGGTGAATCAACATATCTGTTTTTCCACAACCCTTCATTTCCTTTTCTTTCTTCCATCTTTGCCAATTTGCAGAGGTTTTAGTGAAACTTCAAAATTGTATTAGTTTATATTTGTTATTTGGAGCATGTTAACCACATAATGACTACTTTAAATTTTTGGAGAAAAATTTTTTATTTCTTTTTTTAATCTTGTGATAAAAAATGATTTGCTGGGTAGGAGAAAAGGGGGGAAATATTCAGAATCTTAAAAGCAAAAAAAAAAAAAAAAAAAAGCTATGTCAATTTGAAGTTTATATACCTGTGACTATTTTATCTACTGAAGAGTAGCTCTTCATTATATATTTGAATCAATTCTCTATGTACCTTGAATATTAGCCTTTTTTAAGGCTAATTTTAAAGGCATTAACGTTACCATTTAGGATAGCAAAGAGGTCAAAATCTTAGAATTATAAGATTTAGTGATACAAGACCCGAGATTTCATCCTGTCTACCCATATCATTTTATAGATGTGAAAAATGAGGTCAAAAGAGAAATGAAGTGACTTGTCCAAAATCACAAGAAACAAAGTTGAGACTAGTTCATCTGATATTAGGTATATCACTTTCCCACTATTTCATACTATTTTTGATTGCCAAGATCTAGATTTCCTTGAGATTAAGTTTTCAGCTCTTTTCTCACTACATATACATTTAATTGTATATACAATTGCCTAAAATGGCTCAAATTTCTATTCTCTTTATCCTCATGACTTCTAAAAATGTCAGTCAAAACCTCCCCTAATGTTCATTCTATTAATGATACACCACTTTCTCTTTAGTAATCAATCATGACATGGTGTCTTATATATGTATCTCATGCAAAATTAATCACAGTACCTTGCACCTAACAAGTAGTTAACAGAAGCCTGTGAAATAGGAGGTAGAGGAGAAAAGAATAGTGTTGGAATTTTCTCCAAAGCATTGTGACTCTGAGGAAACTATTTCTTTACCTTCTGATTTGCTGTAATAAAAATAAGACAGAAATCAAGAAGCCTAAGAACTTAGAAAAATACACTTGTATAAAGCAAGTTTTCAATAGCTATATTTCCTACATGACTTAATATGATTAAAAAAAATCAGGCAAATAAATGAAATGAATAGAAAATGTTTTACACATCAATGATGTATATTTTTTAAGCACCTGTGTTGGGTACTATGTTAGGAGCTGGGGACACAAATATAAAAAAATTATCTTGACATCAACGAGCTTAAATTTTATCAGAGCAGCCAGTATGTATACTTATTAAGTAAATACAAACTATATGCACAGTTTACAAAGAAAAATTTTGGAGAGAAGGATATTAGCTCCTAGAGGTATCACAAAAGGTTTTCATGTAGGAAATAGCATTTAAATTAGCTTTGAGAGGAAATAAGCACTCTAAGAGATGCAGAAGGAAGTGTATTCCAAGCATGAGGAACAGTCTATGAAAAGGCATGATGATAGTAGATGGAATACTATACATGAGGAATATTAGCAGATAGTTCTATATGTGGAAGTAATGAGTCGTTAAGACTGAAAAGGTAGGCTGAAGCCAGATTTTAAAGGACTTTAAAAACTAAGTGGAATTTGTATATGATCCCAAAAAAGCAAGATACCATTAGAGCTTTTTCTGAAGGGGAATGACAACTGAAGTTTCATAGACATTACTTTGGCAACTTTGTGGAGAATGGACTGAAAAAGAGGGAAACAGTGAGACCAATTAAGATAGAATGATAAAAGTCCAGGCAAGTAAAGAGGTACCAAGGCCCTACATTATACTATATTGTACTATTAGAAACAAGGGAACAGATATAAGAGATCTTGCAATGGAAGAATCACTAAAATTTGGGAATTGAAGTGAATTAGTTTAAAGACAATGACTCACAAAATAAGGAAATAAGATGAGTTCTAAGGTTCCTATCAGCTATAGATATTAAGATCCTAAACGTAATGACTGATTCCTAGAACACAATCATTTAATAAACACATATTAAAATAAAAATTTATGTCATTAGTAATTTAATTTTCTTGTTTTATATATACACACACACACACACATATGTACTTCGGGAAATGTGCATTAAGAATACACAAAAGAATCATTTATGATTATATAACTGAATACAGCGTTAAGTTACTGCTGTAAAAACTGGACAAAAAGCTACTGGTCAGAAAACCAAAACCTATCATAACATTAAATAATACAATTTCAAGGAATATATTTTTCTTAAATGTAATGTGTAGACCTGAACTGTGGAGAAGTACACTTGAAACAAGGTGTTAACTCAGTAGAATTAATGAGATAATTGATTCTCTAGTTAACATATATACTTATTATGATGATGTAATGGTTCTCTAGTTCACAAATCAGTATGCTGTAATGATGTAATTACAATAGGGTATATAAGGGCTAAGAAGGACTGGAAGACAGATATTCTATCTTTGACCAGCTTTGTGGTGATTCTCCTTCCTGCCTCCTGCACTAACGGAGAAGACTGGGTCTGACTATGACAGAAAGCTAGCCCAAAACACTACAGTAATGACTTGTATTAATTGTCCCATTCAAAGAAATACAAATTACATCTAACACTTTAATTCAAAGAAACTTAACATGTAAGCATTCATTCAAATGAGAATTTGCTTAAGACATGCTAAATTTTTTTGTTAATACAATTGATTTAATTTTCATAAATAGAAAACCATATGCTGAAATGGCACCTTAAATGGCACAAATTCAGCAATTAGGTGCTCAACAAATATGCCTAACTTAAAACCTACAAAGTTAATAACTAGCACAATTTAAATCCTAAATCAGAGATTTTTGTCAGACTAGATAAGCACTTCTAAGTAAACAACTATAATTTTTTTTCCCTAAAGGGTTTTTTGTCATAAATGTTTTAGAGTAGCCTTTAAAAAAAATAGATAACAGTGGTAATATTTATTATATTAATTTTTTAAATGATAATTTTCTCTGTTCACATGAAAAAGAGGTGAAGGAAGAGAAAGGAAGATTTTTACGATAATTTTCAAATATGATGCTATATAACTCAGACCTCAGACCTAAGCCTACAGAAAAAATATGATAAAACAGCACTTGTTGGAGATACTTTATATCTTAAAGATGCAAAATTATCATACATTTTAAGTAGGATGAAAGAAATCTAAGATATCTAAATATTTTTTTCTCAAAATAATAAAATTATACAAAACAACAAAAAAGCAGAAGCTTATTCCTATTGTATGACAAATGAAGTTATTATGTCCTAAATCTTGTTTTAGACTTTCAAGCACATTCTGTCTGCAGGGGGGAAAATATATCCATGTTTAATGTTACAATAGAGAGAGATAAGCCAAACCAGAAAGTGATGAATCTGATCCTGACCAATAACAATAAATTATGATGCTTCCAACCAAGTTCATCCTACACTAAAAGCCACTATCCAAACTCTATACCTAATTATAGTTCTTTATCTTACCTAGACACTATTTTGACAGCAGCTAAGACTCCTACAAACTGAATATGTTTACTATCTTCCATAGTCAAATGCATATTCAAGGTTCCATAGTACCACATAAGATTCACAGTAAAAAATAATTTAAAATAACTTACAGCATCTTAAAGCTCTTAGTACCTCAGGTGTATTATCTCTCTATAGTCCTCTAAAAAGAGGTTAGATGGCTTACCAAAGTTAAATGAAGCAAGAAATAACACTGAAGTTAGTGACTTCAGAGCTGAGTCCAGAGCTGAGACCAGGTGACCATTGTTTGCTAATCTTTTTCTTCTGTTTGCTGTGTCATCAGTTTTTCCCCACTCAGGCTTACAGACGATCCTTACTAAGTTTTAGGCAAATAATATTTAAGTTTCTGTGATCATATTTCTATTCAGGATATATAATTTTAATTTTACAACCAAAAACTATTTACCAAGTCTAAAATATTCATCGAATTATATCAGCTAAACTATAACTCCAAATTATAGACTTCTTATCCATCATTCCATTAAAAAAAATATGACATTTAAAAAATTGAAACATTTATAGAAGAAAATTACTAAAAGTATCATTTTAGATGATTAATCCTTCAGGCAATGTCATCCTACTTCTATTCCTCTAACCTGGCACTAATCTATTCATTAAGATTTAGAAAGAAAATGTATTATTGGCTTTAGAAAACGATCCTAAAACCAATGGATACCATTCATTTTCCCCACCCCTCCATCTCTCATATTCTCAGCCTCTTTATTATAAACCTCCCCGATCCTCCCGTGTTAACCCTAATAATGTCAGGGCGCTGGAAATACAGCCTATAGCTGCCCCTAGCTGGGTGATCAGTTTCAGAACAAATGCTCCCGCACTACGGCCCATGGAGGAGGGATAACTAGCAGGGAGAGATTCAGGACGTAAACGAGAGTAGATTCCACTAGTAAGTTAGGGTTGACAACACTGGGTCAAATACTTGGGGGAGGGGAATGTTACTAAGTGAGAGGGGTGAAGTGAAGAGGAAAGGGAAAAGCGACTAAAGGACGAAGGGGCAAAGTGAGAAAAGGTGAGGAAAGAAAACAAGAGGAAGGGGAAGAGAGGAAAAATAAAGGCGGGGGGGAGAGGAAAGGAAGGAAGGGGAGAGAAATGGGGAAAGGGGACAGGGAGGAAGGAGAAGAGGGGAGATCTATAGAGAGCAACAGCGAGGAGAGCGGCGGTACCCCGGGCCAAGAGCCAGCGAAAGACCAGGCTGGTGCCAATCCAGGGGGCGCGGTGGGGTCTGTGAAAGGGGCCGGGAAATCCGAGGGCAGTTGGCTGCAGGGAGGGGGGAGTCCCCACGGGCCGTGACTGACAGGTGCTGCCATCTGCCAACACAAGGAGGGTGGGTACGGCGCTCCCCTGCGGACCCTCAGCAACGTGTGTGCTCTCGGACCCTCAATACCTGGAACTGCAGCAGCTTTTCCGTCTGCTCCTGGGTTAAGTCCCGCTCCTCAGGCGCCGCCATTTTGCCGCCGCCTCTACGCCTCTGACCCGTCCGCACCGTCACCCGCCGGAAATGACCTCATCCGTACCCGCTTCCGGTCCCGGCCCGCCACCGTGGGCTGTCTGGTCCCGGGCTCGCGATTATGCGGCGGCTACCTAATGCTGGTGGGGCGGCTGCAGAAGGCCACCTCTTGAAGGCACGCCCCTTAACACTTCCGGAAATTCCCGAAGGTGCTCGGGTAGCTCACGTGACTTCTTTACTAAAGCGAGGCTCAACGCATACCCGCAATCCCTGGAATGGATCGCTGGTGATTCCGGAAGCTGCGGAGTCCTTCTGGGCTGATCCCGGATGTCGTGTAAGGACCGGAAGCGCGTGGAAGCTGGAGGCACTTTTTTTTTTTTTCTTCGAGGGCTGTCGCACGTGCGAGTACTCCGGCCTCTTAGGAAAGCTGTGAAATGTTACTCGCCCTGAAGCCTCGCTGGTTCATCAGACCCTCCCAGGCCCTTCCGCCTGTGTGAAGTTCCCCGGCCTTTTCCGTTGTGTGACCGTGAGAAGGATGCTTTAGAATTGAGGCTCGCTCAAGACAAGTAGAACAAGTGTAGAGGGAACATTGTGCCTTCTCAGCGCCCTCAGGTTGAAGGAAATCCCAATAAACTTTGGATGGAAAACACGATCCACATCCAGAGAGAGAACATGGAGACTGAATGTAAATCACATGTTTTGTTCATCTTTTTTACTTTTTCTTCTGTTTTATTTTTCTCTAATGGTTTGCCCTTTTTGTTTTATTTTTCTCTCCCAACATAATTGATAAGGAAATATGTAAAAAAAAAACAAAACACAAATAAGAAAATAAAATGTACGTGTATAATCAAAAAAATATTTTTTACAAAAAAAAAAAAAAAAAAAGAATTGAGGCTCACCCTGAAAAGTGTGGGCCCGTGCATCGCATTTGGCGTGGGGTGAGGCTTTCTGTAGTCTCCTCTGTCAAATAGGCACTTGCACTCCCCATATTTCATATATGGTTGTGAAGCAGAGGCCCCTTGAAAAAAGTAAATTTCTATTAAATGGGGCATACAGTAATGCCTCTGTTTCCCTGAATTACTCTGCCTCAGTTTCCTGGTAGCAATCCCCCCTTCCCCCCCTTCATGGTCAGTAGGACTGAGATAATTAGGGTTTCGCAGCTCTGGCCACTTTGGCCTTCCAAAGAGTCCTAAAACTGCAAATGGCTTGTCACAAAAACTTAGATGAGATTCTTTCTCTTCTGTCCCAGATGTCCTGTCTCCTAGCTCTTTCACTCCCAACTAAGCAGAATTTGTGATCCTTCCTTCTTCATCCCCAGCCTATCAGTATTAAAAAGTTATGGTCCTTCCTGGAATTTCCATTCTACCAGTCTTCTGCCTGCCTTCCCCCCCTGCCTCTTGCCTTTGTTTCTCTGATCGCTAGAGCCCTATAAAAGTCTCTGGAATTACTCCATGGACGATAGATGCTTTGAGATAAGAGTCCCATACAAGCCTGCTGGCTAGTACGGCTGCCAGTCCAACTTCTCCACTATTACAATATTAAAAATCTCTAATCTCTGTTTTGCCTCAGTTTATCCTGCATTACATTTCTTCCCACCCCAAAGCAGCTCCTTGAATTTCTAGGGCTTCATCATCCTGGCTGGGCATTTTCTGTCCTTCCCCTATCTGACTTTCTCTAGTTCTGCAACCTCCTGGTCCATCCTACATTATTCCTTTCCCCACTTTCCCCTATCCCCAACTCTGGCCTTCACTCCTTTCTGCCTTGAAAATCCCAATTTCAATCAGTCATGTCTGACTCTTCATGATTCCATTTGAGTTTTCTGGGCAAAGTTATTGGAGTGATGGTTTGTCATTTCCTTCTGAAGAATCTGGATTAGCCCCAGTCTATCCTTCCCTTCTTTTTTTTTTTTTTTTAATTTAATAGCCTTTTATTTACAGGTTATATGCATGGATAACTTTACAGCATTAACAATTGCCAAACCTCTTGTTCCAATTTTTCACCTCTTACCCCCCACCCCCTCCCCTAGATGGCAGGATGACCAGTAGATGTTAAATACATTAAAATATAAATTAGATACACAATAAGTATACATGACCAAAACGTTATTTTGCTGTACAAAAAGAATTGGACTCTGAAATATTGTACAATTAGCTTGTGAAGGAAATCAAAAATGCAGGTGGGCATAAATATAGGGATTTATCCTTCCCTTCTGACATTAGCCTTCAGCCACCTTCTATGTCCTCACCCTCCCAATCTATCAAGTTCTTCAGGAGCACAGCCTCAGAATTGAAAAAGATTTAATAAGTCATTTAGTCGAACCTAGACTTTGAATAAATATATAAATAAATATAAAACAAAATTTGCCCAATATTTGTTAAGGCGATGCAAGTACTGGAGATGCTAGGACAAGAATAAGTGTCCCTTTCCTCAAAGATTTTATTTTCTACCAGCATTGGGGGAAGAGGGAAATGCAGATAGTTTGTACAAAAATCAATATATAATGATTTTTTTAAAGAGAAAGATAAAACATTCATGAATAGAAGGATCAGAGAAGGATCTGAGGTGAGCCTTGAAATGAAGCATTTTGAAAGGAAGAAATTAGCAAGAATGGCATTCTTGTCAATCTAATTTGAGATGTTTAAGGATAGAGATAAGAAAAAAAAAAAGCTGGCAAGGTTAAGCTGGAGTCAGATTATGAAGAGCCTTAGCCTGAACATTTTGTAATAAAGAACCACTAAACATTTTCAAGCAAGACACTAAAATAATAAGATCTATGTCTTAAGAAAATTATTTTGGCAGCCCCATGGAAGATGAATTGGAGAGGGAAGAGAGTAAAGGCAGGCTGGTAGATAGATAGAATTAATTAAGTACTTACTATCTGCAAAGCACTCTGCTAGATCAAGTCTGGAATACAGAACAATTCTGATACTAGAAATCTAGGTGACTAGGAGAACAGTAATGCTCTTAATAGAAATGGAGAAGTTTCAGAAGAGAAGGCTTATGGAAGAATATAATTAGGTTTTGAACATGTTGAATTTGAGGTATTCCAAAGATGATAATATGGGACCACAGTTCAGGAGAGATATTAGAGCTGAATATATTGATTTAGTTTAGATTAGATGATAATTGAATTCATATGGGCTAGAGTCAGACATGACTGAAAAATGATTGAACAAAAATATACAAAGGAAGAAACCTTGAGAAAGAAAATCAAAATGGATTCAGGACAGAATTTTTGGAGCAACAAATGTTTAGAGTAAGGAAATAGATCCAGCAAAAACGGTTCATATTCAATGCTTAAGGTGTAGGAGGACAGTAACCAGAAGATGCCATCAGACAAGAGGAAGAATTTGGAGAAAATAAAGTCACAGAAATTAAAGGAAAAAAGATGTTCTCTGAGGTCCTTTCTAGTTCTAAAGCTATGACCTGTGATTTTATGCATATTTAAAAGGCTCTTGGTCACAGGTTCAGGGTCAAAAAGAGTGCTTGTGGTCACTCATAGATCAGACTGTTTCCTGTTTTCAGGGAAGGTTTCAGTGATCAAAATGTATATTCCATTGGGGAGAGTACTTAGCAGGTAGGGATATAATACCATTGTGTACAGAGAAAAGGGAAGGAAAAGGGAGAAAGGAAGGAAAGAAAAGATAGAAGATGGTTGCTTAAGGTTTGCCCTTCTTTGCTTATAAGAATTTGACAATGAAGGATAGGCAGGCTATAGCTTAAAGAGCTGTCAGGGTTAAATGATGATTTTCTATGGATTGGGAGAGATGGAGAGAGTTGTGTCTATTCGTAGACTTTAGGGAAGGAGTCACTAAAGAAGAAAAATTTGAAAAAGACAGGAAGTGATTAAAAGAGAAAGATACTAAAAGATATGAAACACAGAATAAAGTGCACAAGTAAAGGAGTTAGTCTTGATGGGAAAAGGGTACCTCTTCCAGAGAGACTAAAGCAACAGAAGAGAAAGTAGATAAAAATGAAAAAGGGTTTTGAAGTATACAATAGGAAAGATGAGAGTGCTCACAACTGCTAGCATCATTTTTCTCAGTAAAGAAGGAGGCAAAGACATCTGTCAAAAGGAGTGGAAGGTAGAAATGATATTGAGATTTGAAGAGAATACAAGAGCTGAGAGGGTTTGTAAACAATAGTTTCTGGAAGCATGAAGGCCTAGTTAAGGTTCAGGAGTCATTTTTCAGTTGTAGCCAACTCTTTATGACTCCATTTGAGGTTTTCTTGATGGATACTGGAGTGGTTTTGTTGTTCCCTTCTCCAACTCATTTTACAGTTGAGGAAACTGAGGCATACAAGATTGAGTGACTTTCCCAGGGTCCCTCAGCTAATCAATCTCTGACATCAGATTGGAATTCAGGAAGATGTCTTCTTGGATCCAGGCCCAGCATCCTATTCACTGTACCTCCTAGATGCCCTTAGTTTGAGATTAGATAACATAAATTTGTAGTGGACCCAGTTGGCATTATAGTGTGACTTCTTCAATCTGCATTAATCTGCACAGGAATAGGAACAAAAAATGGATGAAGATGGGAGTAATTTGAAGACTTGCGTGATGGGAATGACACAAAAGTAAGGGAGTAAGGTATTTAAAAGTTGAGAACAAAGTTTATGTCAGCTGGCTAACTATGAGGTCAAGAGGAGGAGGAAGGAGGTGCAAGGACATACACATAGTGTCCAGAAGAAGAGTACTTATATCTCATTGTAATCAAACTTTTTAAGAACAGATCTGGAATATAATGTTCAGTTTTGTTCCATATTTTGGGAAGGGCAAGATATAGGCTATGACTTTCGCCTTTCGGCAACTATGATATGTAGGAGACTAGGAGATATGCCACAGAAATTGCTGAAGAAAATGATTGAAATAAATGGGGATACTTAACCTGAAGAATAGATAACTTTATGGGGATATAATAGCTATCTTCAAATAATAAAAGAAGAATCAGACTTGAGAGCAGAGGGAGGGTAGAGTTAGAAAGAGTTGTGGAAAAAATGGCTACCAGCTGAAACATTAGCAGAGGAGGACAGCTAGGATGGTGAGAAGCTTTAAGACCATATCACAGGAAAACTTAGAATAGCCTAGGAACAAGATTAAAGGACATCGCATAGTAATAGAACTAGAACTGAAATCTAGGTTCTCTGATTCTAAATCCATTACCTACCTCAATACCTTGGCAAGTCACTTAACCCCAAATGCCTCAGCAAACAAACGACTTTCTTCTTCTACCTAAATTAATTTACTTATTCAGAGCCATGTGAATCAAACAACCAACAAATATTTTATAGGGCTAGAAAAAATAACAAAATATATCTGGATGAACAAAAAGTCAAAAATATCAATGACATGAATGAAAAAAAAATTCAAAGAAGGTGACCTACCCATACCAGATCTAAAATTATCTTATAAAGTGGCAAACATCAAAACTATTTTGTACTTATTGTTGCCATATATAATGATCTCCTGGTTCTGCTCATTTCACTTAGCATTAGTTCACGTGAGTCTCTCCAGGCCTCTCTGAAATCATCCTGTTGGTCGTTTCTTACAGAACAATTATATTCCATAATATTCATATATCATTATTTATTCAGCCACTCTCCAATTGATGGGCATCTACTAAGTTTCCAGTTTCTAGCCACTACAAAAAGGGCTACCACAAACATTTTTGCACATGTGGGTCCCTTTCCCTCCTTTACGATCTCTTTGGGATATAAGCCCAATAGAACCACTGCTGGTTCAAAGGGTATGCACAGTCTGATAACTATGCTCAAAAAGTTATCAAATTGATACTAAGTGAAATGAGCCAAACCAAGAGAGCATTATACATGGCAACAACAAAACTATACAATGATCAATTCTGATGGATGTGGCTCTCTTCAGCAATGAGATGATTCAAACCACTTCCAACTGTTCAGTGATAAAGAAAGCCATATATACCCAAAGAGAGGCCTGTGGGAACTGAGTGCATGCATAGGTTTTGTAAATAAAAAGCTTTAATTTAAAAAAAAGAAAGATTTAAAAAAAAATCAACCTATTTGGTACTAAGAAATAGAAAGGTGGATCAGTGGAATAGATTAAGAACACAGAACACAGTAGTAAAAGACTACAATAATTTACTGTTTGATAAATCCAAAGATTCCAGCTTCTGGGATAATAACTCACTATTTGACAAAAACTGCTAGAAAAACTGAAAAACAGTATGATAGAAACTAAGCATAGACCAATATCTCATGCTATATACCAAGATAAGGTCAAAAGGGGTACATGATTTAGATTAAAAGTAGATTAGGAGAGCAAGGAATAGTTTTATATTTTGTCAGATTTATAGAAGGGAAGAATTTATCACCAAACAAGAGTTAGAGAACATTATGAAATGCAAAATAAATAATTTAATTTCCATTAAATTAAAACCTTTTTGCACAAACAAAACTAATACAACCAAGATTAGAAGGAAAGCAGAAAGCTTGAAACAATTTTTATAGCCATTGTTACTGATAAAGGCCTCATTTCTGAAATGTATAGAAAACTGAATCAAATTTATAAGAATACAAGTCATTCTCCAATTGATAAATGGTCAAAGGATATTAAATTACAGTTTTCAGATGAAGAAATTGAAGCTATTTATAGTCTTATAAAATATCTAAATCACTATTAATTAGAGAAAGGCAAATTAAGCAACTCTAAGGTACCATCTCACACCTATCTGATTGGTTAATATGATAGAAAAAGAAAATGATAAGTGTTGGAAAGAATGTGGGAAAAATAGAATACTAATGCTTTGTTGGCAGGGTTGTGACTTGATCTACTCATTCTGGAGAACAATTTGGACCTCTGGCATAGGGCTATAAAACTATACATATCTTTTGATTCAAGAATACCATTATTAGATCTGTATCTGAAAGAGATCATTAAAAGGGGGGGGGAAAGACCCAGATATATAAAGATATTTATAGTAGCACTTTCTGTGGTGACAAATGATTGGAAATTGAGAGGATACTCATCAACTAGAGAATGGATGAATGACTTGTGTTATATGATTGCAATGGAATACATTTGTACTATAATAGGCAGGCTGCTTTCAGAAAAACCTAGAAAGATACAGGAAGTGATGCTGAGTGAAGTAAGCATTATTAGTATATAGTAATATTCTCATTATGCAATGATCAACTGTGACAGACTTGATTTTTTTTTTTTAACAATACAAAGATCTAAGAGAATTTCAAAAGACTCATGAAGAAAATTCTATCTACTTCCAGAGAAAAAACTGTGAAGCCTGAATACAGATCAAAGCATACTATTTTTACTTTTTTGTTTTTCTTTCTCATGGTTTTTCCTTTTTGTTCTGATTCTCCTCTTATAATATGATTAACATAGAAATGTTATTGATACGATTGTATATGTAGAGTCTATATCAGATTTTTTGCTGTCTTGGGGAGAGGGGAAGGGAAGGGGAAGGAAGAAAAATTTTGAACTCAAAATCTTATAAAAAAGAATGTTGAAAACTATCTTTACACATAATTAGAAAAATACTATTGAATGGAAAAAAAATTTAAAATAAACTCCAGCAGCGTATTTCTCATGAATATGTCAAATGTACATGTTTTAAAAGATATAACAGTGCTAACTTTGTTCAACTGATTATTAATACCATGTGAAAGCATAAAATAGAGAGATATATTCTCATCAAAAGCATTTATCTCCATTATGGAAGATATATAATGTAGAGTCTAAATGGCGTAGAGATTCCTAGCTGGTGTTATCCTTCATGTGCTCTTATCTTTGTATTACATTTTGTCTGCTGCATTAATCCCTGGAACCTTATTAAGTCTCTTAAATAAGAACTATAATGACTCAAAAGAGTTTGAACTAACCATCCAAAAAAACCAACCAAACAAACAAACAAAAACCAAATGGATGAAGATATAGTTTGCAATTATATGAATAATTATATGAATATGAATATGGTACTAGTGGTGAACTTGATTTCAATTCCCAGATAAAGTCACAAACACTTTTTTTTAAGAGGATGGTTTGTAAACACTTAGGAAACCAGTGATATCAAAAAGCCAATGTGACTTTGTTAAGAATAGATCATGACATGTATACTTATTGTGTATCTAAGTTATATTTTAATATATTTAACATCTACTGGTCATCCTGCCATTTAGGGGAGGGGGTGGGGGGGGTAAGAGGTGAAAAATTGGAACAAGAGGTTTGGCAATTGTTAATGCTGTAAAGTTACCCATGTATATATCCTGTAAATAAAAGGCTATTAAATTAAAAAAAAAAAAAAAAGAAAAAAATAAAAAATTAGTTAAAAGCAGAAAAAAAAAAAAAAAAGAATAGATCATGACAGAATATGCTTTTCCTTTTTTTTTTGGCCTGAAACACTGATTTTACATACATACATGCATATACGTTTGTGTGTTTGTGTGTGTGTACGTATTAGAGTAATTTTTTTTTCATTGATTCCATTGATATTTTAAACTTTTTGTTATCCCAGATGAATTTTGTTATTTTTTTCTAGCTCTATAAAATAATTTTTGGTAGTTTGATTAGTATGGCATCAAATAAGTAAACTGATTTAGATGGGATTGTCATTTTTATTATATTTATGGCCTACCCATGAACAATTATTGATTTCCAATTATTCAGATCTGACTTTGTGTGAAAAGTGTTTTGTAATTGAGTTCATATAGTTCTTGGGTTTATCTTGGCAGGTCAATTCCCAAATATTTTATATTGTCTATTGTTATTTTAAAAGGAATTTCTCTATTCCTTGCTGCTGGGCTTTGTTGGTAATATATAGAATATATAGAAATTGTGATGATTTATGTGGGTTTATTTTATATCTTGCAACTTTGCTAAAACTATTCATTATTTCAAGTAGTTTTTGTTGATTCTCTAAGTCTACCATCATATTGTTTGCAAAAAATTAGGGCCTACAACTTTTTAATAGCTTTCCCAGATGTTAGTCAGCTCACTTTCCTACTTTTTTTTTTTACTGACCGTATTTATATTTATAGCAGCTCTTTTTGTGATGGTAAAGAACTGGAAATTAAGGGGATAGAAATAAATTGGGGAATGGATAAACAAATTGTTATATGATTCTAATGGAATACTATTGTACTGTAAGAAATGACAAGCAGTCAACAAGGTGGGACCTCTGAATCAGTGGCAGTACCTGTGGCTTCTGGATCTCTCAGCCTGGGGCTATCAGGGAGGACTTGAAAAGTCAGTGGGGAAAAAAAAAGAAAGAAAGAAAGAAAGAAAGAAAGAAAGAAAGAAAGAAAAATCAGTGGAAAGGGTCTATGGCAATGAGAGGGAAGTCCATCCCTGGCCCTGGCCCCAGAAAAAAAGGACTTGTTTGCTTTAACATAGTAGATCTTACATCTACTCCTAATTAATTGATACTCCTAACAACTCCAGGAAAGAAAAGAGTACTTGTAGTCAGGTCCGTTAGAAAGATCTCTGCCAAACAGCTGCACAAAACCCCTGAAACTTGGGACAGTGCACCCTCCACCTTGGAAACATGGCTCTTTCTTTAACAAAGAATTAAAAGCCAAGTAATAAGCTAAGAAAATTAGCAGACAAAAAAAAATTTCTGAGCATAGAAAATTATTTTGGTGACCAGGAAGATCAAAACATACATTCAGAAGATAATAACAAAGTCAAAGCTCCTATATCCAAAACAACCAAGAAAAATAAGAATTGGGCTTAGGCCATGGAAGAGTTCAAAAGAAATTTTGAAAATCAAGTAGGAGAGATAGAAGTAGGAGAGATAGAAGAAAAATTAGGAAAGGAATTGAAAGTGGTATGAAAGGAAATACAAAAAGCTAATGAGAAGAATGCCTTAAAAAGAAAACTTGGCCAAATAGAAAAGGAAGTATAAAAAAGCTCACTGAGGAAAATAATTTCATAAAAGTTAGAATTAAGCAATGGAAGCTAATGACTTTATGATAAATCAAGATACTAAAGCAACCCTTTCCCCCCAAAAAAGAAAAGAAAAATAGGAAAAAAAGATGTGAAATATCTCAATGTAAAAACAACTGACCCAGAAAATAGAGAATTTAAAAATTGTTGTTCTACCTGAAAATCAAAAATGTAATATTGTTGTTGAAGTGTATGATCTTCTGGTTCTGCTCATTTCACTTAGCATCAGTTCATGTAAGTCTCTCCAGGCCTCTCTGTATTCATCCTGCTGGTCATTTCTTACAGAACAATATTCCATAACATTCATAGACCACAATTTATTCAGCCATTTTCCAACTGATGGGCGCCCATTCAATTTCCATTTTCTGGCCACTACAAAGAGACCTGCCACAAACATCTTTGCACATGTGGGTCCCTTTCCCTTCTTTAGTATCTCTTTAGGATGTAAGCCCAGTAGTAACACTGCTGGATCAAAGGGTATGCACAGTTTGATAACTTTTTGAGTATAGTTCCAATTGCTCTCCAGAACGGTTGGATCCATTCACAACTCCACCAACAATGCATCAGTGTCCCCAGTTTTCCCACATCCTCTCCAACATTCATCAAAAATAAAATTTTAAAAAAGTATTCTTCAATCTGCACTCACCATTCATCACTTTTCTCTCTGGAGATGGACAGCATTTTTCATCATGGAATTTTTGGAACTATACTGGATCATTTTCTTGATCAACGTAACTTATCTTTTGAAGTTTATAATCATTATAGTATTGCTGTTACTACGTACAACATTATCCTGATTCTGTTCATATCACTTTGCATGAGTTCATAAAAGCCTTCCCAGGTTTTTATGAAACCATCCTGCTCATCATTTCTGATAGCACAATAGTAATTCAATCATAATCACAATCATAAAATGTACAGCTATTTTCCAACTCATACATTTGCCCTTGATTTCTAACTTTTTACCATAAAAAAATGAGCTGCTTATAAATATTTTTGTACTAATAGGCCCTTTCTCCTCTTCTTTGATCTTTTTGGAATACAGACTTAGAGGTATTTTTGGGTCAAAGGGATGCATAGTTTTAAAGCCTATTGGTCCAAATTGTTCTTCACAAAGGTTTTATCAATTCACAATTCTACCTATAGTGCATGAGTGTTCCAACTTTTCTGCATCCCCTCCAGTATTTGTCACTTTCCTTTTGTGTCATCTTAGTCAATCTGATAGATTTGAGATGGTACCTCAGAATTGTTTTAATTGGCATTTCCCTAATCAATAGTGATTTAGAACATTTTTTCATGTAACTATAGATAGCTTTGATTTCTTTTTCTAAAAATTGCCTATTTGTATCTTTGACATTTGATATTTGACAAGGAGAATCAATGAATTGTCCAAGGACAAAACAAGTAATAAATGGTTATTACAAACATTTTTACACATTTGGGTCTTTTACTCTTTTATGATCTCTTTAGGATCTAGTCTCAGTAATGACACTGATGGATCAAAGAGTATACACAATTTTTTAGTTATTCAGAGATAGTTTCAAATTGCTCTCCCAAATAGTTAGATCATTTCACAATTCTACCAACAATGCATTTATGCTAATTGAATAAGTTATAGTTTATAAATGTAATGGAAATTATTATTCTAAAGAAATGATGAGCAGGCTGATTTCAAAAAAGCCCAGAAAGATTTACATGAACTGACACTGAGTGAAATTGGCAGAACCAAGAGAACATTATACACAGTAACAACAAGATCATATGATGCTCAGATATGATGGACTGGTTTTTTCCAACAATGAGTCATTTAAGGTGATTCCATTAGACTTGGGATTGGAAAATACCATCCAGTTCCAGAGAGAGAACTATGGAGACTGCATATGGTTCAAAGTACAGTATTTTCACCTTTTTTTGTTTTTTTCCTCTCTTGTTTTTTTTTCCCTCTTTTGGTTTGATTTTTCTTGTACAACATGACAAATGTGGAAATATGTTAAAAATAATTGCACATATTTAGCCTATATCAGATTACTTGCTGTCTTGGAGATGGGGAGAGGTAACGGAAGGAAGGGGGAAAATGTGGAACACAAAATCTTACAAAAATGAATGTTGAAAACTATCTTTACAAGTTTTTGGTAAAATAAAATACTATTGAAAATTTAACAAAAAATCCACAATGCATTAGAGTCCTCGTTTTCCCACCTCCCCTCCAACATTCATCATTATCTTTTCCTGTCATCTTGGCCAATCTGAAAGATGTGAGGTACTACCTCAGAGTTGTTTTAATTTATGTTTCTTTAATCAATAGTGATTTAGAGCGTTTTTTCATATGACTATAGATAGCTTTAATTTCTTCATCTGAAAATTATCTGTTCATATCCTTTGACCATTTACCAATTGGAGAGTGGTTTATATTCTTATAAATTTATCTCAGTTTTCTATATATTTTAAAAATAAAGACAATCAGAAGCATTTTCTATAAAAATTGTTTCTCAGCTTTCTGCTTCCCATCTAAATTTGACTGCATTGTTTTTGTTTGTGCAAAAACTTTTTAATTTAATATAATCAATTTTAACCTATTTTGACCTATAGCTATAGGATGGGAGGCCATCATCCTTTCTTTGAGTGCCTTGAAATCATCTTTCTTTCTTTCTTTCTTCCTTCCTTTTTTCTCTTTCTTATTTTCTTTCTCTCTTTCTTTCTTCCTTCCTTCCTTTTTCCTCTTTCTTTTTTTCTTTCTTCCTTCCTTCCTTTTTTCTCTTTCTTATTTTCTTTCTTTCTTCCTTCCTTCCTTCCTTCTTCCTTCCTTGAAATAACCTTTCTTTCTTTCTTCCTTCCTTCTTCCTTTCTTTCTATAGGTTGTGAGACCATCATCTTTCCTTTGAATGTCTTGAAATCTCCTTTCTTTCTTTCTTCCTTCTTCTTTCCTTGAAATCTTCTTTCCTCCTTTCTTCCTTCCTTCCTTCTTTCTTCCTTGAAATCTCATTTCTTTCTGTCTTTCTTCCTTCCTTCTTCCTTTTTTTCTATAGGGTGTGAGACCATCATCCTTTCTTTGAATGCCTTGAAATCGTCTTTCTTTCTTTCTCTTTCTTTCTTTCTTTCTTTCTTTCTTTCTTTCTTTCTTTCTTTCTTTCTTTCTTTCTTTCTTTCTTTCTTTCTTCAATTGGGGTTAAGCGACTTGCCCAGGATCACACAGCTAGGAAGTGTTAAGTGTCTAAGACTAGATTTGAATTCAGGTCTGACTTCGGGCTAAGTAATGTAAATATTTCTTTCCTCATTTTATAGATGAGGAAACTGAAGGTCAGAAGAAACAGAACCACAATTTTCTCTCTGGACATGGATGGCACTTTTCATTCCAAGTTTATTAGAATTGTCTTAAATCACCACATTGTTGAGAAGAGCCAAGTCCATCAGAGTTGATCATCACACAATCTTGTTGCCGTGTACAATGTTCATTTCACTCAGCATCAGCTCAAATAAATCTGTCCAGGCTTTTCTGAAATCAACTCATCATTTTTCATAGAACAATAATGGTCTATTATATTAATATATCATAACTTGTTCATCTATTCCCTAACTGATGGGCATACACTCAATTTCCAATTCCTTGCCACTACAAAAAGAGCTGCTACAAAGATTTTTGTACATGTGGGTTCTTTTCCCTTTTTTATGATTTTTTGGGATACAGACTCGTAGTAACAGTATGGGCAAAGGATTAAAAAAAACAACAACCATAAAACTACTGATGACAAAAAACTTTAAGAGCAAACTCAGAAGATGATTCAAAAACATCTACAAGCAAAGCCTCAAAGAAAAATGCAGATTTGACACAAGCCTACTAAAAGACATAACGAAAGTGCCAAAAAAAAAAAAAAAAAAAAAAAAAAAAGATTTTAAAAATCAAGTAAGAGTGGTAGAGGAAAAATTGGGGAAAGACTTGAGAGCTATGCAAGAAAATTATGAAAAGAGAATTAACAGTTTGTTACCAAACTGTTACCAAAGAAAAATACCAAAAAAAATTAGAAGTGGTCAAGTGGAAGTTATTGACTCTTAGAGACTTAGGAAACACTAAGACTTTGTCCAGGTCAAAAGACTGAAGAAAAAATAGAAGAAAATGTGAAATATCTCATAGGAAAAAGAACTGACATGGAAAATGGATTGAAAAGAGAAAATTTGAGAATTACTTGACTACTTGAAACCAATGAACAAAAAAGTCTAGATATCATATTTCAAGAAATCATAAAGGAAAACTGGGAAGATATCTTAGAACCAGAAGGTAAAGTAGAAATTTAAAGAATCCACAATTGCTTCCTGAAAGAGACCAAAAAAAAAAAAAATAAAAAAAAATGAAAACTCCCAGGAATATCATAGCAAAAATTCAGAGTTCTCAAATCAAGGCAAAATATCGCAGACAGCTAGAAAGAAATAGCTCAAATACCATAGACCTATAGCCAAGATCACACAATAATGTTTTTTGGAGTTTAAATAATTGTTCAATAAACATTTAATAAGTGCCAGGCATTTTGCTAAGTCAAAGTATTAGTGATAGAACAAAAATTGAGCATGTATTGGGGCATTAAAATCCTCATACACAAATGGAGAAAAAGCAAGTCACTTAACCCCAATTGCCTCAGCAAAAAAAAAAAAAAAAATTAATTGTTAACTAATCTAATCTTAATAAATGAATGGGTCAAAGAACACATCATAGACAATAATATCATTCAACATAATGACAACAATGAAACAACATAACCAAAATTTGTAGGATGTAGCCAAAGTAGTACTTACAGGAAAATTTATATCTCTAAATGTCATCAATAAAAGAGAAAAGAGCCGATCAATGAATTGGTCATTGAACTAAAAAAACCAAAAAAACAAAAAAAAACCCTCTAGAAAAACAACAAATTTAAAACCTTCTGTTAAATACCAAATAGAAATCCTGAATGTCAAAGGGAAAATTAAAAGTAGGAACTGGCTCTATGAAGAAAGCAATAAAATAAAGTATTGACTAATTTTGTTTTTTAAAAAAAGAAAGACAAATTACCAGTATCAAAAATGAAAAGGATAACTGCACAACTATGAAGATGAAATAAAAGCAAGTCAATAAAACTGACTAAGTAAAATGATAATGATAATAAAATGTCTAAGTAAATAAATAAAATAATAAAATGACTAAGTAAAATGATAATAAAAATTCTACCAAACATTTAAAGGACATTTATAATACTATGTAAAATGCTTTTGAAAAAATTGGTAGATTTCTACCTATCAAATTCCTTTTATGACACAAATATAGTTAATTAAAAAAACTAATGTCAAAACAATTAACAACTTTAGAAAAACTTCATGTTATAAAATAAACCCACACAAATCATCAGTATTTCTATATATTACTCAGAGAAGTCAGCAAGAAGAGATAGAAAGCAAAATTTCATTTTAAATACTTGTAGATATTGTAAAATACTTGGGAGTCTACCTGCCAAGATACACAGAAATTATATTAAACAATTAAAAAACATTCTTCCCACAAATAAAGACAGATCTAAATAACTGAAGACATATTGAATATTCATGGGAAGGCTAAACCAACCTAATAAAAATTATGTTACTACTTAAATTAGTTTAATTCTTAGTGCCACTTCAAACTAACAAAGAGTTACTTTATAAAATTGGAAAAATAATAACAAAATTAATCTGGGAAGAACAAAAAGTCAAGAATATCGAGGGAATCAATTTTTTAAAAAAAGTTTTGTAAAGGAAGGAAGTACCAAAGTACCAAAATTTGAACTATACCAAAAAGCTGTAAATCATCAATAATTTGGTACTAGACAAAACAGAGTGGATTAACAGAACAGATTGGGTACACAACATGCAGAAGGAAATGAGCATAATAACCTAGTATTTGATAAACTCAAAACATTTCAACTAGCATTTCAACTATTTGGGCAGGAACTCATTATTTGAGAGAAACCGTTGAGAAACTTGGATAGTGGTCTGGCAGAAACTGAGCATAGATCAACATCTCACACTGTATAATAAACTAAATTCAAAATGGGTACATTATTTAAATATTAAAAAATGATAGCAAAAGCAAATTAGGGGAGCATGAAAGAAATTACCTGTCAGATTTATGGACAAAGGATTCATGAATAAACAAGAAATAGAGATGTTCATAGGAGGTAGGATGGATAATTTTAAGTACGTAAAAATTAAAAAGTTTTTACACAAACAAAACCAATGCAGATAAAATTAGAAGAAAAGCAGGAAAGTGTATACATTTGATAGTAAGCTTCTCTAATAAATGTCTCATTTCTCAAATATATAGGAAAATTAAATAAATTTATAAGAATGAGTCATTCCCCAATTGATAAATGGTCAAGGGATATAAACAAAAGAATAAATCAAAGCCATCAATAGTAATATAAGAAAATATCCCTAAATCACTAATCATTAGAGAAAAAGCAAATTAAAACACTTCTGAGATATTACCTCACACCTGTCAGGCTAATGACAGAAAAGGAAAGGACAAATACTGGAGGAGATGTGGGAAAATAAGCATGCTAATCTATTTATGGTGCACTAGTCCAACAATTCTGAAGAGCAGTTTGGAACTATGCTCCCAAAGCTATAAATCTTTATCCTTGCAATACCACTAGGAGATCTATACTTAATAAGATCAAAGAAAAATGAAAAGGACCCATTATGTACATACACAAAACTATTAAAGCAGCTCTTTTATATTTATAGCAAAGAAATGGGAACTGAGATGATGCCCTTTGATCGGGGAGTGGCTGTACAAGTTATAATATATGAATTGTGATGAAATACTATTATGCTATAAGAAATGAAGAGAATAGTTTCAGAGAAACCTCTTAAGATTTATATGAATTGCTGCAAATCAGGATTTACACAGAAAAAGCAATATTGAAAACATAATTGTTAAAGACTTAATAAATCTGATCAATACAATGATACACAACAATTCCCAAAGACTCATTATGAAAAATACTATCCACCTCCAGAGAACTGATGGAACTAATGGATTCAGAATCTTCTCTCTCTCTCTCTCCTACTCCTTTCTCTGACACGCCCCTCCTCTTTTTCTCTCTCACTTTCTCTTTATCTCGTTCCCCCCCCCTTTTTTTAAGAACATGGCTAATGTAGAAATGAGTTTTGCATAACTTCGTTTGTATAATGGGTATTATATTTCTTCACAATGGAATGGGAAGGGGTGGAAGGAGGGAAAAAAACGGGAACAAAAAAATTGAATATATATATATATATATATACATTAAAAAAAAAAAAAAAAAAAAGAACCTTCCTCCCCATTAGTAAAAGTGAGAATATACAGCTAGGTGATCCTACGGATAGAGTGTTAGAGCTGGAGTCAGGAAGATCTCATTTCAAATTCATCCTTCAGTCACTTTATCTGTTTATCTCAGTTTCCTCAACTGTAAAATAAGTATAAAAGTACCTATCTCCCAGTATTTTGTGAGGATCAAAGGAAATAAATGTAAAGAATTTAGCATAATACCTGGAACATAGTAGGTGCTATATAAATTCTGACTATTACTTATTACCTCCAGAGGCAGTTTATTCCAAGACCTCACCCTACCTCCATTCTTCCTAGTTCTGATCTCAGGGTCCAAGCAGATTAAATCTTATTTTTTTCTGAGGCAATTGGGGTTAAATGATTTGCCCAGGGTCACACAGCTAGGAAGTGTTAAGTGTCTGAGATTGGATTTGAACTCGGGTCCTCCTGACTTCAGAACTTCAGGGCTGGTGCTCTAGCCACTGCGCCACCTAGCTGCCTCCGTCTTATTCTTTTTCAAAGAAAATAACGTCGAAGCTTCGTCAACTTCTCCCCACTATCTGTTTGAGGAAACTCTAAGGCTTTGGCGTGTGAAATGACTTGTCCAAGGACATACGGCTTGTAAATGGCCCAGCTCAAAATCAACCCGAGTTCTCCGCGGCTCTCAGACCATTGCTCATTCCGCTACATCATACTATAGGCCAGAACTGTACTCGTTCCTCCGGATAGTACAGATCAGAGCACAGCTGGACTATGGCCTCCCATTTTCAGGACAACGCCGTGCCTTTAATAATTTACTCCCGGCTTGTCGGCGCATCTACCTTGAACCATATTCTAGCTCCTGAGGTCTTCTGCATTTTTGCGGTGGATTTTTTGAACCTACTCTCTCTGAGACCCTCCCACCCTTGCTAGTCCGCCAGTGACTATTGACATCACCAAATTCCCTGCTTTCGGACAGGCTCCTCCCCGCGACGCTTCCTTTAGCCGCAGTGACAGCTGAGCCCCGATAGGAAGCGATCTCTTGGCGGTGCTGGGCCCAGCTCCGGCCTCCTGCCCCCCCACCCCCCCCAGGCCGGGCTCCGCTCCGCTGGCAGTGTCGGGTTACTGCTGTGTCCTGCGCGCCAGGGGGTGGGGTAGAGGGGTGGGCAGAGGAGTAGGCACTCGGGCTGGGCACACATTCGGCGAGGCAGTGGATACACGGTCCGGTAAACTATGGCTGATGACTTCGGCTTATTCTCCTCCGGCAGTGGGGCCCCGGGGCCAGCCGAGGAGGACCCCGCAGCTGCTTTCCTGGCCCAGCAGGAGAGTGAGATCGCAGGCATTGAAAACGATGATGAGGGTTTTGGAGGTGCTGCGGGAGCCCTGCAGCAGCCGGCAGCTGAAAATGGAAGTAAGTAGTCTGGTGATTGAGGAGCTGTGGGCAAGAGCCAGCGGGGATGTCTAGTCTGAAGTGGGCTCAGACGTGGGGGCGGGGAGGGGAGCCGGGGCAGTGGGTGAGCTTGAAACTCTGCTGGACACCTGAGACCCCGCCAAGGCCCAGGCTGTAATTCCAGAGGCCAGGATCTCTGCCAAACGACAGGCCAGTCTGGTGAGGGAGTCAAGAAGCCCAGCAGGAGCTAGGTGAAGGGCTGAAGGTGTATCTGGCAGCCAGCCATCTGCAGTTCCTAGACCAGGGAACTTGAAGGCACAACTCCGAGAGGGAATGGTCTGATCCTGCCAACTCCAAGATTCCAGAGGAAGGGCCGTAACCATTGCGGGCCACTCCATATAGAGAAGGAGCCAAGGTTCATTCTGTCTTCCTCCCATTCCAGATGGGTCTGAAAAGGGCAATAAATAAACTGAGGTTAGGAGCTTGTGTGCAAGAAGAGATATTCACAATCCGCCCCAGTTGCAGTGCCCTCAGAAAGTGTGTTGGAGTGGGGCACAGGAGTAGGGGCAGATCACCTGTTTCTAACTTTCTACGTGATTTTGGTCAATTCACTTCCCCTCAGGTGGCCTCTATCTCATCTATAAATGAAGATAGTCTATGAGGTCCATTTCAGCTCTAGACTTTCTGTGTTTTTTATGATCAGATCAAAACAACCATTTACAAAGTAGTGTGAAATAATAATTAACATTTATATAGGTCTTTAAATTTTACTAAGCACTTTCCTCCCAATGCCCCTAAGAGTTAGGCAGAGCCAGGATTATTAATCCAGTTTTACCGATAAGGAAACTGAGACTCAAACAGAGCCACTCCCCAGTTAACAGCAGAATTAGCTTTTGAGTCTATTCTCACCTCCACATTTGAGTTCTTTCCATTATTTATTAATAATTCTGTGTTCAAACATTATATAGGAGATACAAAGTAGCATTAGATAGGTTATCTTGCCTACCATAAGCTTACAATATCCCACTGGTTATCTAAGAATAACATTTGGAATCTTTGATAGACTGGGAGGGAGGGAAGAAGGAAGACAAAGGGGTCCAAGGACTACTTACACTTTTACTAGATTGCTAGGACCTTTCACAATTTGTTTCTAAAATGACTAATCAAAATTGTGCCTAGGGCAAATGAAGTTGGGGGATAGAAAGCATAGTAGATTGTGGGACACTTCTACTTATCCCACAGAGAGCCCTGGTCTTTGTTCCCATGGAGATCAGCAGGAAGTGAACCCTGAGAGTTGTCCTGGCTACCTGGAGATGGTGGGCAAGGGCAATTGTACCCTTTACTTGGATTGTAAGGCAAAATAGCAATAGTTTTTATCAATTCCTGCCTGCCCCTCCCACCCCTACACCAACTCCATTTTAGCATTCTAGAGCCCCATCCTCCTTGTACTAATTATGGTTCTGATACCTCCCCTCTTTGGGCCTAACAAAATTGAAATATATGGTCTCTAAGGTTCCTTCCTGTTCTAAAATTGAGTATGTTGTTTCAAGGTATTTTTATTTCCAGTATTCTGTGTTCTAAGTTCCTTTCTAGTTCTGACATTCTGTGTTCCTGTGAAGCAAGTAGCAAAGGTAGAAGTCTTCCTTTTACAGGAAGAACTGAGGCTCAGAGAATAAAGTATCTTGTTCATAGTCACTCAGCCAATCAGTTTTAACACCCTACTCTCTTGGCTCCCTGTTGTATAGTCAGAGCCCAGAGGATGAAAGTAAACTGTCTAAGGACAAATGGGCTAGTTTGGGATTTAAACCTGTATTTTCAAATTCCAAATCCAAATTTAAATTCCAAATTTTAAAATAAGGGTTTAAATTCCATACTCAGAGATATTCTTCACTACACTACAACTGCCTCTCAACAAACTCCCTTCCAGCTTTGACCTTGCAGATTCTGATGTCCCTTTCAGCTCTCACATTCTGTATTCTGAGATCACTTTCAGCTCTGGCAATCTGTGACTCGAAAGTCTCCATAGTTTGAATATTTATAAAATAATGAGGTCTCTCCTTTTATTTTTGGAAAAGTGTGCTTATGCTGCTTAATCAAAACCAGATACTCCCTTATGGATATTATGTCTCAAATGATGTTTGATTTCTTTTTTTATTCTGATGGGGTTTTGTGATGGCAACATGGTTTGACAAGGTTTCTCACCCCAAATGGTCTGACGGGTGCAGAAGTTTAAAATTAAGTGCTCTAGGCCATCTCCACAGTACTGGTCACCATTATCAGAGGAGCTTTTCAGTTTAACAAACATTTGTAAACTCCTATGGTCACAGCTGAGTGCTGAGCATAAAAAGATATCTGTCTTCTTATACATAAATAGATATAATAAAAGCATTTGTTCTTACTGCATTTACAATCTAATGAGGGGAAGATGAGTACATGGACAACCATGAAACAAGAGAGAATAAAATAGGCATGAGAGGCTTAGGAAAAGTACTAGACGAAATTTGAGGAAGGAGAGATCACTTGCTGTTAAGGTGGTAGGAAGGGCTTCTTGAAGGAGGTAGCCTTCATCTTGAAGGAAGAGAGGGACTTCTTTCATCAGAGATAAGAGATAAAAAGGTAAGTTCATTCCACTGAAGAGTTTGAAAACATGGGAAATACATGAGAGTGAATAGGAGTTAATAATAACTCACAGGCTCTGACTCTTAAACAAAAGCAGAGGAAGAAGCTTTGGTCCCACCCTTTCTATTCTTCAGGCCCCTTTTTTCCTGCTCCTACTCATGTCTGTCCCTTTTTACAGTTTCTCTGGGTTGGAAGGGACATTGCTACAGAGAATTCAGTTCTCAGGGAAGAGTCGATAAATGTGGGAGAAACTGGGCCCTATGAGTGTCCCATAAATTAGACAGAAATCAACCATTTGGTTGGTACATTCCCTCCCTGATAGGGCTTCACATTTTAATACAGTCCAAAAGGTGGTAAAGCTGGCAAAAAGGGAGAAGAATAAGTGTTCTAAGGAGGACAATCGGAATGATAGTGAGGATTTGCAATGATACCACATAGGAATCAGCTAGAGTAACTAGAGATGTTTAACCTAGAGAAGACCCATGATCTCTGTCTTCAAGTATTTGAAGGGCAGTCTTGTTGAGCAGGAACTGGTCTTGTCCTGCTTGGCCCCAGAGGGCAGGATAAGGAGAGTGTTTCAGAGTTTCAGAGAGGCAGATTTTGAAGATAAAGAAAACTGATTAATAACCGGAGAGATGCCTCGGTGTGGAATAGTCTGCTGTGGGACATAGTGAATTCCCCATCGGTGAAGATCTGTAAGCAGTGGGAGGATGACCATTTGTCAAAGATGTTTTTGAGAGGAATTCTCTTGTTAGCATTATATCCCTTCTGCAGTTCTTTCCTACTTTCATATTCTTTGATTCTAAGATGAATGCAAATAAGGAGGTCAGATACCAGGCTGTCAGAAAAGTCCAGGCATGAAGAGGAGTTTGGATTTGAGAGCTTTTCTTCTTACTTTTGAGATTCTATAGTTCTGAGCATCTTTGCTCTCTTTCGTTCCAAGGGCTAAAGGAAGAAAGGAGGAGTGAAAGCCTTCCAAATTCTCTCTCCTCCCTCTTTCTCTCCCCCTCCTTTAGCTGATTCTGCTGTTTTAAATGGGGCAGGAGAATGGCAGTAGAAAGAGAAGTGTTGCAGGAGGGGCAGCACTGTCAGACCAGCCCAACTGAGAAGTCAGCAGGCTGGGTGTGGGAAGGAGGGTGTGGATCGAGTATAAATTACTGTGGGCCAATTATCTAGGCGGGGCTGAAGATTCTGGGGAGGGGGTGGGAGGGGGTACTGGGAAGGGAAGATGTAGATTCTGTAGGAAAACTGAAAGTTAAACAGTTGAAAGTCACTGGAGGTCTAGGACTGGGTAGAGATTGTGCCTGGGCTTCCCTCTGCCTCTCTTTGTTCAGTATCCTTTCTTTTACTATTTAGACCATAATCCTTTCTCCCTGAAATGGACCTTTCTTAGTTTGAGGAGCCTCTAGGTGTCTGGATGGTCAGTGATATAGAATGTTAGAGCTGGGATAGGCTCCAAAATTTGGAATTAGCATGTAAATATAGGGAAGGTAGACCTGGAAAGAAATCTTTTGAGAGGCAGCTCTGAAAAATCACTGAACTTGAAGTTAAGAATTTATTTTCTGTAAACTTTTACTATTAACCTCCTGACTCCAACTTGAACTAGTTCTGGGTTCTCAACAACTAGGTTCACCCCTCTGACTCTCTGTTTCAGTAATCCATGATTTAATGGATGTGTGTTATTCCCTGCATTGCCAAAATTTACAAAAACCCTCTTCTTCCCCCCCACCCCTTAAAATTTATGAGATGGTATTTGATTGTTGCAGTGGCTCAAAAAATTCCTTACTCTTTGGATAACTTTGATAATGAACCGTTTTGACTCTAGTGACATCTTTCTAACTTGGTAAGATCTGTTAGAACTTGGGGTCAAATCCTTTGAGAACCAAGGATCACCTACATATTATAAGGAAGCTCCAGAAGAGGACTTAAAATGTAAAATGGAAATGATACTATTTGTACTAATTACTCTACAAGAGACTTCATTCCCAGGTATTTTCAGTAACAGGAACTAAAAGAAGATAAGAAATTAACACAATTCAGACAAACAATATTATGCTGAATCATATCACTCAATCAGTCAACATGCAATTATTAAGCATCTAATATATGCTGACTTTGCTACAGATGCAAAGTCAAAAAATGAAGCATTTCTTCCTTCAATTAAGTTAACAAAAGCATAAATATAACATATGTATATGTTTACAGATGTATTAGCTAGGAACTTATATATTATATATAGTGTGTATATATTTATGTATATGTGCATGACATATTTATGCTTTTGTTGTCTTCCTATACAAACATATGTTGTATGTATGTATGTATATGTGTGTGTGTGCACGGGTGTTTATGTATGCATGTATATTTTTTGTTTACTTTCTATACAAATCATTACCTGATTGCCTGAACTACTTATGCTCTTCCTTAAAAACCAAAACCAAGAGATTTAGACTTAAGAAACCTCGTTTTAAGAACCTAGCTCTAATTCATACTAGCAGTGTACACACCCTTTCTGAATATTCTACTCCTTCATCTATCAAATGAGGGTAAGGCTTTTTTTATTCTTTGCCTCCCACAGTCATTGTGAAAAAAGGTTCTTTGCCAATCTTGAAGTGCCATACAAATGTAAACTCATATTTTTCTGTGTCATAAGCCCAAGAAATCAGAGACCTGGACCCTCCTATCCTTAACTATTTTGTTTGGAAATGTGGGGCTAGGGGTATCTGGTTTGATCCTTAGCCTAAAAAACACCAAATTGATGTCATGTTTTAGAACTTAAGCTTGTAGTTGGTGAGCCCATCCCTGGTATTTTATTTCCCATCTTCTAATTTTATATCAGCTTTGGGTCAGGGCTCCACTGGCTAACCTTGACTCAAGTAGAGTCAATTGAGTCTAGATTCCTAGCCTTGGTCTCTTATTTGATGAGTCACTTTGTGGTCAATCAGTTTATTGGCAGGACAGTAACAACCCCACGATAATGTCCTTTCCCATGGACTAGATAGATAATTTCTTAAGTGCAGGGAGCACTCAAAGATAGCTAAGTGGCAAAAATGGATAGAGGGCTGAGTCAGGAGTCAGGAAAACCCAAGTTCAAGTTCTGCCTCAGACACTCACTAACTGTGTGACCCTGGGCAAATCAGTTTACCCAGTTTGTTTCAGCTTCAACATCTGTAAAATGAGCTGGAGAAGGAAATAGCAAACTATTCTAGTATCTTTGCCAAGAATTGAGGTCACAAAGAGTGTGACAGGACTGAACAACTACAAGAAAATCTCTAAAGCCCCTTCTAGCTCTCAATTTTAAGATTTGAACTAAAGGCAAATGTCTTTGAGTAGTAATAGGAACCTTCCCAGCCTTGAAATATAGTCGTGTACAATCCTTTCCACTTCTTGGCTGATTGGCGTAGGCTGATGGGAGATTGGAGACCAAATCCTGAATCTAACAGTAATTATATGTGAGTTTCTTTCCCTTTTTGAGTCATAGTTTTCTCTTCTGTAAGGCAAGGATAATGATGTTGACACTATCTACCTCCCAGAGTTAATTAAGGGTACTGGTGGGCATCACATCTACACTATGTAGTAGCTTTTTGTAAGAGCCTGAGTGGGACTGTGTGCTGTATACTATCAACAGCAGATTTCTTGCCATCACACCATCATTCCTGGAAGGCATACAATACTACAAACATTTGCTAAATTAAAAAATTTAGAACTACATAGACTAGATGGCCACCAAAGTTCTTTTAATTCTAGAGTTCTAGAATTCTGTTGGTCTCTGCCAAAGGGAAGGAATTTTAATGAGCATTGACTAATAGAATTAGACATTAATTCATTAATCATTGCTTTTGGGGCCTAGTCATTCAACTACTTCAGAATCTCCTTATTTGTATTTTCATTCTTTAACTCTTCATATTGTATGCAAGGATAATTTGAGAACTTTTATCAAGAGTCTTACTGAAATCAAGATCTTTTATGTATTTGGACTTGTCCCCAACAATATAGTCACTTTTGTCAAACTATAATGTTTTAGACACAGTAGTCATTTTGGAATTCATTAAACCTGTGGCCTTATTGATGTGCAGTGATGCAGGTGGTCACCCCTCCCTGCTCTCACTCTATGTGATTTTTGTCCAAAGTAGAATTTTTGAAAGCCCCTAAGAGGACATTCAAGGCAACTTCATACTCAGAAAATTTTAGCCCCTTTTATAGCAGCCCTGACAGGGAGCCATTTAGCTGCTTTTTGAACATTCAAGTGATAAGGGGATCACTTTCTCATGAGGAAGCTAATTTCATATTGGAACAGTTCTGATTATTAAGAAGTTATGCCTTATATTAAACTAAACTCTTCCCTTCAACTTCCACAGAGCATTCCTAGTTTTGCCATCTGTAGGCACAAAGAAGTCTCTTCTCTCTGCCATGTATTAGCTAATATTAAATAGTATTTTAATATTTTATGGAGTAGATATTTTAATATTTTCAAAGCTTTTTTTTGCATTATTTTATGCCTCATGTGAGACTCAAACACTGGAAGGTAGGTGCTATTATTATCATAGCTATGTTACAGATGAAGAAACTGGGGCAAGCAGTATTTAAATGACTTGCTTAGTGTTATGCAGCTAGTAAATGTCTAAGGCAGGATTCAAACTCAGATCTCTCTGACTACAAGGATGGCACATTCTTTACTTTCACTGTCAGCTAGCCACCACTACATGATAGCACTTCAAATATTTGAAGACAGGGACCATGAAAACTTCTCATTAGCTTAAGCCTGATCTTCTCATTTCTAGGCTAGATATCTCCAATTTCTTCAATTGATTTTGGATTAATTGGACAAGGACATGTACCCTCCATGATCATATTGATCCATTCATTAATCACTGGTTTTCAGATGAAGCCATTCAACTCATTCTAAATTCACCTTATATGCACATTTCTCTACCTAATCCACAAAGAGATCTAAAGAGATTTCATCAAATGCCATAATTTGGTCTCCAGACCTTTGACCCATTTTGGTTACCTACCTCTGGACACATTCCAGCTTGTTATTGTCCTTTTTAAAATGGGACATCCAGAACTGAACACAGCCCTCCAGCAATAGCAGGCATCTGATCACTTTCCTTGTTCTAGACACCATGCTTCTATTTATGCAACCTAAGATCCCCTCAGATTTCGTAGAGGCTATGTCACACTGTTGACTCATTCTGAACCTGCAGTCTACTAAAATCCCTAGATATCTTTCACATGAACTGTGGTCTCATCATGCCTCTGCCAAATTAATGTAGATGATTTTTTAAATCTTAGTATATGATTTTTTTATTGATACATTTTGTTTTTAAGTTACATTCATTTCTCAAGTGACTATTTCCTTGTAACAAAGATTTCTTTTTTAAAGAGAAAAGGAAAAAAAAAACATTTAGCAAAGTCTTTTAGTATACAATTATTTTACATGTACTTTCTTTTCACTAACATCCAGCTCTGATGTCTCATCATAGTGGGTAACTAGCATCTTGCAGGTTATACAGGTGGAACAGCTCCGACAGGTCCTAACACAGTGGAAAGGTTTTGTATAAGAAATAGCAAAAAAGCAGCTAGATGGTGCAGCACTCCAGTCAGGAAACCCTGAGTTCAAATTTGGCCTCAGACATTAAGTACATACTAGCTGTGTGATCCTGGGCAAGTCACTTAACCCCAGTTGTTTTGAAGAAAGAAAGGAAGGAAGGAAGGAAGGAAGGAAGGAAGGAAGGAAGGAAGGAAGGAAGGAAGGAAGGAAGGAAGGAAGGAAGAAGGAAAGAAAGAAAGAAAGAAAGAAAGAAAGAAAGGAAGGAAGGGAAGAAAGAAAGGAAGGAAGGAAGGGAAGAAAGAAAGAAAGAAAGGGAGGGAAGAAGGAAAAAAGGAAGGAAGGAAGAGGGGAGGAAGAAAGAAAAAAGGAAAGAAGAAAGAGGGGATGAAGCAAGAAAGAAAGGAAGAAAGAGGGGATGAAGGAAGGAGAGAGGGAGAAAAGATGGAAGGAAGGAAAGAAATAGCAAAACTGGAGTCTTAAGAATCAGCCTCGCCAAGTTCAGAAAAGCATATCTCTGAATTGATTGTAATGATGATTTAAAAAAAAAAAACATATAACAACTATCAAAGATGAGGTACCAAGTCATAGAGGAATTTCAATCTGTACTAGTGAAAAATATCAACACGAATGGAATCATTGATCTTAGAGCTCACAGTAAGATTTTACATTTATAGCTATTAATTTTTATCTTATGAGACTCATGACCTTAGATTGTCAAGATGTTTTTATGTCTGTTATCCAAATTGTTAGTTCTCTCTCCCAACTTTATGTATTTCCCAAATTGGATAAGCATGCAACTTAGGTTTTTATCATTGTCATTGATAGAAATATTTATCATGGCCCTCTGCAGTAACAACTGTAACAACAACCCAATCACTTTTGGGTTCTAGTCATTTAACTAGTTCAGAATCTATAACTTATCATCTTGTCTACAAAGATGACTTGAGAAATTTTATCAAATGCCTTGCTAAAATCAAGTTACTTTGTGTATTTGTTCTTGTTCCCACCAAACAATACAGTTACTCTTGTCAAACTATAATGTTTTAGACACAGTAGCCCTTTTAAAATTCATTAAACCTGTGACCTTCCTTATATCAATAAGGTGCATGGTACAGATGGCCATCCATCAGTGCTCTCACTCTATTTGATTCTTGTCCATAATCTCTCCTAAATCCCTCATAAATGATCCGCTCAAATGCTGAAGAATGTTCTCTAAGCCTTTTCTGGGGATGGGGGAGGAGCAAAGTGCTTTATGAACATTACCTCATTTGATCTTCATCACATCTCTGAAGTCTGTACTCTTCTAGGTCTTTTAACATTTTATGGGCACCAGTGTAGTATTTGAAATGTCCATTATCTTCTGCTAAATGACCAGCCTACCTCCTTCCTTGATCATGCAGTTCCTAAAAAATACCTTTTTATGCCATTTATTACGTATGAATTTTAAAAAGAAAATGAATCTGTCATGACTTGTTCTTACTGAACTCATGTCAATTCCTAGGGATTTCTCCTCTCATCATAAATCCTTGCAAATCCTTGCTTGATAATTTGTTTCACAGTTTTACTTAGGATCAACATCAAATTCATCTATCTTTAGTTTCTAGACTATAACTCCTCTTCCCCTCCCCTATCAGCTTTTGAAAATAAGGTCCTCTTCCATTTTCTATGATTCTTAAGCAATAGCTCATTCTCTGCAATTCCTCAGCAATTGCCAACAGCAGTGTTCACATATGCATGTTCTTTCAGCACCCTAGGATGTCTGGGCTTGCTAATGTGAACTCATTTAGAATATATTAGTACTCTTTTTCTCACCCAATTTGAATTTCAATTCCCTCTGGTTCTGAATATCAGCTCCACCTCTCTGAGATATATATGTATTTAAATCTGCTTCACTAAAAGTTACTTGTGTGACTATTCCCAGTTTTCTTACCATGCATAATAATCAAAAGCCCATGTGCAGAAATTCTAAATGAGAACATATATGCAAATGTGTAGATATGGAAATATACATATAATGATGAAGTAACTGAAAGGGTTATTTATCTGATCACATGGCACAATCTATACAATATGCATTTTTCATCTACTTTGTTTTTTCAATATATGTGGTATCCCTAGAAGACTAGATTGCTAAATAAGAAAGAGTTCCTAAGTGAGAGAGTCCTGAGGAGAAAATTACATTTTCTGTCAAAGAAAATGATTATTAAATTGGAAAATGGTCATAGATTTGTTATACCTTAGAAAACATTCAGGTAAAATAATAAACTTCTAGGGATTCCATCTGAATGCCTTTGTACCTCTCAGCAGGGAGTCAGTGACCCGCTCTTATGACTTTTCCTCCCAGAACTGACTGCGGGTTTACTTCTATTTATGAAGCAGGAAGCACTGACATTCTTCTTCAGAAAACTCTACAAACTCTGCACATACTAGTTGCATCTCTCTGATAGATATCTGGATATGCTCATCATTTTCAGTTGTATCCAACTTTTTGTTACTCCATTTGGAATTTTTCTGGCAAAGATACAGGAGTAGTTTGCTATTTGTTTCTCCAGTTCATTTTACAGGTAGAGAAACTGAGGCAAACAGAGTTAAGTGACTTGCCCAGGGTCACATAGGTAGTCAGTGTCTGAAGTCTTGAATTTAGGAAAATGAGACTTCCTGATTCCAGGTCTAGTGCTTTATCCACTTATGTATTTGGCTTTTCATAGATTGTTCCATCCTGCCTAAGAACTCTTCACTTTCTTTCATTAGTCAACCATTCCCAGGCATTCTTCTGCCTCCTTAAGGAAGGGCTTGAATTCATTACTCTGTGGGTGGGTGCCTCCCAGGAGGACAAGCATGGCTCAGCCCTTACTGAAAGAGTTCCTTTATTTCCTTCTGCCTACATCCCTCTTCCTTGATGCCCCGTCCTGCCCTACCCTCCTTTGCTAATTGCCTGTTTGCTGCTGCCAGGATCCTAGGAATGCTGCCCCTCCCATGTCACTCCCTGAGACCATATGCTCAGGTGTGACAATCAGCATCCGTTTGCTTAGTCATGAGTTAGCCTGGCAGTAATGAGCACACTTAATCAGTAAACATACACAGATCCTGGACTAGAGTATTTTGAAATTTCTCACCTCTTCCCACCCCTTTTGACTGATGACTCAGTGTAACTGAGTCCCCCATACTGCTCCCCATACTGACCATCATACACAATACAACTCAAGCCTACTGGGGCAGCACTGCACATTTCTGCAGGGAGAGGGAATCTGGCTGGGTTCTTCCTCTTGGCTTGTTGTGTAGTCATTCGGCCGTGTCTGATTCCTCACGACCCCATATGGGGTGTTCTGTTTCCTTCTCCAGTTAATTTTGCATATGAGTAAACTGAGGTAATGTTCAGTGACTTTCTCAGAGTCATAGAATAAGTGTCATGTGTCTGAGATCAGATATGAACTCAGGTCTGGTGCTTTATTAATTGCACCATCTAGCTGCCCTAGTTTGTTGGTTTGTTTTTCATAGTAAGCCTCTTGGAAGTTCAAGGGGTGTCCCAAAATGTTGAGATCCCAGATCAGCATCATGAAGTATCCAAATCAAGAGGCAAAGTTTATCATAATTATAACGCCAATTAAAGCGGGCCAAGTTCCAAAAGAACTTAGCAAAGGACCAGGAGCAAGAAAATAAATTTGTAGGAAAAAGTTAGAGAGACTAGGTACTTCATGTCACTGGTTTTATGGCTTACAAGTGGAGTTGGGGAGTGGTCTGGTTCTGACTGTGCACAGGTGCAGTACTCAGAATTCTCTGGGCAGAGCTGGGAGGAGGGAGCCTTCCGGAGATGTGTTTTTAAGCCTAAAATATCACTAGATCAGGTGGCAGACATACAATTTTGTTCTGCATCTGTGTTAGCTTTAAATAGTTCATTATTGCTTATTAGTCACAGAAACTCTGTTATTACTGACCAAAAGTATGTTATCTGACAGCCTGCAATATTTGTAGCCACAGCATCCTGATCATATAGAATAAACAGGGGCAGGATAGCCTAGGGGAAGAAATATATCATTTTTAACTATATCACTCCCAAGGCCAGGTATCCTTGGTATTCACTGATGATCTTTTTGTTTGTTTTTGTTTTATTTGCTAAGGCAATTGGGGTTAAGTGACTTGCCCAGGGTCACACAGCTAGAAAGTGTTAAGTGTCTGAGACCAAATTTGAACTCGGGTTCTCCTGACTTCAGGGCTGGTGCTCTATCCACTGCACTACCTAGCTGCCCCAGGTATCCTTGGTATTAATGCCACATCCTTCCTGAGGGCTGCACCACATCATAATCTTAATAAATCCTTTTCGTTCATTCATATATACCTCTTTTGAAGTTTTACCTCTCCATTAGAATATAAACTTCTTCAGTTTCAAACATTAATTGAGTGTGGGGTTAGGAATTGTGCTAGGTGCAGGGAAGAGGCAAGATTTGGAGGGAGAAAAAAAAGATCATTTCAGTGATTTCAGTGCTGTATGGAATTCCTACTACCTCTTCTAATGCAGTTCTTCAGTTTTTCTGTAAGTTATAATTTCAAAAACCTGCCTGGGACACATAGGGATTAAATGTCTAGATTAGGGACACACACAAAGCAGGATTTGAATGAAGGTCTTCCCAACAAGATCAAGCATCTGCCAGTCCCTCCTAGGTATTGGGGATACAATCAAGGGTATGTTTGTAAATATTTAACAACCAGCTCTCTGGGGAAAAAAATTTATATATATATTAGGCATGATACACTTTTAAATTTAATCTGCATTATTTGTATTTTCTCCATAACTTTCTCAAGTCCAGACAATAAAAAATAATAATAAATCAAGCTCTGATTTGTAGCATTTACTGATTGTGATTGCTTATACTGAAATTTTTGTTGGGTCCGGCACAACTCAATACAATAATAAAAAACATTAACTGCCCCTGCCTTCAAAGAGTTTACATTATATTGAGAGGATAGAAAACATGTCTTATCTAACTTTGTGTGTTCCTCATTGCTCTTCTGATAGTAGGTGCTTAACATCTTTTTCTTGATTAATTGACCGATTGATTAAAGGGACCATTAGGTGATAGGTCATATAATATCTATAAGATGGGGAAACATTTTCAGAGACATTAAGAGACTTGCCAAGAATCATATAGCTATTAAGTGTCAGAGTAGTGAGTCTAACCTGGTGTTTATTGTTTATAGAAAATTCATTTCCTTATTTATTATGCTGTCACACCCCATAATTTGTTGGAGCTAAATAAAGATCAAAATAACATTTGGTATGCAGAAGAATTCATGGGTCCTTTACTGCAACTCCATAGCTCTCCATGGTCTTTGACTCACAGTTTGGCAACCACTGCAATAAAAAATGCTAGAATGAACTGAGCTTACCATTCTGCATCAATATTCATTAGGAAAAATGGTCTTTAATTTTCCTTTTCTGCTTTTCTCTTCCTGGTTTAAATATTTGTGTTATAAAATGAAATGATGGGACTCCTTTTTGGTTTATTTTTCCAAATCATTTATATGGTTTTGAAATTAGTTGTTCTTTAATTGGTAAAATTACTTGTGAATTCATCTAGCCATAGGGATTTTTTCCTTAGGAAATTAATTGATGACTTATTCAATTTCTTTTTCTAAAATGGAATTATTTAAATATTCTATTTCCTTTTGGATTTTGACAATTATTTTAAAAATCAATAAAATTATTAATTAAAAGAATTAATAAAAATTATTAAAAAGAGATTTCCTCTTATTTTAATCTGGATAATTTATATTTTTGTAAATGTTCATTCATTTCACTTAGATTATCAGATTTATTGGCATATAATTGGGCAAAATATGAGTTTACCATTCTGACCAACAAAAAGTAGTCAATTACATTATTGTGTTTTCTCTTTCTCCTTTTAGCTGGTATTGAAAACACAGGGACTACAGTCAATGGAGATATGTTCCAGGTAAGT